>NW_006159580.1:341927-356504 GCF_000334495.1 Tupaia belangeri chinensis | reverse complement strand
TTTCTTTTTTTTTTTTCTTTTTAATTTTGTAGATTTTTTTTTTTTTTTTTTTTTTTTGCTATAGGGCACATGTGCTCACCAGAGACAGAGACCGAAAGTGGAAAATCACCCTCCGGGGGGATGGCCACACCACAATTCCTTCTCCTCCGTTCTACTCAGGATTTTGGACATGCATGCACATGCACCCAGTGTCCTCACAGTATTTTTATAAGATTTTTTGAAAAGCACCCTAGGAGGGACCAGCAGTTAGCGTAATGGCTATGTCGCTGGACTCCCATGTAGTTGACCACGGTTCGCGTCCCGGACCTGGTGGCTTAAAACTCACGCCGGGCGCGTGTGCGTGTGTGCCCAAGATCCCGAGAGGAGAACGGAGGAGGAGGGACTGCAGCATGGCCATCCCTCCTGGGGGTGATTTCTCACTTTCTGTCTTTATGTCTCTCTCTGTTTGTCTGGCGAGCACACGCGCCCTATGGCAAAAATCTCTCCAAAAAAAAAAAAGCACCCTAGGAAACACAAATAATATAACAAATATAGAATAAAAATTACTAGCCCTAGCAAGTCCTAATACCTCATAAGAAAATACTCTGCTAGCTTTGTAGCTATCTTTTTGTAACATGCTAAAACTTTTAGCAGAAACTTACTGAATAAAATAACCAGGGATACATAAATTGGGTTCTTAGAGTCAGCCAAGATCTTTAACACATTAAACGCACTCGCGGTGCCTGCAGACTGGGACGGGAAGCTGGGGGAGCTCTGCCTGTCTGACTCAGTGGGTTCCGAGTATTTGGAACAATGCCCTGCACATTGGCAAGGTGTTTACTGGAATACATTCTGTCCCCATCTGTTGCAAGCCAAGCACTCTTTAATATGGGAAATGGTATGACAAGAAATTTAGTAAACTGGAACTTTCAGGCTATGGGTTGAAAGATGTCAAAACTGGGTCCCTGTTGATATCTCCAATTTTCTCTGGCAGAAGGACCAGAGTGGGAATACTCGGCTCTTGTTGCGGGCACCACGTTCTTTACCCCTTGCCTGAATTTTCCAGGAAAAAACTGCTTACTCACCTCCATTGTTACACAAGAAAATGGAAGCTGGCGCCAGAGGGAGGCACAGAGATAGGGCGAGTGCGGGTAGGAATGGGGTGTGGTGGCTTTAATAGCAGGGCAAAGGGTATCTTCAGCAAAGGAATGAAGACGGACGTAATTACCAGTGGCCACTTTTAGGAAGCAGTGCCTCGGTTTCTACGTCGTGCTCTCAGCTTCACACACCTCCTGTTCTATTTCAGCCATCGGGTAAATAGAGGCCGTGCCCTCCGTGGGGAAACGAGGTAGGCAGGTGGGCCCTCACTGAGCACACGCTGAACTGCGCACTTGCCACGCTGAGTCCTGCTAAGCAGGCACAAAGGCGACAGGCAATCCGGCACCTGCCTTAGACCAGTGGCTCTCAGCTCGGGTAATCATGATCCTTCCTTCCCTCGGGGACATCTGGCAACGTCTAGAGACGCTGTGGGTTACCATGACCCAGGCAGGCGGGTGGGTGGGGCATTAGCATGTAGTGGGTCAAGGAGCACCCTGCAATGCACAGGGAGCCCCCAAACCCAGGGACATAGCTGAGCACCCTGCAGTGCACAGGGAGCCCCCAAACCCAGGGACATTGCTGAGCACCCTGCAATGCACAGGGAGCCCCCAAATCCAGGGACATAGCTGAGCAGTGCACAGGGAGCCCCCAAACCCAGGAGTTTCTGGGCCCCAAATGTCAACGGCGCTGAGACTGGGAAAGCCTGCCTTAAAGGGGCTCCCTGGCCGGAGGCAGGAGTGTGGGGAAAGGGGCTGAGACAGCAGAAGGGTCTTGGCTTTTAGACAAAAGAAAACTAAAGCACGCTATTATTTCAATTAGCAATAATCGTGTCTCCAAAAAACCTCGCTGGCTACGCTACTGCCCATGCGCAAAGCTAAGCAGACTATCATTCCCAGTCTCTCCTGGGTTAGAACGGAGTGGTTTTCTCAAGATTTATGTGGACTACATCATCCTGGGGTCAGAAAAGAGCACTACACTAAACTGCTCTGGGACATCTCTCTTGACTTCTATGTTACACAGAAAGTTGTCTGGCTTCTGCTAGATCAGCGGGGACAAAGAAGAGCCCAGAGGACACAATTCATCCGGAAAACAAAACACCACGCATGAAATTCCAGCACTTCACCAAAACATAGGCCAGCTACAGTGACAGGAGATTCGGCATGAACACCCTCATTAACAGCTGCCTCCAGAGAGCAGAGAGACAGTGACTATAAAGCCTGTATATCCCTGTACATACGAGAAGCTTGTACAAGTTTTACCTGCTCCCTTTCCACAGACGAAGAAACTGAGGCTCAGAGAGAAGTGCTTCCTGCGAAGTCACACACAGGGGCAGTGGCAGAGCTGGCTTTTCAATCCAGACCCCGCGTGCCCGAGGGTTCTTGGTTCTTCGCTCCCCCTGCCTCGTACGAGGATACTGTCACTCTCAGTAGCCTATGTGTTTGTTTAGGGTTGGTGCCAGACAGAAGCATAACGAAAAGAAGGATAAAGGAAAAGGTAAAACTAGCCACATTTGACCGAAAACAAAAAAGATGTATCAGTTACAGTTAAAATAGCACTATACAGGGAAGACACTGTCCCCGGAAGAAAAGAGGAAAACGGGCTCTTTGAAAGTGCTTTATGAAATTTTTCTTTTATCATGAAAACATTCTGCGAGGAGTCTGTGAGAGTCAGAAGGAAGGCAGGTGTGCCTTGGAAACTTCTGGAGAATGGAATATGAATGATACTAAGGGTATGCTCGCAAAAGCCACACTCACAGCAATACTCAGACATGATATTCTGCGGAAGTGGGAATATGAATAAAACAAATTCTTTGCAGGCACTCTAAACATCCTTCGTATACAGGAATTTTTCTTTTTTTAATATATTTTTAGGGCTTTTTTTTTTTTTTTTTTTTAAATTTGCCAGAGGGTGAGTGTGCTTGCCAAAGAGAGACAAAGACACAGAGAGGGAGAGGGATGGTCATGTCGCAATCCCTTTTCCTTTTCTCCCTCCTTTCAAATTTGGGCATGGGGACACGTGTGCCTGGCAAGGCATTTTCACGCCAATGAATTTGGGACTTGAGCTGCATGACTGGCCATGTGGGATCCAGCTGCCTTAACCACCATGTCACGGGCTGGCTCAGTTATAAGGAATTTTCTATATCCATGTGTCATATTATGCCATGCATGTGTAGTCTCATTTGGTCGAGAATGCACTTTATATAGCTCCTCGCTATCACTGCCAACTCCCTGAGTGGAAAACAACATGTTCCTTTCTAACTATGCCACATTTCCATAAAACATATGAAAAAACTGTTATTCCTAGAAGTTTATAAAAACTTATCAACTACTTTGGGAACCAGCAGTTAGCGTAATGGCTATGTCGCTGGACTCCCATGTAGTTTACCGCGGTTCACGTCCCAGACCCGGTGGCTTAAAACTCATGCCGTGTGTGTGCGTGCCCAAGATCTCGAGAAGAGAATGGAGGAGAAGGGATTGTGGCGTGACCATCCCCCCTGGGGGGGTGATTTCTTGCTTTCTGTCTCTGTCTCTGTCTGGCGAGCGCACGTGCCCTATAGCAAAAAACCTCTCAAAAAAACCAAAAAACCAAAAAAACACACACAAACAAAAAAAACAAACTTATCAACTACTTTTATATCTGGAAAAAAAAAAATCGGAAAAATCTACTGTATGTCAAAATAGGATTTCCTTTTTCTTATGGCCTGAGGGTGAAAGGGAGGGAGCGCGTGCCATCACAGGAGCAGTAACAGCTTGTACACTCAGGGCTTACGTGTGTGCCGGGCACTACTAAGTGCTTCCCGTGCGCTGCTTCATTTCCCCCACAACTCTGAAACAGACACCACTGCCCCCTGTTTACAGATGGGGAACGTGAGACTTGGGGAGTGAAGGGACATGTCCAGGTACACACAGCTGCTAAGCTGCAGAGCAGTTTACCCACTGATGACGCTGCAGCTTAAACCTGCTATAACTACGTGTATTAGAAAGCATGAAGCCGGGGCCAGCAGGTGGCATGGTGGTTGAGGTGCTGGACTCCCATAAGGCCAACCACAGTTCAGTCCCAGACCAGTGGCTTGAAACTCACGCTGGGTGCATGCACGTGTGTCCCAAAATCTTAGGAGGAGAAGGGGGTTGCAGCACCTGGGGGGTGCTTTCTCACTTTCCTTCTCGTTGTCTCTCACTGTCTCTTTGAGGCAAGTGCCCATGCCCAATCACAAACACATTAAGCAAAAAGGTATAAAGCCAACTTCGTTTTCTCTTTGCTACTGAACTTTAGGCACTGGCCCCACCGTGGCCTGGTCAGCTAGATTACAATGTCGTGAACTGATTCATATCCTATTACACGCTCACCGTGTACACAGAACCTCCCTCAAGGAACTTAAATGTGAAAATGTACCTTATGCATAAACCCCACTCTTTCTGAGTTTAAAACTACTATAATTTTGAAATGCTAGATCGAAAGTAATTAAGAGATCTGAATATGGAGGAGATAGCCTTCTCTATCTCAACTTGGTTAAGAAGTTCTTGCTGGAAGCAGAGAAATAGCTTCATGTAAGAGTAAACTACAAATGACAAGTGAAAGGCAATAAAACACACCAAAGCAGGACTACAGCGGTAGAAAGAGCAGAGAAAATGAGTGTTACAGAAAAGGTGTCTCTGCAAAGGCTCTGAAGAATTCAAGGTGGAACATTTTGGAAGAATTTTCAAATGACAGTGGCATGGCTAAAACGTCACCTTTGAGGTATGATTTTGGATCAAATATTAGGCAAAGGGTCTCCAGAGGCTGCACAAAGGCCGAAGACTACACAGGCCACACAATCCTTCTCTTGCCAACCATGGAGCCAGCGGGAGGATGCACTAGGCAAACAGATGCACTTTCATGACGTAACCAGAATCAGAACACCCTGGCTTCTCTCAGGGGTCTATGTCTCAAGATAGAAGGGTTGGATTCACGACATAATTTTAGACCTAAAAATAACACCAAACATGTTTTCACAAGAGAGACGGTCAGAGTCTGGTAGTTCTAAGCTGGGAAGTGCTAATGAATATCCTTATGATGGGAAAAATTTAGGCAAAAATGAGTCATCTCCGCTGCCTTTAGATCCAGGAAGGACACACTTTTTTTCAAGGACTCTGCATAAGAACAGGTGGCACAAACTCAAGTCGTAGTAAGGGATCCCCATGCTTCTTCCGTCCCAGCCCCCCCGTTTTACTGCCTCCTGCCTAGCCGAGAGGAAAGGGAAGCGGGGTGAGAGAACCGCAGATGCGAAGGGTCCACGCTGCCTGTCTCGGCAGTCAAAGAGCCAAGCCTGCCTGTCACACCCATCAACGCACGTGCTCACAGACCTCTGTGGTAGCACGGGGCCGCAGTGTAGCCGGCGACTCAGTGTATCTTGATGTGACTGTCCCCATTGTTGGATTATCTTCACCGAAAATGCCAAACTGGGAATGAAAGAGCAAGTGTATCCCTGCTGTCTAGAAGATGTCTCTGCGGACTGAACTGGCGGGCTGCTTACCGTGGTCCAAGACACAAAATACACTGTTCCTCCCGCTGCATCTTCTCCAGGGCTTTGTCAATTCCAATGGGAATGTCATGGTCTTCTCCTTCACCAACAACGAACACGACATCTCTGCAATCGAACATCCTTCCATCACAGCGGCCTTCCAGGTGGACTGAGGGCGAGGAGACAGGACAATCAACAAAGCTGCTCCTCGGGACTGGCCAATTCAGTGAAGGGAGAAGCAAGTGGCCAGCAACGTTGTAAACACCCTCCTCATTTCACCAAGACACGCACATACCAGGGTTATACCCTCTGCCTTGTCAGAGCTTGAGGCACCCAGGCTGAAAGTTTAAGAGCAACCATACACGGGGTGGGAGTTTGTCAAAAAGTTTATGGATATGGGACCAGCAGTTAGCGTAATGGCTATGTTGCTGGACTCCCACGTAGTCGACCGCAGTTTGCATCTCGGACCCGGTAGCTTAAAATTCACACTGGACGCGTGTGTGTGCGTGCCCAAGATTCCGAGAGGAGAATGGAGGAGAAGGGATTGCGGCATGGCCATCCCCCCTGGGGGGTGATTTCTCACTTTCTGTCTCTCTGTCTTTCTGGCGAGTGCACGTACCCTATAGCGAAAACCTCCCCCCCCAAAAAAGTTTATGGATAATATATATAACAACAAAACTATGAATAGACTTCATATTTTTGGTACCAAAATTAATTTGTGTATTAGTTCTATTCTCCCCACAAACTTTCTGAAGTCCCCTCATATCTGTTTTTACCTTTTAGTTTACTTCTTCCATGAGAGAGGGAGCTAGAGAGAGTGGGAGCGAGCAGACACCCCCAACAAGGTCTTCATGCCATAATCTGACCCTTGGCCTCAGCCAGCCAGGACCTTGGCTTGTACATAGACGCCAGTGTGTACAGGGAGACCTCAGGGCATGAACCTGGGACCTTTTCATATGGTCTTAGCATCACAGAGTGTTGTATACCCTGGGTTATGGCAGCTGGCCTTACATTTTTTTAAGGTAGATTTATAAATTACTGATAACTCTGTCAATAATTTAGCGGATTAATAAAACACACTGGAAACAGGTTTACCAGCAGCCTGCTATATGACAGGTTTACCCACCGATTATACAGGGTCAAGATACACTGAATTGTTTAATAGATAATTATCAAAATGCCACACATTTAATATCATATAAATAACAGCTTAAATATCTGTACCTGCATTTCAGCCTCAGATACCTGGACAAAAAACCCTACTGAATGGTTTTCAGCCATGCTGCAATTCTCCCCACACCCTCCCGGCTGGCCAGGACCACAGACACAGGCAAGGGCACCTGGCAAGCTCAGGTCAACGGGGCTCTGAGTCTGGGCCCCACGTGGTGCTGGAGGGGTGCCGTGTCACCCCACTTCCCACCTCCATGGCTGGTCCAGGAGCTCTTTCTTCTGCAGGAGTCGGAATCTCATTCATAAATATATTTACATAAAATGGAAACACATTAATAAAAATATCCAGCTATATCTTTTAGTGGACGTAATAAATATAAAGTGTGAAGGAACTGACAGTCTAACAAAACTTCACAAAGCAAATTACTTATGCTAAGTTCCTTGAAATGTCAAGTGAGGAGGTCAATTTCTTGGGGCTTAATTTCCTCAGCTCATTCTCAGGACAATTTCCCATCAGAGGAGAGATTTATCTTATTTTAAGACTGAATAATAAAATGCATATAGGGCTGGCCAGTGGCATGGTGGTTAAAGGTGCTGGACTCCCACATGGGCGGTCGCGGTTCAAGTCCTGGACCTGGCGGCTTGCTTTCTCACTTTCCCTCTCTGGTCAAATTAAAATAAAAATAAATGAACATCAATAAATTTTTTTAATTAAAAAATAAAATGCATGTAGATATGTATCTTTCTTCATCAGTTAGACTATGTTTTTCTAGCCAAAATAATTCTAGGAAGCTTTGCAGCTAATTTTAATATTATGGTATTTATTCCTTTCCATTAAAGTCTTTAACTCAATATGAGAAATGATGGCTTATATGATAGTGTAACAGTTACCAAGCAGTATCATAATTTGTCTTTCACTAGAAATAATATAATGGCCTACATTCAAATCTAGAGATTTCCTAAAACACTTTGTTTCTATGACTGGTTGATCTACTTTAGATCAGTAACTGCTTTACAGAGACTAAAACCTCACTCATTTGGTTATACTCATTCCATGTCTAATAAGACAATTACTATTTTTCAAATACAAATTCAATTCCACCTTACTCTACTTTTGAAATTCATGATCTCCAAGGTCCTTTGATGCCCTGAACTTCGATGGTTCTATGGCCCAGTAATATAGCTCACAGTAAAGAGCCAGACACCAAGTTGAAGCGAATCCTGTAGTTAATCATTTGATCAGATTACCTTTAGCCCAGGTCTAAGAAATCAGAGACATTCTGAAAAGTAAACAACAGTGGTGTGGACAGTAGGGGCTAAAATGTCAGTAGGATATTTATGCTTTAAAGCTTTCTACCTCTTTCTACTTTGCCATAACGAATGCCATCCTGATTGGCTGCCATTGCAGCCAGAAGATGGGGTCTAGGAAGCGTGGGTCAGAGAGGGCCAGATTCCTGAGTCAGCTCCTCCAAAGGCTAGAGCTAGACCGCCTCTCAGGGTGGGCCTGGCAACTGGCATTTTGTTCTGTGTTTCACCTCTTGAATGTAGATGATTCCTTCTGTCAGACTTTTTTAAAAATTATTTTTATTTAACTTTACTTACTTACGTTTTCTTTGATCACAGGGACAGAGTAAGAGTTAGAGAAAGAGGGAAAGTGAGAAAGCAAACTACTAGGTCCAGGACTCAAACCATGGCTGACCATGTGGGGGTCCAGTGCCCTTAACCACCACACTACCTGCCGGCCCACCATACTCACTTTTATAATGCTCTAGATAAAATCAAACAGCAAATTGGAAGTTGCTCTGAACTGAAAAATATGTAAAATAAATTAAATTTTATTATTAGTTTTTAAAGAATTATTTAATTTTATTATTATTCTTTTTTAAAATTTACTACAGGGCATTTGGGTTCACTATTGGGGGAGGAGAGAGAGAAAGCAAGCCACCTGGTCCAGGATCCGAAATGCAGTTGGCCATGTGGGAGTCCAGTGCTTTAACTGACATACCACCCGCTGGCCCCTTAAACTTTATTATTATTATTTTTAGTTTGTTTCTTCCACAAGAAAGAAACAGTGTGTGCGTGTGTATGTGTGTGTGTGTGTGCACGCACGCACCGATAGGATCTTGACACTACTGTCCACCCCTCAGCCTCAGCCAGTCCCAGATGATGGGCAAAGGTGCCGAGCATATGCAGGGATGACTGGACATGAACTAGTGTGCCTCCATGTGGGCCAGCTCTGCACAGCACCATGTTCTACCACTGCACAACCATCTGCTCCCAACATCTTTCTTCTTTTTTTTTTTTTAGGTTGTTGCTATAGGGTACATGTGCTTGCCAGAGACAGACAGAGAGGGAAAGTGGGAAATCACTCCCTGGAGGAGATGGCCATGCACAATCCCTTCTCCTCCGTTCTCCTCTTGGGATTTTGGGCATGCACGCACACATGCCTAGCGTGATTTTCAAGCTGTCGAACCATGGGCAGCCATCTGGGAATCCAGCTCCTTAACCACCATGCCCAACATTTAATTTGTGAGAGGGCATGTGTGCTCCTAGAATTGTAGAGAGGGCAAGAAAGCACTCTACATTGGGAATGGTCATATTGCAATCCCTTCTCCATTTCTCCCTCTTTTTGGGATCTTAGACACATATACACATGCACCTGATGGAATTTTTTTTTAAGTTTTTCCTATAGGGACCAGCAGATGGCATAATGGTTACGTTGCTGGACTCCCACAGGTTGACCGTGGTTCGAGTCCTGACCCGTGGGCTTAAAACGCATGCTGGGCACGTGTGCATGTATGCCCAAAATCCCGAGAAGAGAATGGAGAAAAGGAGATTGTGGCATGGCTGTCCTCCCTGGGGGGTGATTCCTCTTTGTCTGTCTCTGTCTGTCTCTCTGGTGAGCACATATGCCTTGTAGCAAAAATCTCCAAAAAATTTTCTTTTAAAAAGTCAAGTTTTGGGGACCAGCAGGTGGCATGGTGGTTAAGGTGCTGGACACTCCCACATGAAAAACCACTATTTTTTTTTTTTTCTCCCTGATTTTTTTTTTTTTTTTTGGAGAGGTTTTTCTATAGGGCGCATGTGCTCGCCAGACAGACAGAGACAGAAAGTGAGAAATCACCCCCAGGGGGGATGGTCATGCCGCAATCCCTTCTCCTCCATTCTCCTCTCAGGATCTTCGGCACGTACACACACGTGCCTGGCATGAGTTTTAAGTCACTGGGTCCGGGATGTGAACCGCGGTTGACTACGTGGGAGTCCAGCGACACAGCCATTACGCTAACTGCTCGTCCGCCAACCATGGTTTGAGTCCTGGACCCAGTGGCTGCTTTCTTTCTTTCCCTCTCTCTTGCTCTCTGTGTCTCTCTCTGGCCAAATTAAATGAATGAATAAATAAAATTAAATAATTCTTTTAAAATCAAAAAGTCAAGTTTTTGTTATAGAGTGTATGCGCTCACCAGAGAGAGACACAGAGAGAAATCACTTCTCCCAAAGGGGACAGCCATGCCACAATCTCTTTCCCCATTCCTCTGGGATTTGGGGCATGTACATACATGTGCCTGGGGAGCTTCCCAAGTAGCTGGGTCCATGATTTGAACCTCACTGCCAGCTTTGTGGGATCCAGCACCTTAACCTCCACACCACCTGCTAGCCTGCACCTGATGTGATTTTTAAGCCACCGGGTCTAAGATTTAATTCACGCGGTTGGCCATGTGGGCTCCACCTTCCTTAGCCACCAGGTCCTAAGGCTGCCCGATTGTTTTCAAATACATATTACTACAGAGGTTGTGCAAGGAGTCTAAGACTTCAGGTATTTTCATTACAATACAAACTTATGTTTCTAAAGGGGTTGAGTGTTTGTAAAAGTTTACATTCCTTAACTTTTTAAATATGCCCCAGACATTTTAATTTAGATGAATGGGAGGCATTTTTCATGAAAAGAGATTTGCTGAGCGAAGTAAATTTCAGCCCACCTACTGTGGACGCCACTGGTATTAAGATTTACTACCCTAGTAGCTCACAATTCAGCTCACAGATCCTTCTGTCTGAGGTCTATTGTTAGAAGTATCATCTTCCTCCCTAAAGGAGAGCACATTGAGCAGGGGAGGAAGTTATCAGTACATTTGTTGTGGCTTTTGGTTGATTAAGTTTGAATGTGTTTTCAAAACAGGAAATCCAGAGACTCTGCAAAGGATTCCTGTCTGCGTGTCAGTTTCCTAGGCTGGTTTTTCAGCTTGTGGTATGTGCTTGACATTAACCACACATCAGTGATTTCACAAGCTCTCTTTCAAAGTGATAACCTATCATGGGGGAAGGAGAGAAAGACTAGCTACTGACAAACCAGCTGGGAAAGATAAATGAAGCAAAAAAAAAAAAGTCAAACTATAACAAAGGGGTAATTATTAGGAAGCAGAACATGTATTGCATCTAGTCTCTCTCAGAAAAACAATAAATGATAGAAACAATGTTTGTGGTCATCAAATAGGGAGGTAAAAATCTGCCACTGGTCTTATAAATACTTATACTATCTTAACGTGGATGAACATTTTTTCTTTCTTCTGGTAAGCCTACTATTCAAAATGAGACCTGAGCAAGCACTACCTAAACTCTTTAAACCGACATGCACACCCCCCACTTACATGTACGTATAAAAAGCACCACCGTGTAACACTGCCTTATCTGGAATGTCGGAGCAAGAGGAGGTATCCAAGCCTGGGGTGCATACACTCATCGATTCTTTACATCCACAAGTGCAAAGGCTCTCCCCTGGTTAACTGGTTTCTGAACTTGAAACACAGGTGTGACGAGTTCTACACGGCTGCTGACAAGAACGCACATACCACTCAAGAGCCACAGAGAGAGACTGCCGAAGGCCACGCAACGCGCGCCACGCCCTTGGTGACAGACGCAGATGTGGCTGGCTCCTCATATCCAGTCATTCGTTGATACTGTCTGAACAACCGCTACTGGGAACACCATGGAAGACCTGTGGTTGCTTTTGACCTTGCATCTCTTAGTGCAAAAGCTCACTTAATAAATATTTAATAATAACCATCGTGACTCACTGGGAGCTCGGCCTCTAGGGCTCAGGAGGTCTGTTGCTAATCCCAACCAGCATGATTTACAGGAAGTAAATGATCTATGACGTACCCAGAGAGAATAAAAGCGCATACGGGATGCTTCTACTTAGAGCTGTGGTAGAGAAATAAACAAACAAGTTACAAAGAGACAACATTCTCTCTTGACCTAAAGTCTACGTAACTTAAAGGGAGGGGGCGGTCCTCCAGACCCCACCAAGTCAGACCAAACCAAATTACCCAAGCTTAGCTGTGCAATCCGAGAGTAACCACATCAAGTGAGCCTGGTCCGCTGCAAAACAGCACTTAAACTGGAGCTCTGACTTATTGTTCTCTTACTGCCCTAGAGCAATTTTGTTTTGAAGAGCACAGAACACCCTGTTCTGAATGTGGCTGGCACATGAACTCGATGTGCTGACAGCAATTTGTACTCCGATTAAAATAGGGGGGAAAAAGAAAGAGAGCACACAGCAGTAACAAAAACTGGAATGCAAGAACCCAAAACTGTACGATGTGTAGTTTAGGAGGCCAAACTGAGAAAGAGTTAACTTAAAAAAAAAAAAAAAAAAAGTGCTGTGAAAGCTCCAGCCTAAAGACGTGAGCGCTGGTAAGTGTCTGTTTTTCCCTTTTCTAATTATAGCAGTTGGTGTCTGATAGCTTTGCACTCATTCTCAAAACAATTACTGGGTCATGGGGAATCTGAATGGCAATGTTGTAATGGCATTACTCCTGGGCAGACTGGCCACTTGGCCAGAGGAAACCAGGTTGTGACAGGTTACTCCCACTTGGCCAGGGTTTCCTCTGCTGCCTGAGTTTCTCCGTGGGTCCCTCCTGCCGAACAGCAGGGCACCTGAGAGAGAGTGGGGTCTTAATCAGCCCTCTCAAAGGCCAGCATGGACAGCGTCTAAAGGCAGGAGAGGCAGATTAACCACTGACTGTAAGAAAAGCAGTTCCCACTGGACATGGTGGTGAGACTTCCCCCACGATGGCCTCCCCTCCTCCTCCACACTGCTGAGAATTGAGGGACAGATGCTAACTGAGGTCAGGCATGGAGCCTGGCTAGTGAAATACAGTAACGTTTATGCAAATGGCTTCTATTCCTTAGTCCAAACAGAAGCATACACCCAGCAAGAAATTCTTCACCAACACAAACCCTTCCACTCTTCGGTCACACCGGTTCAGTGCTGGAGTCAGAGGTGGACGGCAGTTCCTTTCCGTCACCTCACCTTTGTGGCTTTGGGCAAAGTAATTTAAGTAATCTAAAGCTAAGTTTCTTCATTTATAAAACAGGGATAATAATAATACTAGTTGACTCATAAACGAGGATTCAATTAGATACTGATTTACAGCTTTGAGCCTAGTATCTAGCATTCATTCATTCATCTATGTCAGGCTGCGTACCAGTGAAAACAGTTTAAGTGTGGATAAACAGAGAAGAACTCAAAGAATGTTATTAGCTATGATTATTGTCCTGGAATTAGTGGTAAATGGTATCAGATCTAACATGTTTCAGAACTCTGTATAAAAAAGAAACATATAATGACTCCACATAGGGAGCTGTGGAAGACTGAATAAAATTCCTAGCCTGCAGGGCCAGCAGGTGACATGGTTGTTAAGGTGCTGGACTCCCAAGTAGCTGACTGTGGTTTGAATCCTGGACCTGGCAGCTTGCTTTTCCACTGTCTGTCTCTCGGGTGAGTGCATGTGCACTATAGCAAATTAAAAAATAAAAAGAAAAAAACTTCTGGCAGATAAAGGCTGTCTTGTCCTTCTTTTGTACCTCATGGTGCCTAGCACACAGGTCAGGGCCAGAAAGTAAATATTTATTTAATGACTAATCTGAAAATAGGACATTAAGGGAAGGGTGGTAATTCTCACTAATTGATAGGAATTTTCCCTTTTAAATGTATTAGCCAGTATTCCTACTGTAACAATTCTAGGAGGCTATTTAAATTCTTTACTGATATGGAGCTTCGTTTTCTTTCTTTTTTTTTTTTTTTTTTTTTTAATTGCTAGAGGGTGCTATACTTGCCAGAGGGAAGGAGATGGAGAAAGCACCCCCATGGGACAAAGCGAGGCCACAATCCCTCCTTCATTTGTATCCAGTCTGGACCTTGGTCACTCACATACGCTCCCAGCCATGTAGGGTCCAGGTCCCTCAACCATCAGGCTACCAGCTAGCCCTGGAGCTTTTGTTTTCAAACACTATCCTTTCTTCTAGGGAGAGATTTTTGTGTCTCTCTCACCAGAGACATAGAGAGACATAAAGCAAGAAATCAACCCCCCTCCTACCCCTGCCCAGGGGATGGTCTCACTGGAATCCCTTCTCCATTCTCTTGGGATTTGGAGCATACATGCACATGCGCCAGGAGTGAATTTTAAGCCGCCAGGTCCAGGACTTGAACCGTAGTCAACTATGTGGGAGTCTAGCGATATAACTATTATGCCATCTGCTGGTCCAGTCTAATACTATTCTTAAAAAAATAATCTAGGGAACCAGCAGTTAGCGTAATGGCTATGTCACTGGACTCCCACGTAGTCGACCGCGGTTCGTGCCCCAGACCCGGTGGCTTAAAACTCACGCCGGGTGCGTGTGCATGCGTGCCCAAGATCCCGAGAGGAGAATGGAGAAGGGATTGAGGTGTGACCATCCCCCCTGGGGGGTGATTTCTCACTTTCTGTCTCTATGTCTCTCTCTGTCTGTCTGGCGAGCGCACGTGCCCTATAGCAAAAACCTCTCAAAAAAAA
>NW_006159580.1:326361-341870 GCF_000334495.1 Tupaia belangeri chinensis | reverse complement strand
GGTGGGTAAGGGCGCTGGACTCCCACATGGTCGACCACAGTTCGAGTCTCAGACCTGGCAGCTTGCTTTCTCACTTTCCTTCACTCTCTCTCTCTTGCTCTCTCTCTGTCTCGCTCTGATAAAATTTAAAAATAAATAAGCAAAGTTTAAAAAAATTATTTTATTTAACTTTATTTATTTTGTTTTAACTGGACCAGAGAGAGACAGAGACAGAGAAAAGTGAGAAAGCAAGCTGCCAGGTCCAGGACTCGAGCCGCAGTCAGTCATGCACCCTTAACTATCACACTACTTACCAGCCCCTAGATTTTTTTTGGGGGGGGGGAGAGATTTTCGCTATAGGGCGCAGGCACTCACCAGACAGACAGAGACAGAGAGACCGAAAGCAAGAAATCACACCCCAGGGGGGATGGTCACGCCGCAATCCCTTCTCCTCCATCCTCCTCTCGGGATCTTGGGCACGCCCACACACGCGCCCGGCGTGAGTTTGAAGCCACCGGGTCTGGGACACGAACCGCGGTCGACTACGTGGGAGTCCAGCGACATAGCCATTATGCTAACTGCTGGTTCCCAGCCCCTAGATTTTTAAAAATATATAACAAAAAGACTGTTTCTAAAGTAACTTTATTTTACTTAAAGACATGGAGTTACCTTTCTTTCTTTCTTTTTTTTTTTTTAGAATAAATGAGCTATATAAATCTAAAATATTTCAAAGCATATACACTGCCAGAGCCAACAGATGGCATAATGGTTACATCACTGGACTCGCACGTAGTGGACCGCAGTTTGAGTCTCAGACCTGGTGGCTTAAAACTCACCCCAGGCACGTGTGCACGCATGGCCAAGATCCGGAGAGGAAAATGGAGGGGAAGGGATTGAGGTGTGGCCATCCCTCCTGGGGAGGAGGGGTTATTCCTTGCTTTCTCTTTCCAGTGAGTTGCATGTGCTCTATAGCAAAAGTCTCTCTTTAAAAAAAAAAAAAAAAAAGAATATACGCTGCCCACTTAGAGCAATTGCCATACTACATTATTTTACAAAAAATAAAATTATTTCAGGAATTTGCTCTCTTTCTGAACTTATTTGCCAGGACATTTATATTGGATTATCAGGAAAGACGTGACATATTTTTTCTATGCAAAAATGCATCACGACTTTTCTGATAACCCAATAAACACTTAAAAAGTGTGTGACAAACAAAATAAACAAAATTTAGAAATCTTAGCTCTAGGGGCCAGCAGATCTTGCAGCAGTTATGTCGCTGGACTCCCACATGGCTGACCTCAGTTCGAGTCCTCGACCTGGTGGTTTCAAACTCATTCCAGGCATGCCCAAGATCCCAGGAGAAGAAGGAATTGCAATGTGGCCATTCCCCCCCCACCCCCAGGTTTAGGTAGGGGGGGTGGGGATGGTGATTTTTCACTTTTTCTCTCTGTTTCTGTCTCTTTCTGGCAAGCGCACATGCCCTAAGGCAAACACCTCTAAACAAAACAAAACAAAACAAAAAAACAAAAAGAAAAAAACCCTCAGCTCTAAAAGATGGCATACATAAATTCTTTCCACTATTTTCAATTGTTGATGCCTTTTTGTTTTCTCTTTATTTTTCCTTTATTATTTTTTGATGGGTTAATGAAGCTTTCCTTGTTCTTTTCTCTACTCCATACTGAGCGATTTGGAAGTTTTTCATGCTAGTCTTTTTTTTTTTTTTTTTTTTTTTAGGGTCTTGCCATAGGGTGTGTGAACTTTAGCAGAGACAAGAGAGAGAGAGAAAGTGAGAAATCACCCTGTGGGGACGGTCCTGCTGCAATCCCTTCTCCATTCTCCCTGGATTTTGGAAACACAGGTATTCCTTCCTGGTATGATTTTCAAGCTGCCAGGTCTGGGAATTGAACAGCTGTAGGCTATGTGGGAGTCTAGCATCTTAACCACTACACCACCTGCTGGCCCTGTCTACATGCTAGTCTTACTAATAGATTTTTAATGAATCTTTCCAAGGTATATGTATTTCTATTAATGTTAAGAATCAATCGGCATACTCTCCATTGGAATACAAAAATAATTTTGCCTCCCCTCTTCATTTCTTATTCCTACCACATTTTGTTAAAAATCACCCAGAATCTAGGTCCAGACTTATTTACTTCTTTTTTTGGGGGAGAGGTTTGTATAGGGTGCGTGCGCTCGCCAGAGACAGAGAGACAGAAAGTGAGAAATCACCTCCCAGGGGGGATGGCCATGCCGCAATCCCTTCTCCTCCATCCTCCTCTCGGGATCTTGGGTAGGCACGCACACGCATCCGGTGTGAGTTTAAGCCACCGGGTCCAGGACTCAAACCGCAGTCGACTACATGGGAGTCCAGCGACACAGCCATTACGCCAACTGCTGGTCCTGGAATTATTATTTACTTTTAACATTTCAGTTCTTACTATTTCAGGATACATGTATCCAATGTGGAAATTGCTTTTTTGTTCACTACTATTTCTTATACCTGAGCTGTTATCTTTTGGCTTTATTTTTTTGTATGTTTTAGTATATTCTATAGCATTTTTTTCCAGAAAGGGTATGAATCACCATAGTCTAAAAAGTTAAATTTTATTCTATCACAGAAATCTAGGTTCAAAATATTCAATGCTACAGACAACGCTCAAAGTGTTGTCTTTAGTATTTAGCGTCATAAGATTCTTATTCCTTTGCACACAGCTTGTTTCTCCAGAAGGGTTCAGAAATCTGTGTTAAACTATGGGATTCAGAAGTTTTACTGGGGTTCTTCTAGGTGAAAAACTACTCCAACTACTTCATCTGCCACTATCAACTGGCTTTTTCAATCTTGAAACTTTTTCTATAGGAAATTTTTTATGACATGTTTGCTCAGATGCCTATTGTCTCTTCTGTATTTGTCATTCATGTCTTCTAATTTTTCTTTAATGTATTCATTTCCTGAGAGAGAAAGAGAAAAAGCACATTCCCTGACAGGGTCTTGTCATGCCATGACCTCCCACAGATTCCAGCCAAGAAGCATCATGGGTGTACCTACAGGTATGCCCGGCATGTTCAGGTCAACCCGAGACCTTCCCATATGGCTCCAGCATCATGAGCAGTGGTTGACCACCTACACCACCGTCTGGGCCCATGTCTTCTTTTCTTTCACTTTTTCTCTCTCCCCCTTTTCTTCTCTTCTATTTTCTGAGATAGACTTGATTGTCTTTTAGATTAGCAACTCAGATTTTGGGACTTTATATTTTACTCTTTGATTCTACCTCTGAATTTTCAATTAAAAAATGACTTAAAAAATTGAATTCTTTAATTTGACCAGAGAGCGACAGATATAGAGAGAGGGAGAGTGAGAAAGCAAGCCACCAGGTCCAGGACTTGAGCCACACAGTTGGCCATGTGGGAGTCCAACACCTTAACCACCACGCTACCTACTGGTTCCTGAATTTTCAATTTTGATTATCATATTCTTAGTTTCCAGAAACTTTCTTGTCCTCCCTTTTCTTTTTTAGTTTTCCTTTTTTTTGGGGGGGTGGGGAAAGGAGGGATAAGAATTTAATATCCTTTGTAATTATTTCTAAATGTATGTATTTAGAAAAAATAATGAATATTTTTTAAGTTCTCTATTTCTTATTTGTATTTATTTATTTATTGCCAAAAGGCACACATGCATGCCGTAAAAAGAAGAAAAGGAGAAAGCACGCCCGTGGGGAATGGTCATGCTGCAATCCTCTCCTCCTCTCCCTCCTTTTGGGATTTAGGCACGCACACGCAATGTGTTTCTCAAGCTGCGAGGTCCAGAACTTGAACTGTAGTGTTGACCATGTGGGATCCAGCTACCTTAACCACCCGGCCACATAGAAGGCCTTCCAACAATTTCACTTTTTTTTAAGTTTCTTTTTTTCTTACTTCCATGAGTGAGGCAGAAAGAGACAGGCTCCCCCAACAGGGTGCCTCCACCACAATCACTCCGAGCCAGCCCCCAGAGTCACAGGCACGAGCATGCCCGTATACAGGGAGGCCTCTGCCCACGAACTGGGAACCCAGATCCCTCCCATGAGGACCCGCCTTGCAGAGAGCTGCCTCACTGCTCCACCACGGTCCGGCTCTGCTGCTGGTTCTGTTAATTCACCTTGTACTTCTTCATGGTTAACTGCTGGGATTTTTTGTCATCTGGAAGGATTCAGAATGCTCAAATGATGACAGTTACCTGGCCACATTTTCCTAAGCAGCTGATGTGTTTCTATGGCAGGTCTTTTTCCAAATGGGTGAACTAACTGTGGGGGGCTTGGGGTGAAGAGTTCACAAATACTAGTTGAGCATTCACTATTAACTGAGCAAGACGTGCACAGCAACACCAGGGACACGCTTCCTTTCTGCCACTATATGGCCAAGTTTTAATTCAGGAGCAGAGCACTTTAGCATTATTTACTGCTGTGAAAGTTTCCTCTTTAACTTCTTCCCCAGCTGGCATGGAGGTTGGGGTGGCCAGCTGCGAGGCCGGGGCCCTGGACCTGACAGATTGGGGGACCATGGCCGCAAATGTGCCTGCATGCAGAAATCTCTAGTGGTAATGGGAGGAGAGGGGGTTGGGGTGTGGCCATGCTCCCTGGGGGTGATTTCTCACTTCCCCCCTTTGTCTCTGGTGGGTGCACATACCCTACAGCAAGAACTGAAAAAAAGGAGGGAAGAAAGAAGTCAAAGAATAGTTTACATTCCCATCCTCTGGTCCAAGTCCTAACACGTGGAGTCTGCTGAGGAAGACCCGTTTTATTTCAGAACCTGGCTCTCCTAGCTTTAGCTTGGAAGCAGCAGTCACGGTCACACCCTGGAGCAGTTCTCAATCCTCGGCTGCAAATTACATCAGCTGGGGAGTCTTCAAAACTATTTGTGCCCGGAGTTTCATCCTTTTGAGACTCTCCTTGAGTTTACTTAGCTGGCCTGGGTGTTACGGTTTTTAAAAGCTCCGCAGGTAATTCTAAATTCAGCCAAAGTTGAGAATGTAGAGGTTGACTGGCCCAGCTGTTCCGCATTGTTTTATAACCACCCTGATGATTGCCCCATAGCCCACTTTGGCTCTCTTGGAGCACTGCCTGAGCTTGTGAAGAACAGTATGTGCCTCTGCAGAGGCCTTCTCTACACCTGTTTTGGGTTGGGCTGGCTGAATCTAGTTCCTGTCAGTCCAATTTCAACTACTTTCTGTCAGTCCAATTTCATCTACTTTACATATTCCAGGAATTATTCAGTGTCTGATCTATTTCTATTTCTCCCCTTCCAGACTTAATATTGATTTCTTCCTCTTTTTTGAAAATATTTCCCTCCTCCACCTACCATTTCAGGGATTTGGAGAGGGAAAAGAGATAAGGAGGAAAGAAGGTATTCCAACAACTCGAACCTGCAGCTCACTGTACTGCAACTTTCCATCTGAAAATACTGCCGACCGCCTGCATTCCATTCATTCAAATGTGGCGGAGGCATAGACGGGGAGAGCACCACTGACAGCCGCACTGTCACGGGCCTGCACAACCACTGGAGCTAACAATCGGGACGTGAGAGAGGGGAGTGGGGGGACTATTACGGCAGTCAGACCGGATCTTCTCAGAAAGCGAAGCCTCAAAGCCGTGAGGGGCCAGCTGTGGTGAACTGATAAAGGGCGGCGTGGGGCAGAGGACTGACCCTCCAGCCTGATCGGCCCGACACACGCCACGCATGTACACAAGTTCCCAAGGTCTGATGGGCTGGAGGACTACAGGATAGGGACCACGATCTGACCAGACCCTGCCGAGGAAGGAGCTCATCTCTCTTTCTCTCTCTCTCATGCAAGCACACACGCTTTGTCACGAATAAAAGGGGGGGGGATTTTTAAAAAGCACTGAAGTAGCCAATGATGACAAAAGTATCAGTCACCACAATCAGGTCAATTAGAGTGCCTTAGAACACTGTGACTTTTTCCCAATAGACAAAAGATAACACTGAATAAAAATGACAAGATGGCCATCTACAATGACATAAGAAAAAGTACACTGGAGCAGAATCTAAAGCTTGATTTGCAATCCTGATTGTATGGAGTAAAAAAACAAAAGTCAAAATTTTCTTGAGAAAATAATCCTGTCAAACTAACATCAGTTCTCACTTCCACATGGAAACAAATTATAAAATGGAAGCAACAGATCATGGTTCAGTAAAAATCCTTTGGGTTCAGTCTATACTGTTACCTTAGAGAAACAACATGGGGCCAGCAGATGGCATAGTGGTTAAGGTGCTGGATTCCTACATGGCCAACCACGGTTCAAGTCCCGGACCCAGTGGCTTGAAAATCACACCAGGCACATGTGCTTGCATACTTAAAATCCCAAGAAGACTGGAAGAGAAGGGACTGCGGCATGGCCATTCTCCCTGGGGTGTGTGTGTGTGATTTCTCACTTCCCCTCTCTCTGTCTCTGTTTCTGGCCAAGTACAAGCACCCTATGGCAAAAACCTTAAAACAAAAAACAAAACCCCAAAAAAACAAAAATAAAACAACAACAACAAACACAGGGCCAGCTTGTGGCCTGCTGGTTAAGGCGGCTGGATCCCACATGGCCTATCATGTGGTTTGAGTTCTGGACCTGGCAGCTTGAGAAACACGCCAGATGCAAGTGAGGGCATGGCCAACATTCTGAGGGCGGCAGGATGGAGAAGGGATGTAGCACGATCATACCCCACAGGGGAGGGGCTTTCTTACTTTACTTGCCTCCCGAGAACACTCCAGCACAGCCAAAAAACAAAAACGCCCTAGAAAAACATGGTTTAGGTAAGATTACCATGATTTCTTTCCTTAAATCCATTTAAAGGCAGCCAAAAATATTATGTAGTCATAATATAGAGGGTAAGGAAGAAGTTAAGTGTCTACTAGGTGCTAGGCCCTTTCTGTAATAACTGTCACAGCCACCTACGGCAGTAAAAGATCATTAGTTCCATGAGAAAACTGGAAGCTCAAGGTGGTTAAATAACTAGTCTAGTTATAAAAATATTAGGTAGCAATTCCAGGATTCAAAACTCAAGCCTCTCACTTTCCAAGCCCGTGTCCCCTGCCTGACACTACTTCACTGCATCCTTACACAGAAATGACAGGGACTCAGTGACTCTTACGTACCCATGACCACATACTGTAACGGGTGATCAGTGTTTACTGTTCTTTTTTATTCTAGAACTGGCTTTAGTTCCAGGTTTTGTGCCTTGTTTTGACTCTAAGTATATAGGTGATGCTACCAAAAAAAAAAAAAAAAAAAAAAAAAAAGAAAAAGGAAACAGGTAGACTTGAGATTTTTCAAAATTCAAGGTGGGGACCAGCAAGTGGCATGGTGGTTAAGGGCGTTGGACTCCCACATGGGTGACTGTGGTTCAAGTGCCAGACCTGGCAGCTTGCTTTCTCACCCCCCCGCCCCCGCTCTGTTCCTCTCCGGTCAAATTTAAATAAATAAATAAATAAATAAATAAAGTTAAGTAAAATATTTTTAAAAAAGCACAAGGTGATCTTTGTTTTGAACAAGGACTACCTTTGATGCAATCTCTGTTCTCCTCTCCCACAAAGCTAACTTGTTTAAAAGGAAAGCAGGACACCTTAACCTTGAAAAATGAAAATACAATACAATAAATTCCTATACAATTTATTTGTTCCAGAAAATAGGCCTCTTGGGAAAAAAGTAAAAATAAACCATTTACTCTAACATTTCCCAGAAAAATGCATGCTAGTAAGATGAAAGACAAAAGACTAGTCATTGCCCTTTCTTTCTTTCTTTCTCTCTCTCTCTCTTTCTTTAACTTGCCAGTGGGCACATGACTATGCTCTCAGAGAGACAGAGAGAGGAGAGGGACAAAAGCAACCCTCAATAGGACACGGTTATGCTGCAGTCCCTCCCCCTTCATTTCGCCACTCTATCAGGATAGGGGACATGCACGCACACGTGCCCGGTGTGTTTTTTCAAGTCATCAGGACTTGAGGGCCAGGACTCGAGTCATGCAGTCAGCAATATGGGATCTGGCTCCCTTAACCACCAGAACTTGGGGCTGGCCCAGTCCTTGCCTTTTCTTAATAGAATTGGATAAAAAAAATAAAATCATGGAAGAATTATTACATTAAAAAAATTCTACCTGTAGTATGCTACCTTTCACAGAAAAGAGAAGTGGTTATAAGAGGAACAAACGTGTATTCGGCAAAAGACACATAGGAAGAAAAAACAGGAAGTGCACCGCGTTCGGAGTGGGTGTGTGTGGAATAGAGCGGGAGCTGTCAGTACGTATTCAAGGTCTGTAACTTACACACACAGGAAATGCACCGCGTTCCGAGTAGGTGTGTGTGGAATAGAGCGGGAGCCGTCAGTACATATCCCAGGTCTGTAACTTACACACAGGAAGTGCACCGTGTTCCGAGTGGGTGTGTGTGGAATAGAGTGGAGCCGTCAGTACGTATCCCAGGTCTGTAACTTACACACACAGGAAGTGCACCGCGCTCCGAGTGGGTGTGTGTGGAAGATCACATACTTCCTAGCTCTGTCTGCTAAGAGGTCCTAGGACATTTCACAGTATCATTCACAGAACTCACACCCTGGTTTCTCAACATGATTCTCCAATGAAAAGAATGGGGGCTCCTTGGGAAATGGTTAATTCTAGGCCTTAGGCAGGGAGATTTTAAGATGTGCCTGGAGTGTCTTAGTGTCAGAAAGTAAGAAGTGCTAAAACAAAACAAAACAGACCACACACACACACACACACACACACACACACACACACCGTGGGATATGCTGAAGGGACACAAGAGCCAACTTGAAGGAATTTCCAAGAGCCAAATCTGGGACAATTTGAGCAAAAAAATAAATAAGGACAATAATGAATAATAACCTACAGAACAAAACAAGTGTTCACAGGTCCATAATGACATAAATAAACTGAATAAATATGTGTGGGGGGAGGGATAGCCTCTTCTTATGGTAAATTTCCAATTAATAAATGTAGAAGCAACAACAGAGGGCCTGCCTCAGGGCGGGGAGGTTATGTGCTGTGTGTAGGGAGCCAGATCCCACGTGGCTGACCATGGTTCAAATCCTGGCCCCAGTGTTTAAAAAAACATGCCTAGCATGTGTACCTACATGCCTCGAATTGTGATGGGAAGGAGAAACGGGGCAGAGGAACTGTGCGTGAGCACCCCTCTTGTGAGGAGCGCTCTCTCTCTCTGGCAAGTGCATATGCCCTCTGGCAATGAGAATAAACAAACAAAAATACATTTAAAAGAAACAATGGAAATAGAAAAATTACCACTAGTCGAATGAATACCACAGTAGTAACTATCATATGTAAAAAAGTATTAACAGATGCTAAAATGTGTGGAAGTATGATATAGTACAATATTTCTAATGGGATACGTAATCATTTATAAAAGGAAACTTTATAAAAGTAACTTTACAGGAAAGAAATATCGTAAAACCAACTTAACCGAGGAATCTTGGTTAATATCACCAAAAAATCATGTGTGTCTTGGTAATGATAAACTAGGAAGGGTGCAACATCGCTTATGTGGTATTTCCCCCAAAATAACTCTAATTATTTAAAATATCAGACAAACCACATAGAGGGACAGTCTACAAAATGGCCAATTGTCTTCAAAAGCAACAGTGCTAAAAAAACAATGAAACACTGAAGAACTGTTGTAGATTAGAGGGAAAGAAGATAGGACAACAAATGGAATGCTGGATTCTGAATTTGATCCTGGACCAGAAAAAGACCTTAGTGTGGTCATTTGTGAAATTCAAATAAAATCTGGAGCGCAGATGATAGCACTGTATCAATGTTAAGCTCCCGACTTTTGTGAAGGTACTGTGGTTAGGTGAGACATTTTTATTGGGGGTGTTATGGGAAGCATAGTAAGGGAATCCTCTGTACTAGTTTTTGTAAATTTTCTGTAAGTCTAAAATTATATCTAAATGAAAAAAGTTTTTAATGACTCCCATTAAAAAATACCAAAAAAAGCAAGATTTGATTTAATTCATCCTTCTCCAAAGTTATCTCTACAGTGGTAGTTCTGTGGTACTCTCTGTAATTGGGAAATATTTTTCCTTCTAATTTAGTGGACAAAACTTCCAATTTTGGGACCAGCAGTTAGCGTAACGGTTATGTCGCTGGACTCCCATGTAGTCGACCGCAGTTCGCGTCCTGGACCTGGTGGCTTAAAACTCACGCCGGGCGCATATGCGTGCGTGCTCAAGATCCCGGGAAGAGAATGGAGGAGAAGGGATTGCAGTGTGGCCATCCCACCTGGGGGGTGATTTCTCGCTTTCTCTCTCTCTGTCTGTCTGGCGAGCGCACACGCCCTATAGCAAAATAACCTCTCAAAAAAATAAAATCCAATTTTAAAATATGTTATAAATGATTGAATCTAGGGAGTCTGTTACCGTAGGGGGGGGAAACACACACACAAACACACACACACACACACACACACACACACACAAACTCCTGCTGTTGCATATATTCATATTTTATATTGAAATATATGAAACATATGCAATTTGTCATAATAAAAATTTAAAATACACATTTATAGACTAACTTTTTATGTGCTTATTAATAAAGTTTGTGTAATTTTCTACCATTCCCATCACCTCCACAGGCACTTAGAATTCTCTCACGGAGCTTTAGGGCGAGTACTAGAACTTTACAATTGGAGAGGACCAGCCTTGCCAGCCTCCTCAGGAAGGAGCCTAATGCCCAGAGGTGAGGTTTGATGGCAGCCAGCTGACTAGAACCCCTTCCCCAACCCTGGTCTTGGCTATTTCTGCAACATTATACATCTGAGCTCTTCTTCATTTATCCAAAAACTTATCATGCATGACAATGATCTAAATACTTCGACTGTGACAGTACAGTAATAATATTTTTTTGAGAGGTTTTCGCTATAGGGTGTGTGCGCTCGCCAGACAGACAGAGACATAGAGACAGAAAGCGAGAAATCACCCCCCAGGGGGGATGGTCACACCGCAATCCCTTCTCCTCCATTCTCCTCTCGGGATCTTGGGCACGCACGCACACGCGCCCGGCGTGAGTTTAAGCCACTGGGTCCGGGACGTGAACCGTGGTCGACTACGTGGGAGTCCAGCGACATAGCCATTACGCTAACTGCTGGTCCCTACAGTAATAATATTTATAACTACTTTCAAAAAAACAAATACAGGGGAAACCAGCAGTTAGTGTAATGGCTATGTCGCTGGACTCCCATGTAGTCGACAGCGGTTCGCATCCCAGACCCGGTGGCTTAAAACTCAACGCCGGGCACGTGTGCGTGCGTGCCCAAGATCCCGAGAGGATAATGGAGGAGAAGGGATTGCGGCGTGACCATCCCCCCTGGAGGGTGATTTCTCGCTTTCTGTCTCTATGTCTCTGTCTGTCTGGCGAGTGCACGCTCCCTATAGCGAAAATCTCTCCAAAAAAAAACAAAAACAAAAACAAAAACAAATACAGGTACCCATGCAGAAAGTCTTTGCTAAACACCCAACGTGTGTCAGGCATTGCAAGTGAGACTGCAAATAGAAGTGGAGAAAAGTCCCGGTGCTCAGCATGCGGGCATACCGGGACAAATGGGCACAGGCCGACTCTCACAGTGACGAGCACCCGGCACAGCGGTACACACGGCTGCTCTGGGGGGGAGAGCAGCCAGCAACCAGCCCTCAGCCAGCCTTACTCTCCTAGCGAATGAAGGAGAATGGCTTCAGGTCGCTCAGTAAAGGGCAGAGCAGGACTTGAACCCAGGTCTAGTAAATAATAGAATATATATTATTATTAAATTTTTATTTACATCATGATCTGATTTTTATCTTGGTAACAGCCAGTGAAATAGAGTCCTGAAGGAGATTACAATCTACTGTTCTGTTTAAGTAGGTTTGTAACTCACTCTTCTCACCTAAGGATAATAAATCTTACTTCATAAGGTTATTGTGAGAAATAAATTAATATAAATGAATAAAGTGAAGAAACTAATGAAGTTGTTGGTATACTAAGGAGTTCATAAACTGAGAATTCTTTGATGGATGGAATTAACTTTTTTTTTTTTTTAAAGTTTTTGTCATAGGACATGTGTGTTTCCCAGAGAGAAAGAGAAAGAAACTGAGAAATCACCTCCCCCAGTGGGGATGATAACACTGTAATCCCTTCTCCTCCATTCTCCTCTCTGGATCTTGGGCATGCAAGCACATGCTCACAGATGGATTTTTTTAAAAGTTTTATTTCCTGAGAGAGAGAGAGAGAGAAGAAAGGTGCACACCTCTCCAGGGTCCCCACACTGCAATTCTCCCTGCAGTCCTGAAGCGGGCCATGATCGCCAGCACGCCAGCTTTCTCCAGGCAGACCCAGGAAGCTTCCCACATGGCCTCCTGTGTCACACGGCAGCAAGTGTGCCACTGTGACTAGGCCCGCCCCTTTTATTCATGTTGGAGTGTGCAGAGTCTAGTGGGGTGTATGCCACGTACACGGTGAATTATTATTAAAAGAAGTGTTATTAAATATTGAATCCAAAACTATTCTTGAGATACAGCCATATGTTTATTTCTAAATGACATTATTTATTCATTTAGTTTTTGCTAAAGGGTGCATGTGGTGAGAAATCATCCCCTGGCGGGGATAGCCACACAGCAATCCCATCTCCTCCATTCTCCTCTTAGGATTTTGGGTACACGTGCACACACACTTAGTATGATTTTCGAGCTGCCGTTTCCAAGTCTCAAACCACAGTCAGCCACGTGGGAGTCTAGCACCTCAACCACCATGTTCCCTGCTGGCCCCGATAGTCAGATTTTTTTTCGTTGACATGGAACCCAATTTTGAAGGACTAGCACCCTCTCACAGCAAATACTTACTTTCTACTGTTGCTCCTTCATTGGGGTTTGAGTAGCCCTCTCCTTTTCTTTTGATTCTCCGAATAATGCCTCCATCTTCAAATAAATCCTCTCCTTTGAAATCAAGGAGCTCAATCTAGAAAGATAAAGGGATTTGGCTGAGAAAACGCCTAATAAAGCCGATTTAACATACATAAAGGCAAGGGCAACCCTGTCTCTCTTTTCATTTTACAAAAGAAAACTATTTAAAAAAAATAATATGTATCTGGGCCAGCTTGTGGCGTGGTGGTTAAGGCGGCTGAAATCCCACAGGGCTGAGTCCTCGGTCAAGCCTCAGACCTGGTGGCTTGAAAAACACGCCAGGTGCATGGTGTGCCTGCACTCCTGAGAGGAGGATGGAGGAGGAGAAGGGAATGACATGGGGCCAGACCCTCTAGCCTGTGCTTCCTCACTTTGCTTCTCTGTCCCGTTCTGGTGAGTGCAGGAACTCTATAGCAAATTTAAAATAGGTATTTACACATACGTATCTGTGCATCTTAGTTATTAGAAAAACAGGAAAAGAACCCTGTGCTTTTTAGCACGCGGACAGGATTTCGGGTAAGGATAATGTCTAGGACTCCATCCTGTGGGGGAGCAGAGCACAGACAGACGGGAAATCCTGGGAAAGCGGGCCTGTGGGCACAGAGCCAGCGCTATACGGTGCTGGCACAGAACGGCTTTATCCAACTCAGGCGACGGCTTCCCACTTGGAGTTTCCTTCTTCAATCTAAGAATAAATCTTGGACTCTGGCCTAAAACCCACTGCAGGTGTACTTCACCTAGTTAGGATGGTTCTTAAATCAGGTTTTGCCAAATGTGTGTATTCCAACATAGAATGAGTAACAGGTTGTCACCACCTGCCACTTCTGCTGGAGACCCGAGATCGGTGACAGAAGCCTCTGTGAGATGGAGATACCTTACAACGTGGTAAGCATGTTTCGACATTTATCTCCAATGCTCTCCTCCTGCCTTCTGGTCAGTTTGAGTACGTCTTACTCACACCACTGCCAAAACTTTATTTTTAAGTCTAGGGTCATTTGTTTATTTGGACACAGCCTTTTGGTGCCAGAGACACATCTGTAAGAAAACACTGGTACACACTTCTCAGGTCTGTAGGAAACCACTCAAGAAGCCAAGTTTCCAAATAAATAAGTTGGATCTGATTCTCAAGAGCAAGCTTACTCCTCGTTCCACTGCCTGCTGCTTTGAAACCGGCCTGACAGCAGAGCAGATTCTGACAAGGCAACCTCACACATGTACTTGCCTCAAAAAAGAGAGTTGCATTCGAGGGGATTTTGGGGAGACTGCCGGCTGAGCCGTATGCATATTCCGGTTTGCACAGTAAATGGCAGATCTCGCCTTTCTTCATGGTAGACACTCCAATGTCCCACGCCTTGATAACTTGGCCTAAGAGAAAGGGAAAAGTAGTTGAAAGCCACAGGTTATATTTAAAAGATCTACCTTTCATCAAACAAACATTTGAACACATTTCCAATTCTTCATCCCATAAACTCACCTAGAAAGTACTGGGCTACAAGACACAACTCAGAGTAAAAGTGCACACACAAGTAAGGGGAGTTTTGGAGACTATCAAAGACTACTCCTTGGTGAGGAGGATACAAGTGGGAAATATCCTTTAACTATCCAAATATTATTACGTTGTCGGGACAGTCATGACATATTTTTCTATTTTCCTACACAAAACTGAGTCACGACTTTCCAGACAACCCAATAAATCTTTGAAAAGCGGTGGTAACATTAGCCATGACATGTGGCCGGTGCTACAATTGTTCTTAATGATCATTTCTACCATAATAATATTTTCTAGGCAGAGGTAGAACAACAATAGTACAGAAGATGGAGTTTATCTCAAGGAAGCTTATAATTTAATTCAGTAATTAAAAAAAAAAGAAATAAGTAAGAGGGGCCGCTTATAATTTAATTCAGTAATTAAAAAAAAAGAAATAAGTAAGAGGTGTTGGCAGGTGCTATGGTGGTTAAAGGTGCTGGATTCCCACAGGGCTGACTGTGGTTTGAATCCTGGATCTGGCGGCCTGCTTTCTCATTTTCCCTTTCTCTCTCTCTCTCTGTCTCTCTCAGTCAAATTAAAAAATAGTATCAACAAATGGAATTAAATAAATAAATAAATGTTTTTCAAAAGTTAAAAAAAAAAAAAAAGGGACCAGCAGGTGGCGCGGTGGTTAAGGTGCTGAACACTCCCAAATGGCCGACCATAGTTCAATCCTGGCCCTGGTGGCTTGCTTTCTCACTTTCCCTCTCTCTCTTTCTGTGTCTCTCTCCAGTCAAATTAAATTAATGAATACATAAAATAAAATAAAAAAAATTTTTTTTTGGAGAGGTTTTTGCTATAGGGCATGTGCGCTCCCCAGACAGACAGAGAGAGACAGAGAGATAGAAAGTGAGAAACCACCCCCCGGGGGGATGGCCACGCTGCAATCCCTTTTCCTCCATTCTCCTCTCGGGATCTTGGGCACGCACGCATGCACATGTGCCCAGTGTGAGTTTAAGTCACCGGGCTCTAGGACTCAAACTGCGGTCGGCTACGTGGGAGTCCAGCGACATAGCCATTACGCCAACTGCCCGTTCCAGCTGGGGGTAGGAGGT
>NW_006159580.1:309005-324610 GCF_000334495.1 Tupaia belangeri chinensis | reverse complement strand
GGAACACAAAAAAAAAAAAAATTGTTTTTAAAAGTTAAAAAAAAAAAAAAAGGGACCAGCAGGTGGCGCGGTGGTTAAGGTGCTGAACACTCCCAAATGGCTGACCATAGTTCAATCCTGGACCTGGTGGCTTGCTTTCTCACTTTCCCTCTCTCTCTTTCTGTGTCTCTCTCCAGTCAAATTAAATTAATGAATACATAAAATAAAATAAAAAAAATTTTTTTTTGGAGAGGTTTTTGCTATAGGGCATGTGCGCTCCCCAGACAGACAGAGAGAGACAGAGAGATAGAAAGTGAGAAACCACCCCCCAGGGGGGATGGCCACGCTGCAATCCCTTTTCCTCCATTCTCCTCTCGGGATCTTGGGCACGCACGCATGCACATGTGCCCAGTGTGAGTTTAAGTCACCGGGCTCTAGGACTCAAACTGCGGTCGGCTACGTGGGAGTCCAGCGACATAGCCATTACGCCAACTGCCCGTTCCAGCTGGTGGTAGGAGGTTAAGATAAGGGGAACCCTACACACCTGGTGTCCGAGGAAGGGTGGGTAAGGCATCTGTTATTCATGACTCCAGCTCAGTCTTCATTAAGTATTATAACTTTTCAAAATACCAGGTACACTCATTTTTAGGTGAAAATTTATATAAGAATAAGTCTATTTAAAATACACAAAAAACACACAAAGTAAAAATGTAAAAGGTCTGGGACAAACAGGTGGCATGGTGGCTAGGATACTGGATTCCCATGTGACTAACTGTGGTTTCAGTCCCAGATCTGGCAGTTTGCTGTCTCACTTTGCCTTTCTCTCTCTCTCCAGCCAAATTTAAAAACAGTAATAATAAAAAAATAAAATGAAATAAATAATTCTTAAAAAAAAAAAAAAAGTAGGGACCAGCAGTTAGCATAATGGCTAGGTCACTGAACTCCCATGTAGCCGAGCTCGGTTCGAGTCCCAGACCCGGTGGCTTAAACTCACAATGGGCGCGTGTGCGTGTGTGCCCAAGATCCCAAGAGGAGAATCGAGGAGAGGGGATTATGGTGTGGCCATCCCCCCTGGGGGTGATTTCTTGCTTTCTGTTTCTGTCTTTCTGGCAAGTGCACATGCCCTATAGCAAAAAAAAAAAAAAAAAGTAGATGATCATCTCTCCCTCCCTTGTAAAAAGGTACTGTTACATTTCTTCTGTATCCTTCCAGTGAAAGCTGTCATTTTTTTAAAAAGTGGAGCTTGGGGGCTGGCAGGTGGTGTGATGGTTAAGGCACTGGATGCTGGACTCCCTCATGGCTAACCAAGGTTCAAGTCCCAGACCTGGTGGCTTGCTTCTTCACTTTCCCTCTCTGTCCCTTCTGTTTTCTCTACTCAAATAAAAAATAATAATAATAAAGTAAATAATTCTTTAAAAAATTATTTTAAAAAAGTGGACCCTGAGAGCCAGCAGGGGCGTGGCAGTTAAGGCATGTGTACACCACACGGCTGCCAGCGTGGGGTTTGTCTGGCCCTGGCACCTTGAAAACACAAGAGGCCTGTGCATGCATGGCCACTGCTGAGAGGAGAAGGGGGGTGATGTGGCCACCCCAGAGGGAGATTTTTCACTTTCTCTCTCCTGACATCTCTCCCCACTGAACACACGTGCCTTGTGGCAAAATTCTAAATTAATTCATTAAAAATTAAAAAGGAGAACTTGAGAACTGAATGAAACACACTGAGCAAAGGGCCAGTCTGACAGAAATACAAGTAGCTTTGGGACTCTTTCTTAAAAAGCATTTCCCCTGGAGTTAAAAACAAAAATCGCACACTTGGGGCCAGTAGTGGCATGGGGGTTGGTGTGCTGTACCCCACATGTCTGACAGCTGGAAAACCACAGCAGGTGCACGTGTGCAAAATCTTGAAAGGAATTGAGAAGGGACTGCGCTATGATCACAACCCCGCCCCCCGCAGGTAATCTCTCATCTTCCCTCTCTAGCTCTCTCTGGCAACTGCTTGTGCCCTATGGCAAAAAAAAAATTCATAGAACAGCTTGAAAGTATAAAAATGTAGAGAATACAATGAAAAAAATCCTTTGAAATCCTAGGAGCTAAGAAAACTTTTGATTCCTTGGTTCTTTTTCTTTTTTTTTTGAGAGGTTTCCGCTATAGGGCGCATTCGCTCGCCAGAAAGACAGAGACAAAGACAGAGAGACAGAAAGCAAGAAATCACCCCCACGGGGGATGGCCACGCCACAAACCCTTCTCCTCCATTCTCCTCTCGGGATCTTAGGCATGCACGCACATGCACCCAGCGTGAGTTTACACCACCGGGTCCGGGAAGCGAACCGTGATCGACAACATGGGAGTCCAGCGACATAGCCATTCCGCCAACTGCTGGTCCCGTTTGGTTCATTTTATGTATATATACATATATAAATGTATGTGTGTGTATAAATATATATATTTCAATACACACGCACTCTGCTTGCACATATTTTTACATACATACCCTTAAAAATGAAATGATGCTTTAATTGATTTTGTAATCTGTTCTTTATATCAGCATTTTTCATATGAATAGATATCTGAAATGTGACTTTTTAATAACTATATGCTACTGTGTCTTTTAAAATATATAACTTCATTATCTTTATTAACAAACATTTGGGCTGTTCCTGTCTTGGCTATCATCAAGCTTCCACACGTGACCTGGCACCTGGGTGTCCACGTGAGTCTCCGTCAGTGCAAGCCTCTACCCTGACACCAGGACAGGTTGGTGGTTACTGACAGACGTTTACGTTAGGTGAGGAATCATAAAACACAACGTACACACACTTAAAACCTTTCTAAACTTAAGACATTTCATTCCGCGAAAACATCTGGTTTCCATAGAATAACTGCTTTTCCTTTTTACATGAATTACAGTGTTTTATATCATCTCATGAAATTCTATACTTTAAAAAAAAGTGTAATAAGTTTATAAATAGATTTCAACCAACACAGGTATGTAAGTAGGTTTCAGTAGGTGTATAAATAGGCTTCGACGGATTCTTAGTGAGAGTCTGGGAACAGAAAAGGCTGCCCCTGACATCCAGACACTGGTTGGATGATCAAAGCTAGGCCTCAGTCTTGTCTGAAGCCAGCCTGGGGCCCACCGTGAGGCCATGGTATTCTATCAGACGTAACCTCGCAAAACATCAGCATCAGATAAGGTACTCTGAGACCGTGATAATGAGACAAAAACAAGAACACTTCAAAATCTTGTCTAGGCCTGGACAAAATATTAAGGTCACTGAGCACACCACAAAACACCCAACCTACTCCTTCCTGACTAATGTAAGTGCCTGCTGCTTCGCCACCAGTCACAGCTCTACTCTCACTCTGGCTGGCTCTCCTATGAAGATTTATTAGAGGGCCAGCAGGTAGCGCGGAGGTTAAGACACTGCACCTCACATGGCCAGCTGTGCAGTTCAAGTCCCAGACCCAGAGGCTTGAAAATCATGCCAGGTACACGGGCATGCATGCCCCAAAATACCGAGAGGAGACTAGAGAAGAGACTGGTGTGGCCATACCCCTGGGGGGTGATTTCTCACCTCTCACCCTCTGACCCCTTTTCTCTCTGGCAAGTACAAGTTGCCCTATTGCAATAATAATAATAATAATAAAGAGTCACATGTTCAAACATTAGTAGCAGTCCCACATTCTAATAGCATCTAATTCAGAGCAAAGCCTTGCTTCCTTAAAATTCTCTAGTCCTATAAATCATCTTTTCCAACATTCCTAAGACACTCCACTGTCAAAATATCCTCTTCACAAGTTCCTAACCCAGTATGTTCAACTACAGGTGTATTCCTCATCTGTGGCCAGGGGATGCTGACAAGCCCCACTCAATTGGCGGGAACAGAACGTGGGCCCTAGCACGAAAGGAGAAACCAGCTGTATCACTCAGTATGCCACAGACAGAAAAGAGCATCAGCCAGTCTGGAGCTGGTTAAACAAGAGTCTACTGCATTTCCTTAAGATAAGTAAAATTATGGGCCAAAAGCATACACATTTTAAAAGATTCTTGATCTCTAGGATCTTAGTTGTAGATAAAATATACTAAAAAGATACAGAGGCAATTTTTTCTTAGAGTTGATTTGGATTTCAATTTTTCTAGCTCAAACACAATTTATCAATTTCAGGAGTCCTATTCATTTATAATAAAATACAAATAAAAATATACTTATAGGGGCTGGCAGGTGACATGGTGGTTAACGGTTCTGGACTCCCACATGGCCAGCCTGGTCTCTTTTCTTCTCTCCCCCCCCCCCCCCCGTCCCCTTTCCCTCCCTCCATCCCTCCCTTCCTCTCTCTTTCTCTCTGTCCCTCTCTGGTCAAATAAAGAAAGTTAAATAAAATAATTCTTTATACACACACACGTACAATGTAACTATAAGTTGAAATGTTTTTATATCTGTAACTGTAAGCAACTGAAAAGGTTTAGACATATAAATGTACTATGCACTGTGGTTAACCATTACGCTACAGGGCCAGCCTAGATGCATTTTTAACTATCTACAATTTATTACTGATTAACCTTATATTTGTCTATTGATTTTTACATGTTGAAAGGAAGATATTTTACAATTAAATATTTATTTCCCCAGAGCCAGTAGGTAGCATGGTGGTGAAGGTGCTGGATTCCCACATGGTGAACCACGATTCGAGTCCTGGATCTGGTGGCTTGAAAATTGCACCAGGCACTTGTGCGTGCATGCCCAGAATCCTTAAAGGAGAATGGAGAAGAGATTGCAGAACGGCCATCCCTCCAGGGATCTCTCTCCGATAGGGTACATGCGCCCTAACGCAAAATCTTAAATAAACAAACAAACAAACAAATATATATACATACACACACACACACACACATATTTATTTTCCCATCCTGTTTACTACTCACATAAAAAAGTAATTCTTTTCTGCATACAGTATAGTTACTGTCCTATAAAGTATTTAAAACATACTCACATTTGAAATGTAACATTTAAAACTTACATAGTCAATTTTAACAAGGGTGTCAAGACCATTTAATGAGGAAAGCACAGTCTTTTCAACACATGAGGGTGGGGAAACCTGGCGTTTACATATAAAAATAAAACTGGACCCTGACTTTATACTAAAATTACTTGCAAAAATTAATTCGAAGTGAATCCAAGACTTAAACGTAAGACCTAAAACCATAAAGCTTCTAGGGGGAAGAAAAAAGAAGAAAAACTTCACATTGGATCTGGTAGTGATTTATTGAGTATGACATCAAAACAACAGGCAACAAAAGTAAAAATAAATTGGATTATCAAAGTTAAAAACCACGGGATCATCAGTTAGCGTAATGGCTATATCGCTGGACTCCCATGTAGTTGACCACAGTTCAAGTCCTAGACCCAGTGGCTTAAACTCATGCCAGGCGCGTGTGCCCAAGATCCTGAGAGGAGAATGGAGGAGAAGGGACTGCAGCGTGACCATCCCCTCTGGGAGGGGGGGATTTCTCACTTTCTATCTCTCTGTCTCTCTCTGTCTTTCTGGCAAGCGGATGCACCCTATGGCAAAAACCTCTCCAAGAAAAAAAAAAGTTAAAAACCTCTGTCCATCAAAGGATACAGTAATAGAGTAAAAGGCAACCTGTGGAATGGGAAAGTAGTTATGAATCGTGTATCAGGTTAGAGATTAATATTTACAGTACACAAAGAATCCTCCCTGGGGGGTGATTTCTTGCTTTCTCTCTCTCTGTGTGTTTCTGGCAAGCACACGTGCCCTATAGCAAAACACTCTCCAGATAAATAAATAAATAAATAAATAAATAAATAAATAGAGTACACAAAGAACATTTATGACTCAACAAAAACAACAAAATAACCCAATTAAAAACTGGACAAAGGGGGACTAGCAGATGGCACATTGCTGGACTCTCACGTAGTCAGCCACAGTTTGAGTCCTGGAACTGGTGGCTTAAAACTCATGCCATGCACATGTGTGTGCATGCCCAAGAGGAGAATGGGAACAGATTGTGGCATGGCCATCCCTCCTAGGGGTGATTTTTTTGCTTTTGTCTCTCTCTCTCTTTTTTTTTGCCTTTTTGGGAGAGGTTTTTGCTATAGGGCGTGTGCATTCGCCAGACAGACAGAGAGACAGAAAGCGAGAAATCACCCCCAGGGGGGATGGCCACGCCGCATTCTCCTCCATTCTCCTCTCGGGATCTTGGGCACGCACGCACACGTGCCCGGCCTGAGTTTTAAGCCACTGGGTCCGGGACACGAACCACGGTCGACTACGTGGCAGTCCGGCGACATAGCCATTATGCTAACTGCTGGTTCCCCTGGCGTGAGTTTTAAGCCACCGGGTCTGGGACTCGAACCGCGGTTGACTACGTGGGAGTTCAGCGACATAGCCATTATGCTAACTGCTTGTCCCTTACTTTTGTCTCTTTATCTCTGTCTCTCCAGTGAGCACACATGCCCTATAGCAAAAATCTCTCAAAAACAAAAAAATAAAACTAGACAAAGGACTTGGGTAGATCTCTCTCCAAAGAAGATATACATATGGCCAACAAGCATGAAGATGCTCAGTATCAGTAATCATTAGGGGAAGGCAAATCAAAATCACAATGAACTATTACCTCCCACCCATCAGGACAGGTACTATTATAAACCAGAAAACAAGTACTAATGAGAACGCAGAGAAACTGGAACCCCTGTGCACTGTGGTGGGGATGTAAACTGATGCAGCCCTGGTCAAAGTCAGTATGGTAGTTCCTCAAAAAATTAAAAATACAATTACTATGTAACCCAGTGATTTTGTTTCTGAGAATATACCCAAAGGAACTGAATGCAGGGTCTCAACAAGACACTTGTACACTCATGTTTATAGCAGCACTATTAACAGTAACAAAAAGGTGGAAACAGTCCTCTAGCCATCAACAGATGAATAAATGAACTATTACATAGTCTTTAAAGTGCAACTTTAAAGCCTTGAAGACATTATGCTAAGTGAAATAATACAGTCACACAAAGACAAATACTGTATCATTCCACTTATGTGAGGTATTTAGAGAAGTCAAATTCATATAAAAAAAAAAAAAACAGGAACCAGCAGTTAGCGTAATGGCAATGTCGCCGGACTCCCATGTAGTCACTGCAGTTCGAGTCCCAGACCTGGTGGCTTAAACTCACGCTGGGAGCATGTGCGTGCGTGCCCAAGATCCCAAGAGGAGAATGGAGGAGAAGGGATGGCGGTGTGGCCATCCCCCCTGGGGGGTGATTTCTTGCTTTCTGTCTTTCTGGTGAGTGCATGCACCCTATAGCAAAAACCTCTCAAAAAAAAAAAAAAATTAAAATCAGAAAGTGAAATGATAGTAGCTAGGGGATGGGGAGGTGGAAATGTGGAGCTATTTAATGAGTATAAAGTTTCCAATTTGCAAGATAAACAAGTATTAGAGACTTGTTACACAATAGTGTGAATATACTTAACAATCCTCAACTGTACATGTAAAATGGTTAAGATGGCATGGTTCAGTAGTACACTGCACTGTGGTGCTAGAAGCCACACGGTCAGCTGTGAGTCTGGATCCCCAGCCTGGTCGCCCTGAAACGGTCCTGACAGACAAGGGCTGAAGGGGTGGTGGTGTGTGCGTGGGAGGGTACTGGCATGATAAGATCTGGGTCAGGGCTCTCTCTCTACTGTGTGCTATTAGGAATAAAACAAATAAATTCTAAGAATTGTTAAGATGGTAAGTTTTATGTATATATTACAAAAATTAAATTTTTTTTAGGGCTGGCCCCACAGCACAGTGGTTAACTGCTGTGCAAGAAGGCCGGATCCCACACGACCAACAGTTTGAATCCCAGCTCTGGTGGCTTGAAAAACATGCCGGAGTGTGTGTGCACATGCGCGTGCCCACACAAAATCCTGAGATGGGAAAATGGAGGAAAAGGGATTACAGCACGACCATTTTACTACATTTTACTTTTTCTCACTCTCTTTCTGGCAAGCATATGCACCCTGTGGCAATAATAGTAACAAGAATACAGGCATGATTTATTTCTTATTCATTTTTATTAAAGGATTTCTAGGATATAGTACCAACTTCCAATCTCTATAAACCATGTGTATATTTTGCTAATATTTTTCCTTTTCTTTAAAGTTTAATGATTTCTTCTGAGACAGAGCACAAATGATAGAGAGCAAAAACACTCTCAATAGGGTCCTGGTGCCATGATCCACCCCCAGCCCCAGCCCGCCCTGGATCATGGCCAGAGCATGCCCAGGGTCTACAGGGAGTCTCTGGACCTGAACCGTAAACTTTCCCATGAAGGACTGCCTCACGGGGGATTGCATTTTACCACTGCGCCACTGTCTGGTCCTATTGTTAATACTTAACACTTAGTGAAGAAAGCTAAATCTAAAACAAAAAACAAAAAAACTTTGCCAAAAGGCACATACACTTGCCATAGAGATAGAGAGAAAAAGAGGGAAGCAAGAAAGCAGCCACGACGGGGCCTGGTCATGCCACAATCCTCTCTCCCAGTTCTGTCCTTTGGGGATTTGGGGCATTGACGCACACGCTCCCGGAGTGTTTTTCAAGCTACGGAGTTTAGGGTTTGTACCACAGGCCAGCCACGTGGGAGTCAGCTGCCTTAACCAGCAGACTCTGGGCTGGTCCTATTTTTTATGTTATTTGGTCTTATTTTAAAATAGCTATAAAAGGGTACTGGTAACCATTTCCACTTCCTACCAAAAATATCTATCATGAATGCATGAATTTACTGTAAGATGCCTTCGAGTTCGTACTTCCTATGTTACCTTCTGTGTTTGCTATTTCTCTCGTAACTAAGAGAATGGATCACAGGATCATCTCTGCCCGCCCATGGTTTATGTCTCTTTCCTGAATGTTTTGAAGACCTTCCCCTCTCATACTTTCTTAAAGTTTGCTGATTTTTCTGATTCTCATTTGTGGGGAGGGTTAGAAAAATTAAGTATTTTAACCTTAAAGATTTCCTCATAAATCTCAGATCTTCCTGAACTGCACATGAAAAAAAGCAAATACATGTTAAGAATATATTCATGTATTCATATATTCATAAAAGTATCCATAGAGGGACCGGCCAGTTATGTAGTGGTTAAGGTGCTGGACCCACAAGGCCGACCACGGTTTGAGTCCTGGACTGGGTGGCTTCAAAATCATACTGAGTGCTTGTGCATGTCTGCCCAATATCCTGAGAGGAGAACGGAGGAGAAGGGATTGTCGTGTGGCCATTTCCCTTCCCTGGGGAGGGGGTGACTTCTCACTTTCTCTCTCACTGTCTCTCTGTCTCTCCCCTGAACATTCCCTATGGTAAAAACTTGAAACAATTTTTTGGAAGTATCAAAATAAACTTAAATGAAGCATATGGTTATATGCTTACCGGTTACCAGTAAGTGTATTTTGCTAGTTGTAATATGTTGTCAATGCTTAAAGGTACATGACAAAAATAAAATGCTTTAAATAAAAATAAGTTTTAAATGGGAACTAGGACCAAAATTCAAGCATGTAACAGGAAAAAGTTTGCTTCTGCTAAGCCTCATATGTCATTCCTGTAAGAAAAATGTCTGGTACACAGCAGGCACTCACTAAATAGTGAGTGGTCAGAACTTCATTTTGTGTCAGGCTTAGGCTAGGTCTGAAAGCTTAAGATCTATCCTAATATGAAAGTGACTGCCTGGGTCTGAATTCTGCCTCTGCCACTTAAGCATGCATCTTTTAGAAAGTATTTAATGTCTTTGTATGTTAGTCTCTTCACATGTAAACAAAAAGTCAAAAACGGGTAATGACAGTAGGTAACCAAACCCTAAAAGAAAAAGTTGACAAAGGGGACTTTATCACGAGGTAAAACTTTTGGGGCCAGCTCTGTACCCAGTGGTTAAGGAAGCCAAGTATCACATGGGGGTGCTTTCTCCCTCCCATCTCTGGTAGGCACTTGTGCCTCTGGCAATCACCACCAAAAAAAGCAGGGCCTGCATGTGGCGTGGTGGTTAAGGCACTGGAAACCCACTCTGTTGACCACAGTTCAAGTCCCAGACCTGGAAGTTTGCTTTCTCACTTCCCTCTCTGTCTCTCTCTGGTCAAATTAAAAAATAATAGTAACAAATAAAATTAAATAAATCCTTTTTTTTTTTTTTTTAAAAAAAGCGAAATACTTTATTCCTTGAAAAACCAATGCTATGGTTTGAATGTGTCCTCTAAAGTTCCTATGTTGGAAAATTGTTTTTAAAGTTATTTATTTGTAAAAGAGAGAGCGCGTGCACACCTGAGAGAGAAAGAGCGAGATCCTCAGTGGGTCTCTTCGCACCACAGCCTTCTTTCCCCTGCCCTCTAGTTTGTCAGACTCTGGAATGCACGCTGGCCTGTTTTCAGTGTAGCTTGGGATCGAAACCTGTGGTCAGCCATATGGCTTCCAGCACTGCAGACAGCATGCTACCAACTGTGCCACTGAGGCTGGGCCGTCATATGTTAGAAACTTCATCCCGTGCTTGGGGCCGGCAGGAGGTGGTGCGGTGGTTAAGGGCACTGGACTCCCACGTGGCTGACCGTGGTTCAGAGTCTTGGACCTGGCAGCTTGCTTTCTCACTTTCTCTCTCTTTCTCCTTCTCTGGTCAAATTTAAATAAATAAAGTTAAATAAAATAATTCGTTGGAAAAAAAAAAGAGAAACCGTAATGCCAATGCAATACTGTTGGGGGTAACGGGTTAACGCCATTACAGTAGGGGTGGGATCTGAGTGGGTCTGGGCCCTTTCCTTCCTTCTCTCTTCCTTTCATCATGGACTTACACAAGGAGGCCTCTGCCAGATGCAGGCCACGTGATCTTTCACCTCTCAGTCTGCACAACCGTAAGAAATAAACCTGTTCTTTACAAAGAGACTTCAGGAAGTTTGTGGAAAGGGAGAATTGAAGTATGAGTTTATTTTGGTGCAAAAAAAAAAAAAATCACTGAAATCTGTATAGTTTTTCCATAATAGGTGTTTTTAACTTTTGGAAGACCCCCTCGATAAATTACCCAGTCTTAGCTATTCTGCTGTAGCTAACAGTCTAAGACAACCAGTTCTAAAAAGGAACAGGCAAGCCAGAGACTGGAAGAACAAACCTGCCAAACAGATATCTGACAAAGTTCTCCTCTTGCTGGGTAGGAGACTCCAACCAAAAAACCAGCTGATTTTTAATAAAGCACAAAAGATCACTTTGCAAAAGAAAAACATCCAAATATCTATACAGCACAAGAAAAGATAGCCTCAATAACTATTTATCAGGAAAATGTAAACGAAACAAAAACTAAAATGAGTAGCACTTCATACCTACCAGGATAGCTACAGTTATAAAGACTGACAACACTGAGAGATGAGGATATGAAAAACAAACTCATGCATTGCTGGTAAGAAAGTAAAATGGTGGTTAAGGGCACTTGGACTCTCATGTGGCCAACTGTAGTTCGAGTCCCAGATCTGGCCACTTGCTTTCTCACTTTCCCTCTCTTTCTCACTCTGTCCCTCTCTGGTCAAATTAAATTAAATAAAGAAAGAAAGTAAAATAAAATAATTCTTAAAAATAAAAGAATGTAAAATGGTACAGATTCTTTGAAAATCAGTACAGCATTATCTTGTAAAAATTAAACACATACTTACTATATGACCAGCAGGTTTAATTCAGGATTTATTTACCAAAAATAAAGAAAAACAAGCCCACATAAAGGCATGTATGTGAATGTTCACATTATTAATAACAGTCCCCAAATGAAAACAAACCAAATGCCCAATATGGGAGTGAGTGAACAAACTGTGTCTTTTTCACATTGTGGAATACTACTCAGCCTTCATAAATCTCAAAATCATTGCTAAGTTAAAAAAGGCAAACACCTAAGGCAACATATGATTCCATTTTTACAAAATTCGACAAGAGGTAAGACTATACTAACAGAATCAGAATTAGACTACCTGGGGCCCAGGGCTCAAGAAGGAAAAATGACTGTAAGAGGACGTTAATAACCTTTTAGGCCCCGTGTAGCAATGGCACACTATGTGCGGTGCTGGAGCCACCTGGAACATCAGGTTTGGTTCCCAGGTCAATCTGTACAAGCTGGGAGCAGGCATGTCCACGAGCCTGGGTGGCTGGGAAGGCCGGGGCAGAGAGTCATGATGTGAGACCCTGTGGAGGGTCTGTCACTCTTAAAAACTTGAAAAAAAAAAACTTTTTAAGATGAAGAAACTGCTCTATACTTTTCATTGTGGTAATTCTAGAACTATTACCAAAGAGTCATCAAACTATACACTTCAAAGAATGAATTTTACTATATGTAAATACTACCGTGGAAGGGACCAGCAGTTAGCCTAATGGCTATGTCGCTGAACTCCTATGTAGTCGACTGTGGTTCGAGTCCCGGATCCGGTGGCTTAAACTCATGCCGGGCGCATGTGTGTGCGTGCCCAAGATCTGGTCATCCCCCCTGGGGGGTGATTTATTGCTGTCTGGTGAGCGCATGCGCCCTATAGCAAAAACCTCTCAAAAACAAAACAACAACAACAACAAAAAAACTACCGTGGAAGAAAAATTCAAACAGGCTAAGATACTAATTTTTGAAAAAAATTTGCAGAGGGTGTACGCACTTGAGACAGTGACAGAGAGGGGGAAAATGAGAAAGCGCCCCCTGTGGGTCATGGTCATGCCGCACTCCCTTCTCCGTTTCTCCCTACGTTTGGGAATTGGGGCATGCACACACACACACATGCGGCGTGCTTCTCAACCCACTGGGTCTGGAACTTGAACTGCGTGGTGAACCATGTAGTACCACCAGGCCATGGACTGGCCCAACATTAATGTTAATACAACTGTTACCTAAACTATATAAAGTAAATTGCACAAAGAATAAAAAAAAAAAAGGAACTGGTATACGAATTAAATAGGACTAAGCACATAAGGCATACAATAGTATTTGTAAATGCTATTTTGTAAATACTTACAAATACTTTGTATTAAATATCAACTATTAGTCTTTCAAATATATTTCCCCCTCTCGCCCGTTTGCTAATGACTGACCAAATGAACAAATATTTTTACTAATGATCATGGATCACAATGCAACAAGTAAGACTGCATTAAGGTCAAAGACAGGTTGGGCCAGCAGGTGGCATGGAGATTAAGCGGGCTGGATCCCACATACCAACCGTGAGGATTGAGTCTTGGACCTGGTGGTTTTAAAATCACGCCGGCTGTGGGGGACCAGCAGTTAGCGTAATGGCTATGTCGCTGGACTCCCACGTAGTCAACCACGGTTCGCATCCCAGACCCGGTTGCTTAAAACTCACGCCGGGCACGTGTGCATGCATGCCCAAGATCCCAAGAGGAGAACGGAGAAGGGATTGCAGCGTGGCCATCCCCCCGGGGGGTGATTTCTCACTTTCTGACTCTCTGTCTTTCTCAGTCTGTCTGGAGAGCCCATGCGCCCTATAGCAAAACTCTCTCCAAAAAAAAAAAAAATATCACGCCGGCTCTGTGTGCACGCAGGGCCACAATCCTGAGAGGAGTGCAGAGAAGGGATTGTGGCGTGGCCATCCCCAGAGTGGTACTTTCTCACTTTCTCTCTCTCTCTCCAGCAAGCACACACACTAAAAAAGCTATAAAAAGCTATAAAAAGCTATAAAAAAGCTATGAAAAAGCTATAAAAGTTACAGGCAGATCATTGGTATTTACTTTGTTACAGTTTACTCCCAGTAAGGGGAAAGTACAGGTACATTTCAACCTCAACTGCAACACGTGGGCCCACTGTGATGGTGGGCTACTGCTCTGTGGGCTGGGACCACACGAGAGACCCGGGTTCAATTCCAGTCCAACCTGAAAGTGAGACATGGTGGCATGTGCCCGTAATCCCAGTGACTTTGAGAAGGCTAAGTCAGGAGGGTCAGATATGGTGAGACCTCATCTTTAAACAATGGGAAAAAAAAAATGAAGCAACTGAATGAAGCAGCAGATGTGAGAATCCAACTGTCCTGCGTTAAGTCAAACATACTTTGCATTTATAAAATTATAAAACAGTGCCATTCTTGTATTTTGTTGTTTTGTTTTATTTTGGAAAACATAGCTTTTTCTTTTTTAGTAAAATTAAGTTATTTATGTTAATTTGGTATTGTTATTTTTAAATGAATGATTAAGTAACTACTTTAAAGTTTTCAATATGGTAAATATCAACAGCTATAACAAAAGCTTTTGGAGAGTATTTAAATTTTTTAAATAAAGAACTATTTTATTTAACTTCATTTATTTATTTTAAATTTGACCAGAGAGGGACAGAGTAAGGGGGAGAGAGAGAGAGAGAGAGAAAGAGAGAGAGCGAGAAAGTGAGAAAGCAAGCCACCAGGTCCAGGACTCAAAACGTGGTCAGCCATGTGGGAGTCCAGCACCCTTAACCACCACACCATCTGCTGGCCCCAGGAATATTTAATTTTTAAGACAAAAGGGGTCATGAGGAAGAAAGATTGAGAACTACTGTTTAAGTAATAGATGTGATCTCCTACTTCTTTTCACAAGCTTCTAAATGTCTTCAGTTAGTTTAGTATTCTTTTTTTTAATCTGGTAAGAGAATAACAACCCATATATCAAACAGCACTCTGAGGACCAGGTGGTGTGCTGGAAGGTACTGTCTGTGGCAGACAGTCACCTAGCTCGTCTCTAGATGAAGTGATGACCCCGATACACCACCACCACTCGGTGCTGACTCATCGCTTTCTCTTTTTGACTCTGTTCCCAGTTGAACTGCCAGCTACCTGTGGATCTGGGTAAGGAAACAGCCAGGGAGGAACCAAGGGGTAACCCTCTGCCTCTCCTGGTGCCCGTCCACTTTAAGGCATAGAGACCTCTGCTTTCTACCCGGCGCTGCCTGTGCCACTGCTCGTTCTCCGGGGTCCTCAGTGAGTTACGGCGTATGTGACACTACTGTGTTTGAGTAAGACTGCAATTGAAGTCACATACAGAGTCTCTTTCTTAAGGGATAATTATGACAGTTAAAGGTCATTTCTTTCTTTCTTGTCATGAGACAGAGATGGCGGTGGGGCGGGGGGGGGAGACAAGCACCCTGAACAGGGCCTTCCGCTGTGATACGCCCCCTCGGCCACCTGGCCAGTCAGGATCACAGCATGCCCCTGCAAGCCAGTATTTCACAGCAGTGCTCTACCGCAGGTGGGCCACTGACTGCTAGTTCAGAATCTTCCCATTTTTATTAATTTAGGGATGTGAATTTCTAGAGCTTCTAGAATGGCTATGGCATGACTTCAGAGTGACTATCTGTCAGATCTCCTCGTTCCTGCTGTTCCCCACATCCTTACTCTACTTTACCCTTAGAATTTCTGCCCTGAAGTTGATTAAGATAACAGGTTGTGGGACCAGCAGTTGGCGTAATGGCTATGTCGCTGGATTCCCATGTAATCGACAGACTCGGCGGCTTAAACTCACGCTGGGTGCATGTGTGTGCGTGCCCAAGATCCCGAGAGGAGAATGAAGGAGAAGGGATTGCGGTGTGGCCATCCCCCGGGAGGTGATTTCTCGCTTTCTGTCTCTCTGGCGAGTGCACACGCCCTATAGCAAAAA
>NW_006159580.1:293522-308862 GCF_000334495.1 Tupaia belangeri chinensis | reverse complement strand
GTGTGAGTCCCCAATCCAATGGCTAGAAAATCATACCAGATGCATGTGTGCCCAAAAAATCCGGAGAAGAGAAGGGATTTGTGCCATGGCCATCCTCCCTGGGGGTGCCACTTCTCACTTGCCCTCTGTCTCTCCACTTCTCTCCTCTGAGGAGGCCATGCACCCTATGGTGTAAAAAAAACAAAAACAAAAACAACAACACTGAGGGGGCTGGAGGGCAAAGTGGTTTGATCCCACGTGGTCAACTGTATGATTCGAGTCTTGGACCCAGAGGCTTGAGAAACACACTGGGCTCAGGTGCACCCTAAATCCTAATAGGAGAATGGACAAGGGACTGCGGCATGGCCATCCCCACTGGGAGGTAATCTGTCACTTTCTCTCTGTCCCTCTCTCTGGCACACACACGTGGCCTATATAGAAAACTAAAAAAAAAAAGGAGAGAAAATTGCTGAGAACTGGTGACAGCCCTAGAGCCTTACCGGTTAAGGACTCTGGGGCCCACATGGCGGAGCGCAGTTTCGAAGCCCAGGTGCAGTGACTTGAGAAACACATGGTGTGGGTGTGCATGTGTTGCCTGAAATCCCAACAGGACGAAGGAGAAGGGGCTGTCTGCCCATGCCCCCTAGGGAGTGCTCTCCCCTTCCCCGTCTCTGGCAAGCATACACATCTGCCGGCAAATTTTTTTTAAAAAGGAAGGAAGAAAAAAAGAGGAATTAAGACTCGCTGAGAACTCACGCTGTTACCTTCTCTACACAGATTCTGAGTAAAACACTTTGGTGAGTGAGCCTTTCACGTTTCCTAGGATTTTGAACAGAATGAAAAGATTTTCTAAGTAGTGTTTTGAGTATTATTGCTCCAAAATATCTACTTTTGGTAAGGTTAGGACCTACTATTCCTATGTAATACAAAATAGCCATAACGCCAAATAAAACACAACTTAAAAATCCACTCTGGTCTGGCCACAGCAGAGCCCCTGGATGCTGCCGCTCGGCAGGCTAAGGCCACACGGGAGGCCCAGGCTCCATCCGGCCCACCCCAAAACCTGGTGTGGTAGTGCACGCCTATTGTCCCAGCTCCTTGGAGGGTCACACCACAGTGAGGTCCTGTCTAAAGCAAAACACCACACCCAACCCACATCCACCCACCCGCCCACACAAAATAGCCTCTCACCTTTGCCAAGACTGAAGACAAATGGCTCGTTTCTATCATGACTGGAATCAAACTTCTTTCCATTTGACAATTTTCCTTTGTAATGGACATAAACTTTGTCTCCAATCATTGGCTTTTCCTCACTATTCCCCACTCTTTTGATAACCTGAAAGAGACAAGCATCAAGAAGAAGGAGGTGAAATTTTTTTACTTACAAAGAATAAAAGGGTCACGCGGTCCATTCCAAGTCACCTATACAAACTTGCAAAGACAGTCACCTAAGGGTTTACTTCATCGTTCTCTGGATAACCATGTTAGAAGATTTTTTTAATTAATCTTTTATACTTAATTTTATTGCTGATCATACTTCTTATTCCGTGAAGAAAATTACACAATAAATTCTAAGTTAGTGACTTAATGCCCCATACCATGACACTACAATCTCTCAAAATACAGACTTGTGCGCTAGCCCATTTATACCATGTTAGACCAAAAAAGATCGATGGACATTTAAAAATATTGAAAAAGTCTAAAGCAAAGTGTCAAAGGTGTGCTTATCTACTTCCCTCGTTTGCTAAAAACATTAGCTTCCGGGGGCCGGCAGGTGGCATGGTGCTTAAAGGCGCTGGACTCCCACATGGCTGACGATAGTTCAAATCCTGGACCTGGTGGCTTCCTTTCTCACTTTCCCTCGCTCTCTCTCTCTCTCTCTCTCTCTCTCTGAATAAACTGGAAAATAATAATGATAATAAAGTTAAATAAAAAATAATTCTTAAAAACGATTAGCTTAGCTTCTGAACAGATGCCACTCGTTCGGTTTAATTTCAGAAAGCCCAGTTTCCTGTGTAACAGGTTACACTGCCCATGACTGGAAGACTATCCCATCTGTAAAAAACATCAGTATCACTGCAAGCTCGACACCATCCTGAATAACTTGTTTTCTAGGAAAGGGAATGCCAAAAAGGCTCCGAGCTGAAAAATACTTAGTTATTGTAAAATCCCATGTATTTATTTTGTTCTTGGCAGAGCAGGCTGCCAATGGACTTGGTTGGTCTGGGAAAAGAAAATCAAACCCAGGCGTGGGCTAGTGGGATCTGTCCTGTCAATCGTCTGCCAGGTTAGCCATGTTTGGATAATGGAGGATGGTGGCTAACATCCAAGAACACCTTTTCTGGGGGAAAGGTCTGGGTTTTTATTTAAAGAATTCAATCATTTTCTCCTAAATTCTTCCTGAAGTGTGTTCCCCACCCCACATAAATACTCGAAATTAAAATCCCACAACTTTCTTAGTGCAAAAACCCATACATTCTTTAAATGAAAAGAAACATTCTGTCCTGCTAGGACTTAAAAAAAAAAAGTTTCAGAAAATTCATCACACATGATTCTAAAAGTGCTCACGCTCACGCTCACGGACGGCCTGTACGCGCTGTCTGGGAGCTGTGCTCGCGGTCGGCTCTGCATGGAGGGAATCTGCCCTGGAACTGAAAACGAGCAACTGGACACCTGGATGAACGGCTCCTCGGGAGCGGGCGCCAGCCACCCACTCGGGAAGTGACACGGTGGTACCACTGCAGGCTCCCCAGCACAATGACGCTGTCTAAATCTGGAGTTACCCTAATGATACAAACTAGTCTCGATTCATTTAAAACAAATATAAGCCAGTAATCCTCCTAGGGTAGTCACTGACCTTCCAGACCAGGCTGGTCTTCAGAATTGGTTCCAGGAGTCCCCGTGGATACCAAAACCACTGATGCTCAACTCCCTTACATAAAATGGTATAATATTTGCATATAACCCCTGTAACTCATATACTTTAAATCATCTCTAGGTTATTTATAAGTAATCTCGGGATCAGATATAAGTGAAAAGGAACACATACAAACTTCTTCGGCATCTCTCTTTTAGGGAGCCACCTCGTCCCCCATCCCTAACAAGTACTGTGGTCTGGCTGCATTTGTTCATTAGTTGGTCGATACAAAGGGCCAGCTGTATGCAATAGTTAATAGGAGACTACTGTAAGACAGACTGCGCTAAATACTTTACCTAATCCTGAAAACTCTATGGGATTGGTGGCATTATTATTCTAAATTTATAGAAAGGAAACTTCATCACAGAGAGGTTAACTAAATTGCTCTTACAGACCTATTTAATATTATATAAAATCTTTTTCTTTTTTGAGAGGTTTTTGCTATAGGGCGCGTGCGCTCGCCGGAAAGACAGAGAGAGACAGAGAGACAGAAAGCAAGAAATCACCCCCTGGGGGGATGGCCACGCTGCAATCCCTTCTCCTCCATTCTCCTCTCGAGATCTTGGGCATGCATACACATGCGCCTGGTGTGAGTTTAAGCCACCGGGTCCAGGACTCGAACCCACGGTCAACTACATGGGAGTCCAGTGACATAGCCATTACACTAACTGCTGGTCCCATAAAATCTTTTTAAATAATTAATTAATATTTTTGAGAGGTTTGGGATCTTGGGAACGCACGCACACGTGCCCAGCATGAGTTTTAAGCCACCAGGTCCGGGACGCAAACCGTCGACTACATGGGAGTCCAGCGACATAGCCATTACGCTAACTGCTGGTCCCAAAAGTAGATTATTTAAGAAATTGTGTTATCAATAAAATGCAGGGGGAAAGGAATGGAAGACAACTGTAGACCCCAGAGATAGTGGGAGAAGAGGGTGGGAAAGGGCAGAGGGTCAGAAATAGGGGTTAAAAAATATGTATGTGTGTGTGTGTGTGTGTTTGTGTGTGTGTGTGTGTATACACTAAAAACTAGAAATGGAAAATTACTGACGATAACATGCATGATTAAGCCACTATGCAGTATATTCTGGATGGGAAATCACATTTTGTATGCTGTGACAATGCTCAGGGAATGAATGTAAACTAATTGATTAAAAAAATGTTTCAGTGGGCCAGCAGGTGGTGTGATAGTTAAGGCACTGGATTCCCACATGGCTGACCTCGGTTCAAGTCCCAGACTTGGCAGCTTTCTTTCTCACCTTCTCTTTCTCTCAGTCTCTCTCTGGTCAAATTAAAAACTAATAATAATAACAAATAGAATAAATAATTTTTAAAAAGTTTCAGAAAAAAACCCACAAAAACTGTTTTCCTTTAAATTAAAAAAACAAAAAGCATTAGAAATATCTCTTTGATGACTGCAGTAAGCTATATAGCCCCAGCTAGGTGCTACTTTATAGTATGTTCATTCTACTCACTGTGGTTTATGCCTAAAGTCAAACTTGTGTTCATGGATATATATATATTTATCAACTGTGCTTGCTACTGAAAATATTTAGATTAAGATTTAATTTAGTTTAATTAATTATTAATTTAATTAATATTTATATTAAGATTAAGATCTTTAGTGAATCAATGAAATGTGTAGGGGGGAAGGCATAGAAAGCAACCATGGATACCAGAGAGTGTGGGAAGAGGGTAGGAGATGGCAGAGGATGAGAGATAGGGAATCAAGGATGGGAGAAAAAGCAAAATATACAGGAAACAAGAAATGGAAAATTATTTGTTGACGATAACACATATGTCGATGTGCTTGATAGAGCCAATATACAGTGTATTCTGGATGGAAAATCTCATTTTGTATGCTATAATGATGTAAAGTAATATGAATGCAAATAAATAATTTTTTTTTTTGGAGAGATTTTTGCTATAGGGCGCGTGTGCTCGCCACTGGGTCACCTGCGGGGGAGTCCAGCGACACAGCCATTACGCTAACTGCTGGTCCCGTAAATAAATAAATTTAAATTTAAAAATATTACTGTAAAAAAAAAAAAATATATATATATATATATAGCAACGAGGTTGAAAAGCCCTCTGAAAGAAGATACTATGATATAAATCTATGCTATAAAGCACAGATTCTGGGCTGGCCTTGTGCCCTGATGGTGAAGGGAGCTGGATCCCACATGGCAAACTGAGTGGTTCAAATCCAGGCTCTGGCGGCTTGAAAAACATGCACAGAGCATGTATTGTGTGTATGCCCCAAATCCCGGCAGAATGGAGTAATGGAAGAGAGGGGACTGTAGTGTGATTGTGCTCAATTGAAGGGTGCTTTCTCCCCGACCCTCTCTGTGTCTCTGGCCAGCACATGCACCCTCTTGCCACACACACACACACACACAGAAGCCCACGTTCTATAACTGCCAGTCTCCAAAACTGGCACATATCAAGCTAACAGTAATACATGATAACATGCTATTCAGGAGAAAGCTGGGCACCACAGGTTTTCACGTAAGCAAGATTAGACAAAACAAACTGAAATTACAGCTCTGCATAGCAGTAATATTTAGAAAATATAAAATAATCTTTTCAGGATTAGGACAAAACAAAATTTAACTCAATAGCACAAAACTTAGATGTGTAACAACAATGTAGAGAAATAACTATTTAATGTGACTAAAGCCATTTGACTTCTCTCAGCTTCAGCTTATTCAGTCATAAAATGAAAGAATAAAGAGGACAGCAGGTGGCACGGGGGTTAAGGAGGCTGGATCCCACTTGGTCAATTGCATGGTTCAAGTCCTGAACCCAACAGTTTGGAAAACAAGCTGAGTATGTATGCGTGCGTGTGCACCCAAAATCCTGAGAGGAGAAGGGAGAAGGGTGGCCATCCCCCTGGGTAGGGGCGGGGGGATTTCTCTCTCTCTGCTGAGTGCACGCACCCTATAGCAAAACTATTAAAAAATATATAATAAAAAAAATAAAAAGAATAAAGGTGCTCAGATTGTCTCACAATTGTATTGTGAGATACAAATTTTTTTAAAAATGTGAAAATAACTAACTACAGAGTGAAAAATATACATAGTGGATTTTTTTCTTTTCTTTCTTTCTTTTTTTGTAATTTTGCTATAGGGCATATATTTGCTGGAGAGAGAGACAGACAGAAGGGCACAGAGAGAGGGAAAGAAAGTGAGAAAACACTCCCAGGGAGGATGACTACACCAAAATCTCTTTCTCCTCCATTCTCCTCTCAGGATTTTGGGCAGTAACACACATGTGCTCAGTGTTTCTTAAGCCTCCAAGTCCAGGACTCAAACCACAGTCAATTATGTGGGATCCACCTGCCTTAACCACCATTCCACCAGCTAGCCCAATACAGTGTTTTAGTAAGTAGAAAAGCTAATATATTCTTTCATAAAACCTAAAAAAATATCTTCACTGAACATAGGATCATTCAATTTATGTGAAAATAAATGCTTTTGAATTTTACATGCTAACTTTCTTTTCTTTTAAAAAAAAAATCTTTAAAACTGTCATTAGCTAGCTTTACTATGACGAAATTATATACAGATGCTCTTTGACTTACCATGGGGTTACATACTGATAAACCCACTGTTAAGTTGTAAAACTGTAAGTTGAACTGTCATAGTTGAGGACATCTGTATTAAATAGTAATTATTTGCATATTCTGAGACTAGGGAGTATAAGTCTTTTTTTTTTTTTTTTTTTGGAGAGGTTTTTGCTATAGGGCGTGTGCACTGGCCAGACAGACAGAGACAGAGAGACAGAAAGTGAGAAATCACCCCCCAGGAGGGATGGCCATGCTGCAATCCCTTCTCCTCCATACTCCTCTTGGGATCTTGGGCATGCATGCACACGTGCCCAGTGTGAGTTTAAGCCACTGGGTCCGAGACACGAACCGCGGTCGAATACGTGGGAGTCCAGCGACATAGCCATTACGCTAACTGCTGGTCCTGAGTATAGCCTTTTGAAGTCAGACATAACTTGGGCCTGAGCCTCAGGAACTGCATTTACTAAGCTATTGATATTGGGCAAGTTAATTTACCTAGTTCACCATCAATAATCTGACATTAAAAATAAAAATCTGGGGCTGGCAGGTGGCATGGTGGTTAAGCCACTGGACTCCCACATGGCCGACCAAGGTTCAAGTCCTGGACCTGGCAACATGCTTTCTCACTTTCCCTTTCTCTCTCACTCTCTTTCTGGTAAATGAAATAATAATAACAACAACAACAACAATGGAATTAAATAAATAATTTTTAATTAAAAATTAAAATCTGAGTTATGAAAAAGGGCATCTACTTACAGTTTATGTTTGATACATAATAAGCCTCAATAAACATCAGACATCCTCAGACCTCCCTTCCCCAAAAAGGTTTTTACAAATAATCTTTCCAGATAGCGGATGTTCCTGAGTCTCCCCATGTCATTCATCTCTGCAGCCTCACCTTCAGTACTCCTCTGTCTTTCTTGGAGGTAATATCTTCTCCCCGTTCAGCAACAGCGGCTGCTGGGCTTTCTCCATTGTTCTTAGCACCTTCATCAGTAGTCATTGTCTTTTATAAGCAGAAAGCCTGCCGAGAAGAAACGTATTTTAGCTAGGAAAAATATCACTTCTTTATACAACTTAAATACCTCTGTAAAGTGAGCTTTACCCGACGTAACGTTTACATAGGGCCAATAAGGTTAAACACGGAGAATGAAAACAAACGTATTTGCTATGAACTTATACTGATGTCATCAGACATACAAATATAACACCGTCCAATTTCTTCCATTTCCCAACTAGTTCTAGTCCCAAATTAGAAAGCAGTACAAGTGAGGCTTGGTAGTGAGTGTATTAACATGACGACACAGTGAGAAGCAGTCCTCTCAGGGCTGTAAAAGCATCCTTTTCCTCTGGACATAGTCTTGACGGAGAACTAAGATTTATCAAGTACTCTGATAAAAGAAGTGACAATATATTACATTGTAGGAAAAGTCGTGACGTGTTTTTCTATGCAAAAGTGAGTCATGACTTCTGACAACCCAGTGCCAGGGGAGTAAACAGAACGGACTTCAGAACTGGAGAGACTGGCGTCTAAGTCCTAGCTCGAGCTCTAAGTGTTGGCCGTGAACTAAGGCTGAGCCGTGGTTTCTCACCAGTAAAACGGACACGGGCACTGCACCAGGCCTGCACCAGGACCACAGTGAGGCTTTAATTAGAGAGCGCGTGGGGAGACAGCAGCACACACTCCTAACTGAAAATGTAGTCATTTATCAACACTACTGGGTCGTCTGTAGGGCCACCTTTTCAACAACTGCACAAAATACCTACAAAATGAGGTTCTACCTTACGGCAGTCAATGTCTGTCACAATCTAACGCTAACATATCTTTCAGAAGTAGCTTTCCTTACGGTTTTTTTTTTTTTTTTTTTTTCTGAGAAAGATCTTTTGCTATGGGGCATTTGCACTTGTTAGAAAGACAGAAAGCAAGAAATTACCCCCCACCACCACCCCAGGGATGGCCATGCTGCATTCCCTTCTCCTCCTGGGATCTTAGGTACACATGCACACATACCCAGTATGATTTTTAAGCCACCAGGTCCAGGTCTCGAACCGTAGTTGGCCATGTGGGAGTCTAACGACGTAACCACTACACCACCTGCTGGCTCCACCCTTATTTTTTTTTAATTTTCTCTCATCCAGCTCACGATCTAGCCAAACTAGACCTCACTTCTCCTATTAACAAGCTCTGCGCTTTCCCTTATCACACTTTTGGTCACTCTCTTCTTCCTAAAATATTCTTGCCCTTCAAATGCTCCCTCCCTCAACTGTGGCCCTACATTTAGAGGTCATTTTGTCTATTCTATACTTACTTAGTTATTCCCTCAACTTGTTCTCTGTATTTATAAGACACACCTTAAATAAAAAAAGCATTATTTGTTATTATTATTTAATTTGATCAGAGACAGAGAGAGAGAGAAAGTTGTGAATGTGAGAAAACAAGCCACCAGGTCTGGGACTCGAACCACAGTTAGCCACGTGTGAATTCAGTGTCCCAAACACCCACCACCTGCCAGCCCTGTAAGACACACTTTTAAGATTTAAAAAAAAATTCTTTAAGAACAAAGGCCAAGCTAGATTTCCTACAATACCTCTCACCTTTCAGAATGGTGAGGCAGAGAGAGCAAGGAATTTGGAATAGCTCTTGGGGGTTTATTCTTCTGCTCCAAGAATAAGCTGTTTGATGTTGGCTACTTTAACTTCTCTAAGTCTTTTTTCCCCATACCTGTGTAATTGGAATAAAACTATTTACTTTCAGGGTTGGTAGATGGCATAGTGGTTAAGGTGCTGGATTCGACATGGAGAATGACAGTTCGAGTCCCGGACCTGGGAGCTTACTTTCTCACTTTCCCTCTTTCTATTAAATAATCCTCTAAAAACATTTTAAAAATTTAATTCCAGGCTGGCACCACAGCCTGGTGGTAGAGTTAGTTGGATCGGACATGACTAACTGCAGTTGGAATCCTAGCCTCAATGGCCTAAGAAAAACGCCAGGCATGTGTGCCCAAGATCCAGAAAGGAGGGAAAGATAGAAAAGAAGGGATTGTGGAGTGAACATTCTCTATGGCAAGTGCTTTCTCCTCTCCCCTCTCTCTGGTGAGCATACGCACCCTTCAGCCAAACGAACAAACAAAAACTAAAAAAATCTACTTTCACATGGTGATCTTTCAGATTAAGTGGCATAAACATATTTTTAAAGGATGCTACTACGGCCAGACCATTGTTAGAGTTGGTAGCAAAATGAACAGCAATGTTGGAATCCATGTGGCTAACTGGTTTGGATTCCCAAATTGGCTTGAAAACATGGAGGGCACGGGCAAATTCAGGATTCTGACAAGCTAGAGGGCTGCGGACAGGGGACTGTGGTGCGAAATACCCTCTCAAGGGTCATAAACTCAGTATTACAAATAAAATCAACTTTAAAAACAGTACACTGGGCCAGTCTGATAGGGCAGGGGTAGGCACTGTGCATAGGGAGCCAGATGTGTATGTGTATATATATATACCCTCAAATCCCAAGGGGATGAAGAAATGAAGGAGACAGGATTGTGGTGTGACCATGTCCCATTGGGGAGTGGGCTGGGGTTTTCTCTCTCTCACAAGCACACGTCCTCTGGCAATGGAAAAATGATGCCATCCGAATGGTAGCTTATTACTGTCAGCCACCTGAGATACTTTCCACGCAAGGCGACCCAGCAAGGTAACCCAGTACTACCGAGAGGCTGTCAAGAGCTAAATGCAGCACAGCTGGCTGCTGCCATGATTCACTCCACAGGCTCTCTTGTTATGCGGGGAAAACCGGGGATCGGACACTTCGGAGCTATTCCACACAAGCAAGTAACAGATTCAATGCCCCCTCAAGCCTCCTCTTGGACCCTCTAGTCTCCACAGACCGAGGTACTTTGCATTTGTAGTAACATCTTACCGATACTAATAAGTAGACAACTAAAACATACATTGCAGTGTTTTAACTCATTTCCAAAAGACTTAAGTTTACTTCGGTGTCAACAGAGGTACAAATGAAACGGTGACGCCTAAAAATCTTCAAAGAGAACACCAAAAACCAAGAGCTAAGCCCCTCTGCTTTATTTTCTAGTACAGTTTATACCAAACAGAAAAGATCCAAATGTTTGGCTCAGGGTAAGTGAAAGGCCAGAACAAACTGTTCTCAAACAACAAAAATTAAGTACCTACATACTGCTGGGCTAGATAATCAGGAAAATGAGATGACGAGGTCGGTTCCCGGCTTCTAGAGACCGCTGCTTACGACACACAAACTTGTGGGAGTCAACAACAGAGGGAGAAGCTCTTTACGTATTCTGGGAGTCATTCTGTATCCCTGGGAAAATATCCACATACACAAAAATTTCTTGGGGCTTCCGAGATATACTGACACCCATTAACAGGCTTCTGGGGAAACCCTGGTTTCCAGGGTGAAAGGTTACTTGTTAAGTACAGCCAAAGACTCTCAAAGTGCCACTCCACAGATTACTTATTATTTAAAAAGGCTGTTTTAGGCCAACCAGTAGTGTGGGGGTTAAGACAGCTGGATCCCACATGGTTGACTTCGCGGTTCTGGTCCCACACCCGGAAGCTTGAAAAACATGTGTGCATACATGGAGAATATCCCAAGAGGGGCTGGAGGAGAAGGGACTGCAATGTGGGCATGTCCCATAACGGTGACTTCTCACTTTTCAGCTCTGTGTCTCTTTCTCTCTCTGTATCTCTGTCTCTGGCAAGCACAGGCACCCTACAGCAAGGAAAAAAAATATTTCCATACAGTAATTTTACTGATCGCCCCATAACAGGTGATTTGCATCATAATCAAACTCTGTACCACCAAGAACGTGACGAACTGATACTAATGGACCTCCTGATGGAACCCCGTGCGAAGTACACATCACCTGCCTGGAGCGCCTATCAGAAGTGTTTAACCAGAAACTGAGAAGAAAAGACAAAATCAAATTGGAGCATTCTTTCTTTTTTTAAAAAAAGTTTCTCTCTTCCATAAGACAGAGAGAAAGGAAAGAGGGAGAAAAAGCAGGCACTCCTAACAGGGTCTTCAAACTGCAATCCACCCTCAGCCTCAGCCAGCCAGGATCAAGGCCCAGGAGCGCCCCGCATGCACTGGGAGACCTTCCCAGGCGTCCCAGCATCAGAGAACTGCATCACCGCTGTGCCACCGGCCATAAGCTAAAACCTGCAATGAAAACACTGTCAGTCGAGAAATGTTTCCTTTTGGTTTAACCTTGAAGCTCTGGAAACACGGCTTGCTTAAATGCAAGTAAATACCAGATTTATATAAGTTGATCTGCTAGCTTTACAAGTCCCCTTTGATAGGGAACTGGCTTTCCCTTTTTGGTTGATACCTCGAGGGATGCAAGCAACCTCAGCATCTCAGACGATGGCTCTCGTTGGCAGTAATGGTGTCTATATGGAGAGAAGTACCGTGAATAACTAATGTGCAAAGGTAAAAACAAGGGGAAACTCTCCTGAGCCTTCCAAGGCAGATAAATCTGGAAAACCAAAGAAAGAAACAGAGTTTTCCAAGTATTTCCCCTTAATTCCAGTCAGGTCCCTGGGGTTTGTTTGTAAGCAATCATTAACAAGTACATTATAAAAATCTTTTTCCTTGTTCAAATGTTATGTGAAAAAGGCAGCAAGAACAGACAAATTCCTGAAAACCTTTAAGGCACCCTGAGAAAGTTTCACTGTTTTTGTAAGAGACGTTTTTCTTCTTTCCCCCACCCTAGGTTTATTCCAGATTTAAAATCACTATGTAGCTATGGATATTAATCTATGATAAAGCTTACTGTGCTAACTGTCCAAAGGGGCGAAACTGCTACCCGGAACATCAGAAAGGGAACACACAGTTCGTTCTGTTATGTACATGCCAGATAAGCATGCAGTCTCCAAAGTGCTAGTCAGCACACACCTGCAACATCACTGAAAAATGACACTATGCTTAATATCTCATCAGCAGTGTCCTGAAAACTCCAATGGTCACAACCACATCGTCAGATCTCCCCAGAGGAGGTCATTTTAAAGTCTTACCCCCTCGCTCCCCACAGGTATATGACTTGACTGTGTTCCTTCCATTAGAATATAGATATCTCGTAACAAATGATGCTGCAGCCTCACAGAAGAATTTTCTGGAAGAACACAAAGAATACAGGAACTAGCTATTGTGTTAGAAGCACAGAAAATTACAGCAGCATTCTTTCTAAGCTCCAGAGCTGTCTGGCCTGCACAGGCGTTCCTCTTCCTGTAACTACAACACAAATGAAAGAAAACACAAGGGAAGAGGTACACCTAGGGCTCCTAACTGGGTGCTGTCTAAGTGGACCTTAATCTTGAAGATATCTCTGGAAGGGTGGACTGAAAACTCCCCGCAATTCAACTCCAGCAACACAGTAATATCAGGAGGAGTTATCTATCTGTAGATAAGACATACATACAGAAAGGAAATTTATTTTTGCCACAGAGGAAACAAGATCAAATATAGATTAAACTGCAGTTTTTAATTACTTTTATATTTTCTTTAGTTTGCTATAGGGTGTGTGTGCTCATCAGAGAGACAGAGAAGGAAAGAGAGAAAGTAAGAAATCTCCTCCTAGTGGGGATGGCCACGCTCCTCCCAGGATTTTGGGCATGCACGCACACACACCGGGCATGATTTTTAAGACCCCCATTCCAGGACTCAAACCGTGAGTGGACCACATGGGATACAGCTGCCTTACTCACCATACCACCAGCTGGTCCCTGTGCACTGTATTTTCTACTGCTTTCCCTTAGGAGATTTCTTTCCTCTACATTGGAGTGGTAAACAGAAAAATGAAGAATATGCCTACATTTACTTATACACTTCTCTTTCAGAAAAGAAACCTGTGAGAAGAGGGGCAGGTGGTGTGGTGGTTAAGGGCGCTGAACTCACACACGGCTGACCGCAGTTTGGGTCCTGGACCTGGCAGCTTGCTTTCTCACTTTGCCTCTCTCTCTCTCTCACTCTGTCCCTCTCTGTTCAAATTAAAATAAATAAATAAGCAAACAAATAAATAAAGTTAAATAAAATAATTGTTTAAAATATTATTAATTTTATTTGTTGTCATTATTTCATTTAATTTTTTTTAAGTTAACCAGAGAGAGAGAGAGAAGAAAAGTGAGAAAGCAAGCTGCCAGGTCCAGGACTTGAACAATGGTCAACCATGTGAGAATCCAGCCTACTTAACCACCACTGTCACCTGCCGGTCACAAAAAAAAATAATAAATATTTTAAGTCATAAAAATGAATGAAAGATTCATACGACATGGACAAATCTTAAAAACATCCTAAAAGTTGAAGAAGCCAGAAACAAAAGGCAATGTTATATGATTCTAGAATAGGTAAATTCATAGACAGAAAGCAGAACAGAGGGCAGCATTTTTTTTTGTTTGTTTTTTGAGAGGTTTTTACTATTGGTTGCATGTGCTTGCCAGAAAGACAGAGAGACAGAAAGCGAGAAATCACCCCCAGGGGGATGGCCATGCCACAATCCCTTCTCCTACATTCTCCTCTTGGGATCTTGAGCACACACGCACACACATGTGCCCAGAGTGAGTTTAAGTCATGGGGTCCGGGACTCGAACTGTGGTCGACTACTTGGGAGTCCAGCAACATAGCCATTATGCCAACTGCTGGTCCCAGATGCAGAGTTTCTGTGAATGAACAGTGTTGATGGTTACCCAACACTGTGAATGTACTTGATGCCACTGAATTATACATTTAAAAATGGGTAAAAAGCAAATATTTATGTTGTATATAAAAAAAGAAACCTACGCCAGAACAGACAGAAACGGACAGAACAGTCAGTCAGACTTAACTTTTCTTTCTTTCTCTCTCCTTAATTCCCCTATTTTCCTCTCTCACATTTCCAATGTACTTCCAAAAGTCCTGAGTTGAGCATCTGGCAGTAATTATCATATCAGATCTTCATGGACAAAGGCTCTGAGATGTCCCATCATAAAGACAGAAGAGAGGAGGGATCCTATAGAGAACTGCCACCTTTTTCTACAAATTATTTCTCCCTTTTGCCCTATGGCAAAAACCTTAAAAAATAAATAAATAAAATTAAATAAATAATAAGTTTTTAAAAATACACTTCATTTACTATGACATATACTGGATGACTGGTATTCTTTTTCACTGGATACAAAATCCTTTCACAATTCAGTTGTTTGGATATTTTTGGTGTTTAGACGCTTAGTTAAGAGGGGAATGATCACACTGCAATCCCTTCTCCAGCATTTTGGGCACGCACACACTCGCACCTGGCATGTTTTTCAAGCCATCGGGGTTGGGCCTTAAACCATGAAGTCAGCCATCTGGGATGTAACTGCCTTAACCACCATGCCACAAGCTGACCCAGTCACATCATATATATATTTTTTTTGAGAGGTTTTTTGCTATAGGGTGTGTGCGTTTGCCAGAAAGACAGAGAGAGACAGAAAGACAGAAAGCGAGAAATCACCCCCCAGGGGGGATGGCCATGCCACAATCCCTTCTCCTCCATTCTCCTCTCAGGATCTTGGCCACACAGGCACCTGCGCCTGGCGTGAGTTTAAGCCACCGGGTCCAGGTCTCGAACCACAGTCGACTACATGGAGTCCAGCAACACAGCCATTATGCCAACTGCTGGTCCTGCCACATCATATTTTTATAGTTGGTGTTTGGCAAATTTTATCTGGACATTCCCATGACCATTCTCTTGAGAAAAAAGGTCAGAAATGCTTTCATTTAGGCATACAGTTCATTTACAACTTAAGCAATCCGTAAATGTTTGACTTGAACCGTTACTTTTTCATTTCCCCTTGACTCCTTCCTCAAGCACCTAAGCATAT
>NW_006159580.1:292541-293499 GCF_000334495.1 Tupaia belangeri chinensis | reverse complement strand
CCCTTTTTCCCTTTTTTTCCCTTTTGAGAGAGAGGAAGTAGCTGTGTGCACCACCACAGCTTGGCATTCTTCTCTTTTCTTCCTTTTTTTTTGCCATAGAGTACGTGCACTTGCCAGAGAGCGACAGATAGCTGGAAAGTGAGAAATCACCCCCGGAGGGATGGGCCAACCACTGCAATCCCTTCTCCTCCATCTCCTCTAAGATTTCGGGCACACATGCACACATGCCTAGTGTGGTTTTCCAGGCACTACGTCTGGGGTGAACTGCAATCGGCCACATGGGAGCTGAGCGCCTCAACCACCATGCCTCCTGCTGGCCCCATCTTTCCTTTTCTTAAGCCTTTGCCCCTTCAGCCAAATCATTTCATTCCTCCCCTTTACAGCCCTAATGCAATGACCTAACTCCTCACTTTGGCCTTATTAGAGAGCCTCTTTCTACATAACTTTCACACTTAAAACTGTTACCTACCTCTTTCCAATTCTACTTTCTCAACCTTTACATGGCCTAAAGAAAGCCCTGGGGGGATTCAGAGGATACATCGGGTTGCTGAAAAAGTCAAGACATACTTTTTCTGTTTTTCTATGCAAACATGCATCATGACTTTTCAACTCAACACAAAATCAGCATTTTTTCCTTTAAGGAAAAATGTGGGGTCCTCGGTGGCACATAGAAGGCATTACCACTTGGGAGGCCAGAAGCTACAGGTTTAGTTCAATGTGAAGGCACTGGGCACAGCTGTGTGCACCTGAAATCCTAGCTAACTGGTAGGCTGTGGCAGAGGGACAACAACACAGTGAGACACTATCAAAAATACTTATCTTGGGCCTAGCAGTTGGCGTATGGCTGTGTCGCTGGACTCTTCATGTCGCCAACCGTGGTTTGAGTCCCAGACCCGGTGGCTTAAACTCACACCAGGTGCTTGTGTGAGTGTATGCCCAAGATCCTGAGAGGAGAATG
>NW_006159580.1:285620-292497 GCF_000334495.1 Tupaia belangeri chinensis | reverse complement strand
TGTTTCTGGGGAAACACCACGCCCTAAACCAAAAAAAAAAAAAAAAAAAAAAAAAAAAAAAACCAACCAAAAACCAAAAAAACACACAAAAAACCCCCTATCTTGTCTTTCTCCCTTTTCCCCTCGTTCATTAAAGCAAACAGAAAGACTTCTAGCCAAATACTTACTCATGGGAAAGATCCCTTTATATTCTCGTTAGTAGCGTCAGAAAGATATGAGAAGTATTTGCATCCACAGAATAAAAATAAAGTGCTAAGAAAAATGAATAATGAGATAATGAAAGAGTACTAGAAATGAAAAGATTACCGTATTAAAGGAAAAAAAAAAACCTCAAACAGACTAAACAATATATTGAACATACTGGCTGAGGACCAAATGGTGATCTAAAAACTCCAGCAAAGAAAGTCTCTTAGAGCAAAAGGACAAAGATGGAAAACAAGAGAAAAGCCCAATGTGTCTCAACTATACCTGGCTGCGCGTTATTTTTTAAAACATATTTATCTACTACTTTTTAGAGGTTTTTGCCATAGGGTGTATGCACATGCCTGAGAGAAAACAGAGAGACAGTGAAAGGGATTTGAGAAATCACACCCCGGGGAAACAACCATGCTGCAATCTCTCCTCCATTCTCCTCCTGGGATTTTTGGGCATGCATGCACAAGCATCCGGCGTGATTTTCAAGCTGCCTGTTCCAGGACTTGAATGCGGTTGGGCGTGTAAGAGTACAGTGTCATAACCACTATGCCATCTGCTAGACCCAATTTTATTTATTATTATTTCATTTTTAACAATTTGCTATAGGGCATGTACACTCACCAGAGAGAGAGAGAGACAAAGAAAATGTGAGAAAGCAAGCAGCCAGGACCTGGACTCAAACCATGGTTGGCCATGTGAGTCCAGGGTCTTCCACGCTATCTGCTGGCCCCAGTGAAGCGTATTATTATGACACGTGGTATTCAGTGAGGATCTAGTCCTTTGGGCCATTAAAAAAAAGTTGGCAGACAACTTCGCATTGGGATAATGCATGTGATACAAACAGCACAGTATACACCATACACTGGTAATGATTTGCACCAACCCACTATGGTTCCCAGCTATTTGTAGACTTTAGTGAGTGCCATCACTTTAGAGCACTGGATTATCTTTAGGCCAATATTATATGTTACATGCCAAAATGTCTTCTTCATCTTCTCTTCAAGACAGCTAAACTCTGAAAATATCATTAACATGGAACAGGTGAGGTCCAGATAAACAATGTTCTAAAACTGACATAAAAAGACAGAAAGATTTCCAAGATCTATTATTATTATTATTTTTTTAAAGGATAAACTTTTTCTTTCTTCCTTTCTTTTTTTTTTTTTGGAGAAGTTTTTGCTATAGGGCACATGCATTTGCCAGAGACAGAGAGACAGAAAATGAGAAATCACCCCCCAGGGGGGTGATGGCCACGCCACAATCCCTTCTCCTCCATTATCCTCTCGGGATCTTGGGTATGCATGCACACGTGCCCGGTGTGAGTTTAAGCCACCGGGTCCGGGATTTGAACTGCAGTCGACTACATGGGAGTCCAGCGACACAGCCATTATGCCAACTGCAGGTCCCAGGACTTTTTATTCTTTCTTTTCAGTTTCATTCAAACATTTTGGAGTGCCTTATGTGGAAAGCAAGAGAATGCTGATGGGGACATGTTGAACAAGATATGCTTGTGAGATCCCCAAGGAAATCTGAGACAGGGTCCAGGTTCAGGAGAGAAGTGTGAGTGGCAGCTATATGTTAGGGAATCATCAGATACTGTGTGGCAATCACGATCAAAGTATTGTCGCAATTACTACTTAGTGAATGAAACCGTGGTTCTCACACTTTCAATGGCCAAGTCTCCCTTCGGATTACAGCCCAGCCAAACAGTGGTAAAATCTCAAATCCTTAAGGCCATCAGGTGACGTAGTGGTTATGGCACTGGACTTGCACGTGGTGAACTGCGGTTCAGGCCCTGGACCTGACAGCTTGAAAATCACGCCAGACACATGTGCATACGTGCCCAAAATCCTAAGAATGGAGGAGAAGGGACAGCGGTGTGGCCATCACCCCAGGGGATGATTTCTCACTTTCTTTCTGTCTCTCTCCAGCGAGCGCACACGCCTTGTGGCAAAAATCTAAAACAAAACACAAACGAAAAGCTTCAAACCATCACTAAAATTGGCAGAATTACTATGATATAGAGGAAAAAGATCTACAACACTCTGCAGTTACCGCATGATTCCTTCACTGTCTTTCAACGCTATTCTGTTGTTCAACTAAAACCATTTACTGTCCTTTACTTCCTGAGGCAAGCATCTGAACCCCTTCCTGGTACCTCCTTGGCGTTACGCACTGCCTCTTACCTGTCACAAACTATCCAGCTCGACACCAGTCATAAGACCCCTTCGCTCAAAGGCACATCCGATACATACCACGGTTAAATCTGCAGCACGGAGTGCTAGTAATTCTAATATCCTTTCCTCCATTTCTTCTTTAGCAGTGAAGCCTCCACTCTTCCTTCTCCTTCTGGACAGGGTCCGCTAAGTTGTAAGCCTCCTGCTTCAGCCTCCCAAGTACCTGGCACTGCTGGGACTGCTGTGCCTGACTTTCAGGATGGGCCCGGAATCAAACCCAGGCCCCCATGTGACCTCGGCCTGCTGGGTAACAGCACTGGCGAGGGAGCACTAACTTCCCACATTTCAACTGGACATGAAATTTCCCAGACCCAAATTTCTACTTTTCAACTGAACATAAAGCTTCTCGGAATAAAGAGGTGGTTAGCTCCCTTACAGGTAAGTGTGGCAGATGACTTAATTTTGGCGATGGGACATAATCAACAACAAAAAAGCCTTAATGGAGGGGTTGGTTACTCAGGAGAATACTACTCTAGAAAGGGAACATCTGAATTGAAAACTGAAGAAAAAGTAGGAGTCCATCACCTACTCATTCAATAAAGAGCATCTACTATGTGCCAGGCACTAATCTTGTGGAGAGAAACAGAAAACAATTTCTGTCTCCAAGGAATTTGCATTTTGGCCCAAGGCTAAAAACAGAAGAAATGAGCCTCCATTACTGGACTGTATTTCTGTCAGAAATATCACATTTCTACCTGTGCTACAGCAGATTTTTTTTTTTAATAATTATTTTATTTAACTTCGTTCATTCATTCTCTTATTGGGATAGAAGGAGAGAGAGAGAGAGAAAGTGAGAAACCAAGTCGCCATGTCTGGGACTCAAACTGCGGTCAGCCATGTGAGTTCCACACCACCTGCTGGCCCTCACCACAGTAGATTATTAACTTGAGCTGGTTCGTAAGAGCCAGTTTGGTTTCCAAGTCTACTGATGATTTCGAAGGAAGGGCCAACAAAATCACTTATGACATAAGTCTGTAAACACGGGACCAGCAGTTAGCGTAATGGCTATGTCGCTGGACTCCCATGTAGTCGACCGAGGTTTGAGTCCCAGACCCGGTGGCTTAAACTCACACCGGGCACGTGTGCGTGCATGCCCAAGATCTCGAGAGGAGAATGGAGGAGAAGGGATTGCGGCGTGGCCATCCCCCCTGGGGGGTGATTTCTCGCTTTCTGTCTCTATGTCTCTCTCTGCCTGGCGAGTGCACGTGCCCTATAGCGCTCTCCAAAAAAAAAAAAAGTCTGTAAACGCTATGTATGTAGATAATGTGTCTTATTCATTTCTGTACTCCACCACGTGGCTAAGTAGATGACATATAAATAACATTCAATAATGATGAAATGTGATTTTCAAAAGCAATCAACATAAAGACGGTAAAATATAAGACACAATACAGAATCAGTGCAGAAATATCACGAATTGCTTATATTCTTTCTCTAAAATTTAATTTGAACAATCAAATCTGGATCATTATATTTTTCCTGAGTGTCCAACTGTAAAAGTGAACTAAAATTCTGTTCTAATCAGAAGTAGTAATTAAGAAAACTTAAGCACAATTAAAACCTATCTCTGAAGTGCATTATCAATCTGGGGCCGCCCCACGGCGAGGTGGTTATGTGAGCTGGATTCCACAAGGCCAGCTATGTAGTTGAGTCTAGGATCTACCAGCTTGAGAAACACACAGGGCAATGTGCACGCATGCCCAAAATCCTGACGGGACAGAGAAATGAAGAAGGGACTGCGGCATGACCCTTCCCCATGGAGGGTGCTTTCCTGCTCCCTCGGCCACACCTGCCCTGTCTCTCTCCAGCAAGTACATGCGCTCTCTGGCAAATTAAAAAATATATATACATCTGCATGCATTACATATAGTAGGTTCATCTTATTAATCATGTTAGTTTGCTTTAAATGTGGGCAGTCAAGAGCAAAGGATTGACCTAGCTGTCAATCTGAGTTTAACATCTCCAGCTGGCAACTGAAGAAAGAGAGCTGGGATGCAGAGAGAAGACACCTACAGCAAGAGTTGCCAACACTGCACCTTTTCATGTCGGAGTGTTGTCTCGTGAAAGCACTATAATGTAAACTAGGCAGTATTAAAATCACGGGCTGCCCCACTGTGCAGAGGAAGCCAGGTCTCACATGGCTGATCAGGGTTCAAGTCTTGGCCCTGCTGGCTTGAAGAACAGGCTGGTGGGTGGCTATGTGCCCAGGATCCAGATGGGATAAAAAATGGCAGGAAAAAGGACTGCAGTGTAAGCAGGCCCCACTGAAAACTGTTTTTTCTAACTCTCTCTCTCTCTCTCTCTCGGGCACATACAAAGCTATTCTGGCATTAAAAAAAAAAAAAAAAAAAAAAAAAAAAAAAGGACATGAAACCACAAAACACAGCTTCACCATATTTCCCGAAGTCCATTGTATATCCAAGAGAAAATTGTACAAGAATAGCATTTTGGGTCTGTGAACAAACTTTTATGTAGGAAAAAAAAAAAAATCTTAAGCCTCCTTAAATTCCCATCATAAAAGTCTGGCAAGAAGGGCCAGGAAACTCAGACCTACTGGTTAGAGCTGTGGAGTCTCTGGCCCTCACTCATTTTCCCCATCTGTAAATTTCAGGGGGTCAGGCTAGAATCTCTAAGGTCTCTTCCAACTCTAATATTTTATATTTAGAATTACTTCTTAATGAATAAGTGCAGTTTTACTTCATGGGAAAATGAAGTTTGATGTGTAAAAGGGAAAACAATTCCCGAGGAAGTTATTTTACAGTTACTTTTGTTACTCTGGGGTTCACTTCCCAGTACAACCCTCTCGGAAAACATTAGTTCTGTGTCTCCCCCTTAGATACGGCGTTATTTGCAGAGCTGCCGTAACAAGCCACCGCAAACTCAGTGGTTAAAACAACACGTATTGGCTATCTTACAGTTCTGCAGGTCAGCAGTCCAGACTATGCCTCCCTGGGCTCACATCAAGCAGTAACAGTGCTGATTCTTTCTGGAGGCTCTAGGAGAGAACCCACTTCCTGGTCTTTTCCAGATTTGAGAGGATGCCCAAATTCCTGGCTGGTGGCCCACTTTTTCCATTTTCAAAGTCAGTGCTAGTGCATTTTTTGATCGTTCTTCTATAGTCCCATCTCCCTCTGACCACAGCAGGCAGCTTTTCACTTTTAAGAACCCCTGAGATTGGGACTAACAGAAGGCATAAGGATTATGTCGCTGGACTCCCACAGGGTCGACTACAGTTAGAGTCCCAGACCCAGCAGGTTGAAACGCATGCCAAGTGCATGTGCGTGTGCATGCCCACCCAAAATCCTGAGAGGAGAATGAAGAAGGGACTGTGGCATGGATTTCATCTTCCCGGTGACTTCTCGCTTTCTCTGTCTCCCCAGAGAGTCCTGATGCTCTAAAGCAAAAATCTCAAAAAAAATAAATAAATAAATAAATAAAAGTAAATAAAAATAAAAATAAGAAAGAAAAAGAACCTCTATGATTACACTGGGCCCACTTGGATAATCCAGGCTGTAAAGGTTTTTACCCTCACTCGCATTGACCATGTCCCTTCTGCTCTATAAAGTAACACACTGAAAAGTTAAAAGTTCCAGGAATTAGGATATGGGTATCTTTGAGAGGCCATTATTCCCCCTACCAGAGGTCCCAGCCCATCCATCAGCAGCAATCATAAGAATTTCTTTAAAGCCTAGAATTCTGTTGATTTCCTCCATTTTGTACTTAAGAGCTCTTAAATTTCCTTTCTTTCATTCTTTAGTCATCCAGTTGGGAAACAACGTTCTAATTTGATAAGATAAAATCCAACATTTAATATGTATCGTTCTGAAAAATTCCTTTAGAATTTCAGCAACTACAAACTGAAACACATTTGGTTTCTGGTTTTCTGTTTTGTGTTTTCTTTCCTTCTTCATGAGCAAGAGAGAGACTGCATGCACAACAGATCTCCAGGCCACCATCCATCCCCAACTTTGGCCATGGCGGGATCACGGACATGTGTGTGCTCAGCATACTCAGGGAGGCCTAGCTCCCAGAACCAGGACCTCTCCTCCTCTGACACGGTCAGCCTCACAGAGCACCGCGTGTTACTGCTGCACCATCACCTGGCCCCTATTTATCTTTACGCCAATTACTACCAGTAGTATTTTCTTTTTGTTCTTTTTAGTTTTGCTATACGGCACATGTATTTGCCAGAGAGAGAAAGAGGAGAGGGAGGGAAAATGAGAAATCACCCTCTCAGAGGGGATGGCCACACTGTAATTCCTTCTTCTCTATTCTCTTCTTGGAATGTGGGGCACATATACATGCCTGAAGTGATTTTTTAAGCCGCAGGGCCCAGGACTCGAACCATGCAGCGGTCATGTGGGATCTAGCTGCCTTAACTTCCACACCCACCGGCTGGCCCATCAATAATGTTTTTTTTTTTTTTTTTTTTGTAGATTTTTACC
>NW_006159580.1:277465-285467 GCF_000334495.1 Tupaia belangeri chinensis | reverse complement strand
CAGGACACGAACCGCGGTCGACTACGTGGGAGTCCAGCGACATAGCCATTACGCTAACTGCTGGTTCCCAATAATGTTTTGATAACTGTAGCTACAAGATTTGAAAATCGGGACCAGCAGGTGGTGTGGTAACTAAGGCACTGGACACTCCCGCAGGGCCAACCATGTTGAACCACGGTAAGTCCCAGAACTGGTGGTTTGCTTTCTCTCACTCTCTCTTTCTCACTCTCTCTTTCTCTCTCTCTCTCTCTCTCTGGACAAATTAAAATAGATGAATGAATATATAAAAATTAAATAAGTAATTCTTTAAAAAATAAAAGATTTGGAAATCAAACTGTTAAATATTCCATCTCTGTTTTTTATTAAAATTAATTTGGCTAGGGCCATCCCAGTAATGCAGTTATTAAGCAGTGCATAGAGATAGATCCCACACGGCCAACTGCAGTCTGAGTTCTAGTCTCAGTGGCCTGGGAAATACACTGTGGCATGTATGCACATATATCCAGAGAAATGGAGCACAAGGACTGCAACATGACCACAGTGTCTGGGGGGCTGGGGGCGGGGGGGTGTTTCTCTCTCTGGCCAGCACATACACACACTCAAAATGAAAAAAAAAAAATGCTTTTGGTTATTCTATATTCCTTTTTATTTTTTTTAAAATATTTTTTTAAGAGTTATTTATGGGACCAGCAGTTAGCATAATGTCTATGTCACTGGACTCCCATGTAGTCGACCATGGTTAGCGGCCCAGACCCAGTGGCTTAAAACTCACGCTGAGCTCATGTGCATATGTGCCCATGATCCCGAGGGGAGCATGGAGGAGAAGGGATTGTGGCGTGGCCATCCCCCCAGGGGGTGATTTCTCGCTTTCTTTCTCTCTGTCTCTGTCTGGCGAGTGCACGTGCCCTATAGCAAAAACCTCTCCAAAAAAAAAAAAAAAATTTATTATCTTTTATTTATTCATTCATTTATTTTTAATTTTACCAGAGAGTGAGATGGAGAGAAAGACAGAGAGAGGAAGCAAGAAAGCAATCCACCAGGTCTGGGACTCGAACCATGATCAGTCCTTAACCAGCACCTTAACCACCATGCCACCCGTTGGTCCCATTCTATATTCTTCTATAAATTTTAAAACTAGCTTGCTACTTTCTACAAACTATCAGCTAGGATTTTTTAAAATTGGGATTGCAACGCATCTATAATCTGGGGGGAAATGAACAACAATGAGTTTTCCGACCCTCGAACACAGTCTCTCTCCATTTATTTAGTTTTTCTTTACTTTTCTCAGCAATGCTTTATAGTTTTCAGTGTACAGATCTTCGCTATCCTTAATGCAATTTTCTTTAGAAATTTAATGTTTTTTATTTTGCTCTAATGGTATTTTTACAATTTCAACTTGTAATTGTTCATTTGTTAGTATACAGAAATAAAATGGACATTTCTACATTGATCTAGCATCCTGCAACTTTGCTAAGCACATTTAATCGTTCTAGTAGTATTTCTAAAGAAATCACAGGCAATCATATCATCTGCAAAGAAAGAGTTCGATTTCAGGGCCGACCTTGGGTGGTTAAAGCTGGATCCCACATAGCCGACCATGCAGTTCAAGTGCTAGGACAGGCTACTTGAAAAACACACCAAGTGAATGTGTGTCCATGCCCCCAATCACAACAGGACAGAGAAATTAAGAAGGGACTGTGGTACGACCATGCCCCATTGGGAAGTGCTCTTTCTGCCTCTGGCCTCTAGCAAAAAAAATTTTTGAAGAGTTTTGTTTCTTCCTTTCTACTCGGGATGCCTTTCATTTCTTTTTCTTATCTTAGTGCACTTGATAGTAAGATGCTGAGTGAAGTGCTGATAACGGACATCTTGCCTTCCTCCTGGTCTTACAGCGGCAGCATTCAGTCATTCAGCATTAGGTATGATCGCAGCTATGGGTTTTTCACAGATGCTTTTTACTTATCGGACTGAAGAACCCCCCTTCTTCTCTCAGTTTGCTCTACTTTTATCAGCATGTCAGAGTTGTGAAATGCTTTTCCTGCATCTACTGAGTTGACCATATGTTTTTTCTTTTTCACTTTGTTAATGTGATGCATGACAGTGGTTTCCAAATGTTAACCTTGTATTACTGGGATAAACTCCAATTGTTCGTTGTACTTTATTGTTTTTATTTGTCACTGGATTCAATTTGCTAAAATAATTTTGCAGCTATGTTTATGAGAGATGTTGACCTGTAATTTTCTTTTCTTCTAACAACATGCTGGTCTGTTTTTGATAACCCAGTGATGCCAGTATCATCCAGCAAGCTAAGAAGTACTCCTTCCTTCTCAATTTTATGGAGGAGTTTGTATAAAATTGGCATTACTGGCATTGGCACTGACTTCCTAAAATGTTTGGTAGAACGCATCAGGAAAGCCATGTGGGCCCAGAGTTTTCTTTATGGGAATTCAATTTCTTTAATAGATACAGGGATTTTCAGATTGTTTCTTCTTGAATGAGCTTTTTAAATATCTTACAAATTTTCCCATTTAATCTGTGTGTCTTAATGGCATAAAGTAATTCACATTATCCTCTTATTTATCTTTAATAATGACAGGACCTACAGATCTGTTATCTTTTTCTTTTCTAAAGTTGGTGTCAATTTTTGTCTTCTTTCTATTTTTCCTGATTCAAGTTGGAGATCTGTCAATCTTTTTGGACTTCCCAAAGAGCCAGTGTTTGATTTCACTGACTTCCTATTTTCCACTTTTTTTGTTTCCCTTTGTCTTTCACAGAAAGAAAGAGATGCCCCTTTTTAAATTTTTGTTTATTTCAATTTGACCAGAGAGACAGAGAGAGAGCGATAGAAAGAAAGCCACCAGGTCCAGGACTCGAACCACAGTCAGCCATGTGGGAGTGTCCAGCGCTTTAACTACCACTCCACCTGCTGGTCCCGAGATGCTCTTCTTAAAAAAAAAAAAATTCTTTTAGCATCCTGTACACAGAGGTAAAAAAATGAAATTTAAATGTGAAAGAACTTTTTGCAATTAAATTCACAATTTCATACATTTCTCTTACCTATGTGTCAGTAAAAAATCACCAACTATCATGAAAACAGGACAAATTATATCACAAAAGTACTGAAAAATACAAAAAGTGTCATAAAAATTAACTCAGAAATACGGCTTCTTGGTATCTCCACGTTCTTCTGTTCTGTGTACTTATGCACTCACTACATATTGTTTTCGGGGATAAACGAATTAACTCAGAAATACGGCTTCTTGGTATCTTCACGTTCTTCTGTTCTGTGTACTTAATGCACTCACTACACATCGTTTTCGGGGATAAACACATTCCTGTACTTATTTTCCAGTTGTCTATTTACATATTCTTCTGTCTGCTCCAGGGCTATATTAATTTTAACTTAGTTAAATTAACTTTAACTTATTTCTTCTATTCAATTTGGGTTTGACATTCTCTTCTCTTTCTAGTTTCTTAAGAGGAGAAACTAGGAGGATGATGATTTTTGCTTTACTTCTCCGATAAAGGCAGAGCATAAATTTTCCTTTGAGCATTTTGTTAAGATAGAATCCACAAATTTTGATATAATTTTCATTAATTTTTCATTACAAAATATTTTCCAAATTACTATTATTATTACTTTGACACATGGGTTTCTTAGAAATATATTAGTTCAGGGTACCAGCAGGTGGTGTTTTGGTTAAGGTGCTGGACACTCCCACATGGCTGACCATGGTTCAAGTACCAGACCTGGTGGCTTGCTGTCTCGCTTTCCCTTTCTCTCTCTCTCTGGTCAAATTAAAATAATGAATGAATAAATTAATTAAATAAATAACTTTTTAAATCTCTCTTTAAAAAATATATTCGTTTATAAATATTTGGGAGTCCTGCAGATTATCTTTCTGTTACTGGTTTTCAATTTAATTCCCCTTTGGCCACAGTTTTACTTAGGTCACTTTAAACTTAGTAACACTGATTTATGACCCAAAACGTGCTCTACTTTAAAAACTAAGTCTTGTGTGCATTTGGAAAGAATGTGTAGTCTGCTTGTACTAGGTAGGATATTACATAAGTGTCAATTAAGTCAGCTGGTTGGTAATGTTGTTCATCTCTAAATCATGATTGTTGGGGGCCAGCAGGTGGTGTGGTGGATAAGGCGCTGGACTCCCACATGGCCGACTGAGGTTTGAGTCTCAGACCTGGTGGCTTGCTTTCTCACTTTCTCTCTCTCTCTGTCTCCCTCTGGTGAATTTAATAATAATGATAATAATAAATAAAATTAAATAATTGTAAAAAGAAAAATAAAGAGATTCTTCAGAGCTGTTTTTTCTTTAAAAGAAAATCATTACTGGGACCAGCAGGTGGCGTGGTGGTTAAGGCGCTGGACACTCCCACATGGCCGACCAGGCTTCGAGCCCTGAATCTGGTGGCCTGCTTTCTTTCTCACTTCCTCTCTCTCTCACTCTCACCCTCTGTCTCTCTCTGGTCAAGTTAAAAAATGAATGAATAAATAAAAAAATAAGATAACTTATTTTAAAAAAAAAAGAAAACCATTACTGACTGTTTTTGTCTACTTGTTCTATAAATTATTGAAAGGTACTGAAACTTCTCATTGTAATATAATCATATTGTATTGTGTGTGTATATATATATATGATACACACATACACACACACACATATATATATATTTGTGGATCTATTTCTCCTTTCACTTCTGTAACTTTCAGATTCATATATTTTGAAGCTTTCTTATCAGGTGCATAAATATTTGCAACTATTAATTTCATGTAATGAAATTGACTCCTTTGTCATTATTAATGATTATTTTATAGTTATTTTTATTTCATTTTATTTACTTATTTATTTTTATTTGAGCACAGGGACAGAGCGAAAGAGAGAGAGAGAGAAGGAAAGTGAGAAAGCAAGCCACCAGGTCCGGGACTCAAACTGTGGTCAGCCACGTGGGAGTCCAACACTCATAACCACCATGCCACCTGTTAGCCCCCTCCTCCTTCATTATTAAATGACTTTTACTCCTGGCTATAGTCTTTAGTCTAAAATGAAATTTGTCTACAATTTACTAATTATAGCTAATTTACTAATTATATTTCCATTTACTAATTATAGGTACTCCAGCTTTTTTTTCCCTCAAGAATCCAACTGGACTTTGACAAAGAACACAACATGGCTGGCAGCTTTTTTCTATTCACATAGAAGATTCTTTCCCAATCTTTTACTTTTAGTCTGTGTACACACATACGTACACATACGTACACACACACACAAACACACACACATGCACACACACAGTAGGCTTCTTGTAGAGAGACTACAGTGGTTCTTACTTTATCCAATCCATTAAAATCTGCTTTTTACTTAGGGTGTTTTGACAATTTATATTTAATGTGATTACTGATACAGATTAGTGTAAATCTTCCACTTTGTTATTTGATTTCTATTTACTACATTGTTCTTTTCTTCTTGGATCTCTGGGTTTATAATGATTAAATACAGAGGGGATGTTTTGGCCATAGTTTCATCCAAAAAAATTTTTTTAAGGTTTTTGCCATAGGTGCATGTTGATCAGAAAGTGAGAAATTACCCCAGGGGGTGGGGAGAACCCATGACTGGAATTCCTTTCTTCCATTCTCCTCCTGGCATTTCAGGCACGCATACACACGTGCCTGGTGTGATTTTCAAGCTGCCAGGTCTGGAATTAGAACTATGGTCGGCCATGTGGGAATCCAGCACCGTAATCATCATGCCTCCTGTTGGCCCCTCGCTATAATTTTTTTCAGTACTCCTTCTCTCAAGACCACAGCTATATATATACACTAAGCCACCCGAAGTTGTCTCACAGCTAGCTAATTGATGCTCTATTGAATTTTTTTCCAGTCTTTTTTTGTTCTCTCTGTTTATTTTGAATAGTTTATACTGCCACGCTTCAAATTTTCTAGTAGCTTCTCTTGTGCTGTCTTAGTTTGCTATTAATTCTCTTCAGTATATTTTAAATCTCACACATTGTAGTTTTTATCTCCACATGTTTAATTTGGGTATCTTTTATAGCTGCACTTCATGTTCTCAATTTTTCTTGAACATATGAAATAGTTATAACTATTTTAATGTCTTTGTCTAGTAACTTCATCATCTGTGTCATTTCTAGGTCTGTTTATATTGACTGATTTTCCTTCTTATGGGTTGTTCTCCACTTCTTTTTTTTTTTTTTGGAGAGATTTTCACTGTAGGGCGCGTGCGCTCGCCAGACAGACAGAGAGAGACATAGAGACAGAAATCACCCCCCAGGGGGGGATGGTCACGCCGCAATCCCTTCTCCTCCATTCTCCTCTCGGGATCTTGGGCACGCACGCACACGCGCCCGGCGTGAGTTTTAAGCCACCGGGTCCGGGACACGAACCGCGGTCAACTACGTGGGAGTCCAGCGACATAGCCATTACGCTAACTGCTGGTTCCCTGTTCTCCACTTCTTTGCAAGCCTGGTAATTTTTGACTGAAGGTCATATATAACCTTAACCTTGGTGAGGGCTGTATGTATTTGTATTCCTATAAATATTGAGCTTTTGTTCTGGAAAACAGTTAATTACTTAGAAACAGTGTACAAAGTTAGACACATTACCTTATTATACACAAGAAGTAACTCAAACAGATTAAAGAACTAAATATAAGATATAATACCACAAAACTCGTAGAAGAAAACATAGGAGTAAATCTTTATAGACCTTGGATTAGGCTACAGTTTCTTATGTGAAACTGATGACTTAAGCAATGAGAGAATGAAAAATAGATAAATTGGATTTCATAAAAACTTTAACAGTGTGCTTCGAGGACATCAAGAAAATCAAAAGACAACACATGGAATGGGAGGAAAGAAACTGCAAATCATATCTAATAATGGGATTTGTACCTAGAATATATTAAGAACTGTTCCAGGGCCAGCAAGTGGCCTACTGGTTAAGGAGCTGGACTCCTACACTTTGAGGTTCAAATCCTGGACTTAGTGGCTTGAAACTTAGGCTGGGCGTGAGTGGGTGCGTGTCCAAAATCGTGAGAGGAGAATGGATGAGAAGGGATTGTGACCTGGCCATCGCCCCTGGGGGTGATTTCTCACTTTCCCTCTCATTGTCTCTGGTGAGCATACACGCCCTAAAACAAAACTTCTTAAAGAAAAAAATTACGCTAAACGAAAGAAGACTGTCATGAAAGGACATGTGTGACTCTATTTATATGAAAGGTCCAGAAGAGGCAAAAGAGACAGAAGAGACAAAAGGTAGACTGGTGGTTGCCTAGGGTTAGAAAGGAAGGGCGAGATGGGAAGTGACTGCTAGTGGGTAGATCTCTTCTTGGAATGATAAAATTTTCTAAGTAGGATGGGGGTTACGGCACAACTCAAAGAATACACTAGAAAACATTTAACTGTATACTTTAGAGGAGAATATTATGATATGTAAATTGTATTCCAATAAAGCTTCTATAAAAAGGATGAAACCAGTAATACACATAAAGGGCTTTGCATGCTGCCTGTGACATGGCAAACTTTCAACACCGGTGGTGGTAGTAGTAGTAGTAGCTTTTATAATTGTCATTCTAGTTTGTATTGTAATTTCCAGGGGAATGGCAGATGGCACAGTGGTTAAGGCGCAATACTCCAACATGGCTGACTGCGGCTTGAGTACCAGACCTAGAAGCTTGTGTTCTCATTTTCCCTCTGAGTCTCTCTCTGATCAAATTTAAAAAATAATAATAAACAAAATTAAATAAAAATAATTCTTAAAAAAAATCTTGGGGCCAGCAGGTGGTGTGGTGGTTAAAGGTGCTGGACATGGTCAACTGCAGTTCAAGTCCTGGACCTGGAGGCTTGCTTTCTCTCTCTTTGTCTCTTTGGTCAAATTAAAATAAGTAAAGAAATGAAATAAAATAAATAATTGTTTTATATATATATATATAATTGTATAATTATATATAAGAAATTATATATATAATTG
>NW_006159580.1:246327-277415 GCF_000334495.1 Tupaia belangeri chinensis | reverse complement strand
ATATATAAAATTTTTAGCAGTAGTATGATTGGGTCAAAAGCATGAACAGGGCCAGTTCTGTGGTCTGGTAGTTAAGGGAGCAGATTCCAGGTGACCAACTGTGCTGTCAGAGTTCTGAACCCAGCAGCTTGACAAAGCACACAAGGCTTGTGTGCATGCATGTCTGAAATCCCAAAAGGATGGAAGAATGCAGGAGGGATTGCAGTGTGACAACATCCCATGGGAAGTACTTTCTCGCTCTCCGTCTATCTCTCTCTCTTTCTCTTTTTATTCTGTCTCTTTCTCTCTCTGTGGTGAGTACACATATCCTCTACCAAATTAAAACAAACAAAATTATGAACACTCATGTCTCAATACACTTCACCAAGCTACATCTCAAAACAGGCACGCTAATTTCTGGTGCCAGGAGTAAGTATATGAGAGAACGAGAGTAACCATGCCACCATCAACATTACAATAAATTTGTCAATTTAATCGGTATCTCATTTTAATTGTTTATTCATTTTTGCTTTTGACCCTAAGCAGTTTGAAAGCCAAGAGTTTGGGTTTTGTTTGTTTGTCTGCTTTTTAATTTGCTAGAAGGTGAAAGGATATGTGCTCTTTCTAGAGAGAGACAGAGAGAGAGAGAGAGAAGAAAAGTGAGAAATCACCCCCCATGAGGAAGAGTCACACTGCAATCTCTTCTCCTCCATGCCTCCCTCCTTTCAGGATTTTGAGTATGTACACACAAGCACCCGGTGTTTTTCAAGCTGCTGGGTTCGGGACTCAAACTGCAGTCAGCGATGTGGGATTCAGCAGCCTTAACCACCATGCCACTCGCTGGCTCAAAAGCTAATAAGTCTTCTAATTACCCTACCAATCTGCACACCAGTAATTCCTACTAAGTATGAAATGTGCTCAAGACCCTATACTAGGGCTAAAAGGAAACAAATAATTTAGGCCAAGGATTTTCTGTAAGGTAAGGCAAAATATTTTTTTAACTCAAGATAATTATAATTCCCTATAAGAGAGCTACAGAGTGTTTATCAGGGTCCAAAGAACGGAAAAGATGGTAGTGTTTGAGCCAGTTCTTAAAGGGTGGGCATAATTTCAACTGGCAAGGGTGTAGCAAGCGCAGAATCAAGGCTCATAAAAGAACACAGCACATTCCAGGACAACGTGGCCCGAGTACAAGCCACTAGAGAAGGGCATGGTGTGAGAACAAAGAGGGCCCTCTAACACAGAGGCAGTGACCACGTGAGCTGAGGAGCGTGGTTTCTCACACAGCAAACTGGGCAAAGACACGAAGACAGGGATCATCAAGATCCATACAGGGAACTGCATGTGATCCAATTAGGCTAACGGGAAGGGTAACTGTGGGAAAGAGGCAGATGATGTTAAATAAAGTCAGAGGCCTGGCTATGAAGGAAACTGTGCCAGAATGAAGCATTTGAACTTTATTCCAAAGGAAATAGGAAACCAAAGCATTTTTAAGAAAAGAAGTGCCAATCAGCTGGGCTTTAAATATTCATATATTACTGCAAACAAGCCCTATAGCACAGTGGTTAAACGCGGTGTACTGGGAGCTGGGATCCACGTGACCAATCACGAAATCTAAGCCCCGGCATCTTGGAAAACACATTGGGCAGGTGTGCATGTATGCCTGAAATCCTGACAGTATGGAGGAACAGAGAAAAGGGGATTGTGGTATGAACACACTGCACTGAGGGGTTCTCTCTCTCTGGCAGGTACACATATTCTCTGACAATTAAAAAAAAAATTACTCTGACAATAACCCAGTGGCTTCCCATCACACACAATACAATCCAAAGTTTGTCTTATGCTTAAAACCCTACATGCTGGGACCAGCAGTTAACGTAATGGCTATGTCACTGGACTCCCTGACGCCGGGCACGTGTGTGTGCGTGCCCAAGATCCCGAGAGGAGAATGGAGGAGAAGGGGTTGCGGCGTGGCCATCCCCCCTGGGGGGTGATTTCTCACTTTCTGTCTCTCTGTCTGTTTGTCTGTCTGGCAAGCACATGCGCCCTATCACAAAAACCTCTCAAAAAATAAATAAATAAATAAATAAAACCCTACATGCCGATCACGGGCTGTGTCTGAAATTCTTTCCCATCACTCTCCCCTCACTCCTGCTTTAGCTACACTGGCCTTCCAGCTGTATCCGCTAATATGCCCCTCCTCAAGGCCTTTGCACTTGCCGTTCCCTCTACCTGGAACATCTCCTCCAGACAGCTACAGACCTTGCAGGGAGAGTTTCCATGTTACATGATATGAAAGACTAAGAAACTAGGCTTGTTCCATGGCCTGGTGGTTACGGCAGCCAGATCCAACATGGCCGACCACACAGTGCAAGTCTCGGACTCAGTAGCTTGAGAAACATACCAGGCATGTGTGTGTGTGCATGCCCAAAATCCTGAAAGAAGGGAAGAATGGAGAAGGTAGCATTGTGATGTGACCATTCCTCATGGGAAGTGCTTTCTCCTTTCCCTCCTCTCTGCCTCTCTAGTGAGTAGCAAAAAAAAAAAAAAAAAAAACTATCGTAATCTGTCCCACTATTTTTGCCCTCCATTCACCACCTGGCACATGTATTTGTGTATTGCCTGTCTCTCCTTAATAAAATATAAGCTCCATGATAGATCCTATCAATACCTACAATAATGGAATTATGAGTAGGCGACAGAGAGGTTAAGTAATCTGTCTACAGACTTACTGCTAGTGAGGGACCAGGTAGAATGATGCTGAGCCCGCACTCTACATGCTGATGTCCCTGACTCTCGATTCCAAATAATTTTCTGTGCACAGGCTCCATGCTGACAAGCACTAAGATGGAGTACTCTGAGTTCACACTAAGTCCTTCTAAAAAATATAGATTATTAGAATTTGTTATTAACCGGGTTTTAAAATCCAGGAACCACTTTTCAAGTGATCAACTAAAATGTATCGTCTCTGCTCTTTTATCTATTCAACAATCTTAGCTGCGTAAGTATTATAGTTCTAGACCCACAGCCATTCCAACAAGATAAAAAGATTTTACGAAACCAGAGGAACAGAATATGTGATATTAAAACTACTTTTTCACAACTTTGATTCAAGTATCACACTCAATTTCAGGAATAAAACCGGTCTACATCTATCTTTAAAATAACCATCAGCCCAGCTGGTGGTATGATGGTTAAAGCAGCTGGGTTCCACATGGCCAACTGTGCGGTTCAAGTTCTGGACCCAGAGGCTTGAAAAACACACCAGGAGGGCTGGCAGGTGACATAGTGGTTTGAGAGAAGGACTCCCACATGGGTGACTGTAGTTTGAATCCCTGACCTAGCGGCTTGTTTCCTCACTTTCCCTCTCGCTGTCTCTGTTTTTCTCTGGTGAGTAAGCGTGCCCTGTAGCAAATTTTAAAATAATAATAATAAATTAATAATTTTTGTTTAAAAAAATCACCAGGTGTGGGGACCAGCAGGTGGCATGGTAGTTAAGGCTCTGGACACTCCCACATGGCTGACCACGGTTCAAGTCCCAAACCTGGTGGCTTGCTTTCTCTCTCTCTTTCTCTTTCTGTCCCTCTCTGGTCAAATTTAAATAAATAAATGAATAAATAAAATAATTCTTTCAAAAAAAAAATCACCAGGTGTTGTGTGGGTGCATCCCAGAACCCCAAGAGGAGAAGAGAAGGAAATGCAGCATGGCCATTTCCCCAGGGGGTGTTTTCTCACTTTTTGTCTCCCTGGTGACAACAAACTTTAAATATAAAATAAATAACTACCAGTTTTTCTGATGTATTATTTCAAAAAAAAGAACATGGACTTACCTGGAAAATATCCAGGAAATAGGGACCAGCAGTTAGCATAATGGCTATGTCGCTGGACTCCCATGTAGTCGACCGCAGTTTGAGTCCCAGACCCAGCGGCTTAAACTCACGCCGGGTGCGTGTGCATGTGTGCCCAAGATCCCGAGAGAATGGAGGAGAAAGAACTGCGGCATGGCCATCCCCCCTGGGAGGTAATTTCCTGCTTTCTGTCTCTCAGTCTTTCTGGCGAGTGCACGCGCCCTATAGCAAAAACTTCTCAAAAAAACCCAAAAAAACAAAAACCACACAGGAAATGTAGTATCACGTCTGGAGTAAAAGAATGGAAGTGAGATCTCAGTAACACTTCTCTTGATTCTTTTCCTACTCCTCAGATTACTGTACTTTCTTCTTTTCCTGGTTATTATTTCATCCCATCTTCCATTATTATGAGTGAGTATCCCTGTTTCAAAATATCGTTTTCAAACAGTTTTTCCCCAATTAACCACTTCACACCAGAACTCATATACTTCATTCCAACTACTAGCTCTATTAGAATACCTCCCAAATCTAGACATAATTTCTTCCTTCCCCCTTCTCCAGTCTTAGATCTGTCTCTAACTGCCCTGGCTATAGGTACACCTTATATATCCCTACATTTCGGAAGAAAATGACCTTTTTCAAAACTGGCCTTTCTTCTATTCACTTCATTATCTATATTCCTCAGCCATTATGCAGGACTTATAACTTTAATATAATTTTTCTCCAGTCTCAACAAGTACCTGCCAACTGTTCACTATGTTTCCTAAGTTACTCCAGTTCCATAGCAATCACCGTATTTGGGGTTTCCTTCATTTCTTTCATGAATCACCAGCTCTCCAGCTAAGAAGTGGAGTTCCAGCCTACTCTATCCATTCCCATTCATTCTACACACACCGCCAGTGAAACCTCTCTTACACAGTCCACTCGACACTCACTCCCCGGTCAAGGACTTAAACAGTTCCCCAGCACAGGTATAAACTTCTCAAAGCCCCAGTCAGGGCTTTCTACACCTCTAGGGTATCAGCAGTAAACGTCTACCTTCAATATTCTAAGGGCTGGCCCAGCAATGCAGTGGTCAATCCCTATGCATAGGAAGCTAGACCCCACATGTCCAACCACAGTTCAAATCCCGGCCCCCTGAGCCTGAAGAGCACATAGGGCATGTGTGTGTGCATGTCCAAAATCTTGATAGGATGGAGAAATGAAGAAAAAGGATTTTGGCATAACCACGCCCAATTGAGGGGGTGCACGATCTCTCTCTCTCTCTGGTGAGTGCTCATGCTCTCTGACAATTAAAATAAGTAAGTAAAAAACATTCTGAGGGGACCAGCAGGTGGCATGGTGGTTAAGGTGCTGGACACTCCCACAAGGCTGACCACGGTTCGAGAACCGGACCTGGCAACTTCCTCTGTCCCTTTCTCTCTCTCTGTCAAAATAAAATAAATGAATAAAGAAAATAAAATAAAACTTAAAAGAACATTCTGAGAAGATAAAAACCTAGAAAACCAACACTGTGATCTTCCACATCTAAACTGGTACAAGGCACAATACAGGCCTATAGAGGACACAGTATACCATCTTCCACTTAAACTCATCAATTCAGACTATGGAAATACATTACTTAATCTTTCATCTTCTTCACATATTGAATTAGCAAGACAATAATTCCTTTTTAAAAAGTTTAGCCCACCTATAATCTACAAAATGAAAGTATGTATATTACCAGGAAATAATATCCTTAGTGAGAGTGCAAGTTGGTACAGAATTTAAAGGGTATAAATATTTTAAATTTGCCAAGATCTATAAAAAGTTCCAGGCCAGGGACCAGCAGTTAGTGTAATGGCTATATTTCTGGACTCCCATATAGTCGACCGTGGTTCGAGTCCCGGACCTGGTGGCTTACACTCACACTGGGTGTGTGTGCATGCGTGCCCAAGATCCCGAGAGGAGAATGGAAGAGAAGGGATTGCGGCGTGGCCATCCCCCCTGGGGGGAGTTTTTTTACTTTCTGTCTCTCTGGCGAGCGCACACGCCCTATAGCAAAAACCTCTCCAAAGAAAAGTTCCAGATATGTCCCAACGATGTCATTTCTAGGAAATTACTTGTAGATATTCTCACAATAGAAAGCAAAAAATACATGCAGGTGGATATTAATACAACGTTTTTGTAATAGTACAAAAAAAAAAAAAAAAAACAGGAAATTTTCTTCATGGACTATTTCTACACATCTCCACAATGGAATACTATGCAACAATTTCAAATAAACAGGTAGATATACAAAGATATAGAAAGATGTTTAAAATGGCATGAAGGGAAAAAAACAATTTATAGAATATAATGTAAATAATTTATTTGTGTAAAGAAAATGTATATTCATTTATAAACGCAGAGGAAATACCCAGAAAGAAATACGCTTAACAAGAAGTTTGCCCATTCATAGAACAACTATTTATGGAAGACTCCTAAGTGTCACACATGTGCCTGACGACACTGGCCCTGCCCCCAGAGAGCTTCCAGAGAGGCCTTTTGGTCTCCATTTTCCTATTTCTCCTTCAAGAACTACTCTGACTTACAGGTCTATACTCTCATTATGTCTAGTATGCTGATAGCTTCCCATAAAATAGGTATTAATTAATAAAATTATTACATCAAACAAAAATAAAGGTTCAGGTGGGGGCAGAGGCGCATGCACTCACCAGACAGAGAGAGAAAGCACCCTCCGACGGGGTGTAGCTGCGATGCTATCATTTCCCCCATTTCTCCATTCTGTCAGGATTTGGGGCATGTATGCACACATACCCTGTGTGTTTTTCAAGTGCCAGGGCCTAGATTCAAACCACGGTTGGCCATGTGGAAGCCAGCTTCCTGTGCACTTAACCGCTGCGCTATGGGGCTGGCCCAAGACTTTAAAAGTCGTCAATCCCAATTTCCTTCATAATTAATTAAGTAGCACACTTTGTAAATGAAGTTTAAGAGAAATTAGCTAAGAACCTTAAAAAAGGGGAAAAAAGTGGCAGGAAAATGTAATTTTCCTCAGTAATTTATTTATGTTTACTAAATTTTTCTACAGTGAACATGTAATATAAGAATAAAGTAAAAGTTACTTTTTTTTTTTTTCGAGAGGTTTTTGCTATAGGGCGCGTGCGCTCACCAGACAGACAGAGAAAGACATAGAGACAGAAAGCGAGAAATCACCCCCCAGGGTGGATGGTCACACCGCAATCCCTTCTCCTCCATTCTCCTCTCAGGATTTTGGGCACGCATGCACATACACCCGGCGTGAGTTTTAAGTCACCGGGTCCAGGACGTGAACCGCGGTCGACTACATGGGAGTCCAGCGACATAGCCATTACGCTAACTGCTGGTTCCCTAAAAGTTACTCTTGAAAAGAGCCCTCTATTGTAACGACGAATCGGTATTACATAAAATGCAACGCCTTTTCCACTAGAGCAGGCCCTTTCTGGCCTGGTCTTGTTGCGACTTCTTGTTTCTGTAAGCCCCAGAGCCCATCCTCCTTTCTGATGAAAATAGTATTCTGGGACTTTCCTCTGGAAAACCACTACTCTTCACCTCTAAGGCTGGGCCCAGTCTCACGTCTTTCTAGTGAGTTGGTCACACACCGATTCAGGGATAAACACATTACCCTAACAGATCCAAGCACTAATCAGTCCTGAAAAGAGACAAATTCTGGGACCAGCAGATGGCATAATGGTTATGTCACTGGATTTTCAGACAGTCGACTGCGGTTCAAATCCTGGATCCGGTGGCTTTAAACTCACGCTGGTCGCGTTTGCATGCATACCCAAAAATCCCGAGAGGAGAATGGAGAAGGGTTTGTGGCATGGCCATCTTCCCCTCGCTCTCTGTCTCTCTGTCCATCGAGTGAGTACATGTGCCCTAAAGCAAAAATCCCTCTTAAAAAAAAAAATACACACACACACACACACACACACACACATCCATATGAAAGAGAGAAATTACTGACATATAATACAGTTAAAATGTCTAAAAAGAACTTTTGAATAAATACAATTTTCACTTAACATGGTCCCTGTTTCATATAATTTCAAATCCTAAAACTAGTAATTTAATAGTCACATTATCTCTTTAGTTAAAATATGCAATGACGGAAGCCAGACAGTGGCATAGTGGTAGAACATCACACTCTGCAAGACAATCCCATATGGGAAGGTTCCTAGTTCAAGACAGGAGACCTTTCTGAGTACGCCAGCATGCACTGGTTGAGGGGGGCTGCAGTGTCAGACCCTGCCTCTCCCAGCCTTCTCTTTCACTCATGGAGAAAATAAACAAACATATATATGTGTGTGTGTTTATATATATAAAAAGAGTAGCAAAAATACATTAGAAATAATCCCTTTTTTTGGAGAGGTTTTTGCTATAGGGCGCAGGCGATCGTCAGAAAGACAGAGAGAGACAGAAAGAAAGTAAAAAATCACCCCCAGGGGCGACGGCCATGCTGCAATCCCTTCTCCTCCATTCTCCTCTCAGGATCTTGGGCACGCATGCACACGTTCCTGGTGTGAGTTTAAGCCACCGGGTCCGGAATTCAAACTGCAGCCGACTACATGGGAGTCCAGTGACACAGCCATTACGCTAACTGCTGGTCCCGAAATTTTCCCTTTCTAAGAAGCTATAACTTCATGTTTGTCTCAAAGAATAAGAATGTTAAATCCATATAGATCACATCCTATAAAAACAGCCAAGTATAGAAAGAATAAGAAAATCCAGGTCTTCCAGGCATAGACATTAATCATATCTCTGCTGTCAGAAATTTTTTTATAACTTTAAATTAAAGACTTCTAATGGGTAGTATTTCATGAAGCACCGAAAACGCTCTAATACCTAAGAAAACATCTGAGTACACTTAACTTTTTAAATAATATTGATCAATTAATCATTTTCTTCTCAATGCTAAGAAAAATATACAACATATGAATAAATTGTGGGAAAACAAACTTTGAATCCACATAAGAAAATACAACTTAACCATCAGAACTTCCTAAGAGTGAAATGGGCTCCCTTGTAAAACAAGAACCTCCCCTTCCTTGGAACTAAACTCAAACTCTGTAATTCTCTGAAAATAAGACATCCTTGAAGAATTTCACTTACGTGCCAGCTGTTTTATTTCCTGAAAGAATATAGCTGAACACATATAATAGTCTGCGCATTTTTTCCCTAGCATTGCACAATGTTCCTGGCCTACAATGCACATACTGTATCTATTAACATATTTAAGCATCTGACAGCACTGTTACATGAATCCTTAATATTTGATTTTAATTAAATACATATATAACATTTTCAGTCTTCAAATGGTCATGGATTTCAGTAAAATAATGTATATATTTTTTCCACACAGCCTAAATACATTTCCTGAACTTTTAGCTTTCAGTTTCCTGTTCGTCAATGGCTACAACTCTAGAGGCAATATATAAACACACCCCAGCCGTGGTATTTCCACTCTTGACAACAGTGGATGTGAACTTAATATGACCAAATAGAATTAATTACACAGCATACGAGGAATGGCACATGGCAGCTAAGGCAGAGGCAGAGAAAGTAAAAAGTAACAATTTATAAAAATGAAAATATAATTATTATTCCTTATATAAGAATTCACATAACAAACTTCTCTTATAACTCAGGACTCAGAAAAAGTTTCTCTCTTCTGAAAAACTGATAAGCTTTCTTTATCAGACAAAAAACTATGAAACCCATCCTGTTTCCTTTTTCTCTTGCTTGCCAGGAAGCTCAGGGCTAAATTTAATGTTCAAACATTGAAACTATCTTGCCTTAGATTATTGGTGTAAAGATTTCTTCCTACTCTCTCATCCTGCTCATTATTTCTAACATGATTTATGCTTGTCTTCCGACTGTTTTCAATAGTCCTTGCCTTTTTTTGTTTTAATTACAAACTTATCAAGTTCTTTCAATGACTAGATTAACCTAAATAATAAATTTAAAGAAACCTAATGACTTAAATCCTAATTTATATAAAACACAAGTTCTAAAATGTATCTTTATTTCCCCTTTTAAAAAAGTTTATTTGAGAGGAAGAGAGAGCAAGAGGGAGGGAAGAACAGACTCCCCGGACGGGTTTCACCGTTTCTACACCGGCCCCCTAGCCCTCTAGCCAGCCGCATCGGGCGCACAGCCTGGCATGTCAGGTACTGGGGACTCAGATCACCGTCTTCCGAGTGGCTCCAGCACCGCAACGTGGTGCCCCACCGCCTGCATACACAGCTGGGCCTTTATTTCCCTTTTTAAAGTTAATTATTTCACATAATTTACAATTCATTTTTAGAAAAGCTAACTATATTTTTTTAAAATGAAAGAGTGAGAAAATGATACAATGATCAAAACCTGCATCACTAAATCAGGGATAGTGGATTAGGAGGATCACAAATTGTATGTTTTTAATTTATTGGCAAAACTGGTCTGACAAAGCTAGACAATGACCATATAAAGTAACTCACATAAAATGTGTTAAATTCTCACATACTTATCAGCATCCTTAGATGCAAAACAGACAATATAAGATATTATTAGAATAGTTTAGGAATCTAAGAAAAAGAAGGAAAACTCAATTTCTAAACACTTGTTTAGAAATTACACACACAATGTTTAGTATATGAATACCAAAAAGTTTGTTAAATGAAAATTAAAGTGAGGTACTAATCAAATGAACAAAAAAATGAAAATGAAAGAAATGACAATCCTGATAAATCCAGCCAAAAATAAAACAAAAAAAAGTATTATGAATGAATTAAAGAAAATCTAGAATAATATTAAAAAAGGAAAAGAGGAATAAACATTTTATAACAGAGACAATAGAATATTAAAATTCCCCTCCTTTAGGACACAAGTAAAAACTAGAAAATGATAAGAGGGGTAAGGTAGCCAAATAATATATATAAGTTAAAGTGCTAAAAATCAAGTGTCCCTTTCTCTCTCAAGGTATGAAAACTGCAGAAGGAGGTTAGTTATAATAATAATATTCTAAGAATGAAATTAACAGCAAAATTTATTACTATATGAATTAATTAGGAAAGACTAGCAAACATCCATAAGTAGATCAACAGATTTTTTTCAAGCAATAAAATAATTCACCAAAACAATAGAAATTAGAAGCTCTTATTACACATTACATAACGCCACTAAGAAAAATATATATACACATACAAATGCAGCCCTCAAAAGAAAAAAAAAACTGAATCTGAAGCATAATTTGAAGATAAAATGTGTTGTTAAGGATAATTATCCAAATAAAAAACGAGCCACAAATTAGAAGAGGAAATAAAAACTCCTTCTCCCTACAGAAAAATCAAAACAGGAAAAAGAAACCAAATACAAATAAGTTATGCTACAAAGAGTTAAGGACAGGGAGAAAACTTGTGTAGACAATGTATACTATACAGTTCACCCTCAGAGTGTTTAAAAATGAAAAAGAAAAATGAGTATTTAAGTAAAAATGAATCTAGTCTAAAAGCCTGCTTTTTTGGGGAAAGAATACAGAGGTCTAGGGCATTTTCATGTAACCCAGGGCACTTATTCTTTCTTTAATCATGGGAAATACAGAATATGAAAAGATTGCTAGTTGCAAAATGATTTCATGAAAAAATTATGCTGATATTAAGTAAAAAATATTTGCATACTATGCAAATTTTCAAAATGCAGAGGGCAACTTGCCACAGTAAAAACAATACATTTCAAGGGAAGAAAAGGAAGTAATATGATAGTGAATTGGTCACTGGAAACTGACAGTATTTATACATAAGAAAAAAATGACCTTCTCTGTAAAAGGAAAGGGAGTATTTACTGAACAACTGCGAAGGCCATACGCTGAGCTTTATATATATTCTATCACACAGCATTTAGTCTGGAAAACAATGTAAAAGACAATGCTTAAATACAGTTCTCACCATTATGCAGGACATATTCTTTTTTCTTAATATATAATTATTTATTTTTATTCATTCATTTCCAGAAATTTGATCACACACACACACACACACACACACACAGAAAGCAAACCACCAGGTCCAGGACTCAAACCATGGTAGCCCATATGGGAGTGTCCAGCACCTTAACCACCACGCCACCTGCTGGTCCCCATATGCAGGACATATTCTAAAACCTAAGAGACTGAAGACAGTTGGTCAAGACTTAGGAGACTAATGCAGTAGAAGTACAAGGTGAGTCAGGGGGTCAGCAGGTGGTGTGGTGGTTAAAGTGCTAGATACCCACGGGGCTGGCCAAGGTTCGAGTCCCAAGCTTGCTTTCTCACTTTCTCTTTCGATTTCTGTCTCTCTCCGATGAGCACGTATGCCCTACAGCAAATTTTAAAATTATCATAATAATAAATAAACTTAAATAAATAATTTTTAAAAATAAGAAGTGCAGGGTCAGGCGCCTTAAGGTAAAAACACAATTTTACCTTAAGGTAAATGCTCCCAATTTTCTTCTTTAAAAAAAAAAAAAATTTGCCAGAGGGCATGTGTGCTCCCCAGAGAGAGAGAGAGAAAGCGAGGAAGCACTTCCCATGGAAAACAGTCATGCCACAATCCCTTCTCCATTTTACTCTTCTTTGGGGATATAGGCATGCATGCACATGCTCCCAGCATGTTTTTCAGGCCACTGGGTCTGGGACTTGAACTGTGCGGCCGACTATGTAGGATTTAGCCACCTTCATCACCTGGCCCAGTTCCCAACTTTTCATTACTGTCCTATCAAGAGTTGTGTAGAAGAACTTATGTTTGCCCATGATAGAAAAAAGAGCTCACTTTTTTGAGAATGCTATTTATGTTTACAAAACACTATTATAACTCTGAAAATGGGGAGAAAGAAACCCTTTTTCAAAGCAGAGTTTAGAGTCTTGGTTTTAAACCATCTATTACTTTAAGAATAGTAATACTTATCCAAGAAATGTAATTATAGACTTCTTATTAACAAAGGGGAATTACATTGTTCCCACAAGTAAAATTATTTTTTATGTAATTGCCACAGCAGGAAAGTTATTATTGATCACACTATCATGCCCACCCAGAATCACAATGAGGTGGGGCAGAAACAGCCCTGCTTTAGTCCTGAACTGGCAGAGCTGCTCATGTGAATGAGCTGTGGATCTGGGGCAAGTGACCTTCTACTCCCTTTGGACCTCAATTTCCTCATCTGTAAAACAAGATGGCTAGACTAGAGGATCTTTCTCCTCCTTCCTTCTTTTCTGTCTCTCCCTGGTCATTTTCCACTTTATGACTCTGTGATTTAGAATCTAGACCAGAGTTTTCAGGACAGAGAGGAAAACAGTAGCAGAAACCCACTAAACTCTGGAAATAAGGATTTTACAAACAACTAGACTACAAAGAACAGAAAGTTAGTCAAAACACATTTACAAAAATAAACGGACAAATTAAAGGGGATAATAGTTCAGGATAGGATCATGAGTTTCATAGTCAAAATCAGTTTGAACAGAAGCTTCAGTTATTTTGAAATCAAGAAAAGGATGAGAAATTCTAGAGGTGCAAACTTAGAAATGTGACCTGTAACACATAAGGGCTCTTGACAGCCCAAGAAATCTTCCCAAGTACTCAGTGTACACGGGAGAGATGTCACATTTCCTTGCTTATTCATTCATAATTCTTTCCTCCTCCTCGGTTTCTGGCAGGCATGCACATGCACCCAGCACTGTTTTCCAACAGGTTAACCCTATGGCAAATTTGGCCTCATCATTGTCAACCCAACCTAGAATACAGTATCTTTCCTTCACTAGCACGCAATGCACTCTCTATCTGAAACGCATTCTTCCTTCTCTCAACTTAGGAACAATAAACTCACCAAGCTCTAACGATGTCTGAGGCACACTTCTAAGTGTTCTACATGTGTTAACTCATTTAACTCTCGACAATTCTGCGGAGGAGGTTAACTAACTTACTCTAGATTATATAACAGCATAGCTAGGATTTAAACACAGGCAGTCGGGCTCCCAGGAGCCTGACAACTTGCTAATTAGGCCTTCGAAGCTCAGGTCAAGTTCTATTAAGACCTTCCTGGAGTTTTCACCTGCTAAGTAATAATCCCTGGCTCTTCGCAGTTGTGTGAACCTCTCATGGACCACTTACAACAGGACCTAGGTTACTTATCTTTTGTGCATGTGTTCTACCTTTTCTGAGAGGCGGATCGTGTCTTATTTACTTCCTAACAAGGAGAACCTAACAGAACTTCATAAAAATCTGGAACACAACAGAACTTAGTAGTGAAACTATAAAAGCATTTCATATTCATTGAAGACATACACTAGACATGTATTACCTCCTCTAATCCTCACAACTACCTTGAGGTAGGTATTCATCGTTCCCATATTACAGATGAAGAAACTGAGGCTTAGAGACACTCAATGTCTTCTCCAACATTACAAAGTGCTGGTGATGGAGTCTAATCCCGACAGTCTCACTTAAGAGTCGACTCTATACTCTTAATCTCCAGCCTATCATAAAACATCTTGAAGAGGAGCCGGCAGGTGGCACAGTGGTAGTGGTGCTGGACTCCCACGTGGCCAACTATAAGTCCCAAATCCAGTAGGTTAAAACCTCACACCAGGCATGTGTGCGGGTATGCCCAAAATCCCAGGAAGAGAATTAAGGAGAAGGGATTGGAGCGTGGCCATCCTGCCTGGGGGGTGATTACTCACTTTCTCTCTGTCTCTCTCTGCGTCTCTGATAAGCACATGCACCCTATAACAAAAATCTCTCAAAAAAAAAAAAAGTCTTGAAGAAAGAATCAGCCCTAAACATCCAACTCAACTTGCACTTACTAAGCAGCAGTGCTTCAGTGTCACTGAATACTGAGGACTAAGAATCAGAGATACAGCTGATGCCTTTAAGAAACTCACAGTACGTTAAGACTCCAGAACGACACTCTGACATTACTGGCAGTTACTATCATCAAAACAAGATTTTAACTCGCTGTATTTTAGTAGCAAAATCAAAATAATCCTAGGATATTCTCTCCCAGACTATTTCTTCTCCCTTCCAGCTGCCCTGTTCCCTTTACCCTAGGATTCACCTCTCTACTTACTGTAGTATAGAGTGAAAGGGCTACTGAACATCTGAATTTAAGCTAGTGACAGCTTGAAACTTTGAGGAATTCCATGACCATAACAAAATAAGGGTAATGAAGGACGGTAGGGGAAAAGCAGCAACAATAAGAAGTAAGGGAAAAGAGACTGATGGGCCAGCTGGTGGTGGTGGTGGTGAAGGTGGTGGATGCCACATGGCTGGCTGTGTGGTTTGAGTACCAGAGCTGGTACGCTGAAAATCTTGCAGGGCGCCATGTGTGTGCCTGCTCAAAATCCCATGAAGAGAGCAGAGAAGGGACTGTGGAATGGCCATTCCCCTGGCGGGTGCTTTCTCACTGTCCTCTCTCCCCACCACCTCTCTCTCTTTCTCTCCCCAAGTGCACCATCCTATAGCAAAGTTACAAAACAGAAGATGAACTGGAAAGTCACACTCCAGCTGGTGCTTAAGGTGGCTTAAATCCCCCATGGCCATGGACACTGCAGTTTTGAATCCCACACCTAGAGGCTTGAAAACATGCCAGATGCTATGCATGAGTGCCCCAAATCTTTTTTGTTGTTGTTGTTGAGGTTTTTGCTACAGGGCTTGTGCGCTCACCAGATAGACAGAGACAGACAGAGAGACAGAAAGTGAGAAATCACCCCCCACAGGGGGATGGCCGCGCCACAATTCCATTCTCCTCTTCGGATCTTGGGCACGCACGCATACGTGCCTGGTCTGAGTTTAAGCCACAGGGTCTGGGACTCGAACCACGGTCAACTACATGGGAGTCCAGCGACATAGCCATTACTCTAGCTACTGGTCCCTCAAAATCTTAAGAGAAGAAGGGAGGAGAGGAATGGTGAAGTAGCCATTCCTTTCTCACTTTTTCTCCCTCTCTTTGTGTGTCTCTCTCTCTAGCAAGCACATGCTCCCTTTAGCAAAAAAAAAAAAAAAAAAAAAGTCACATTGGAAAGCAAAGAAAAAGCAAGTAAAGCAGGAAAGTGAATACAAAGGGTCCGAAGGGTCTGTAAAAGGTTGTGAAGGGTCTATCAGGTGGCCTGGTGAAGGTAGCTGATACTACATGGTCAACTGCACAGTTGGGAGTTTGCGACCCAGCAGCTTGAAAAACATGCTGGACACAGGTGCAAACATGCCCTAAATTCCAAGGGGAGAATGGAGAAGGGATTGCAGCATGACTGTCTGCCCTAGGGAGTGTGCCTTCACATTTTCTTCTTTCCTCTGCCTGTCTCTCTAGCAAGTGCAGACGCCCCACAGAAAAACACAAGGCTATAGAAAGTTCATGAAGGGGCCAGCAAATGGCGTTGTGGTTAAGGCACTGGACTCCTACTAGCCAATTGCAGTTCAAGTCCCAGGCCTGGAAGCTTACTTTCTCACTTTCCCTTTCTCTCTCTCTGGTGAGCGCACAGGCCTTATAGCAAATTTAAAATAACAACAGGGGCTGGCAGGTGGGGTACTGAGGGTGCTGAACTCCTACATAGCCAACCATGGTTCGAGTCCCCGACCTGATGGCTTGATTTCTCACATTCTCTCTCTCTCGCTTGCTCTGTCCCTCTCTGGTCAAATTAAATAAATAAGTTAAATAACATAATTCTTTAAGAATTAAAATAATTACTTTACCTAACTTACTTACTTTCTATATTTTAATTTGACCACAGAGGGACAGAGCAAGTGAGTGAGAGAAAAAGAGAGATGGAAAGTGAGAGAGCAATTCGCCAGGTCTGGGACTTGAACCACAGTCACCCATGTGGGAGTCCAACGCTCTTAAACCACCATGACACCTGCGGGCCCCAAATAATATATTTTATAAAAGGAAATTCATGGAAAATGCATGTTGTGAAAAAACTATGTGTGGATTTCAATTTTTTTTTTTTTAAGGTTTTTGCCATAGGGCTCATGCACTCTCTGGAGAGACAGATAGAGAGGAGGAAAGTGAGCAATCACCCCACCCCAGGAGGGATGGTCATGCCGTAATCCCTCCTATTCCATTCTCTCCGGATTTGGGGCATGCACGCACACGTGCCCAGAGTGATTTTCAAGTCACTGGGTCTAGCGCTTGAACCCGAGATAGCCAATGTGGAAGTTCATGGCCTTAACCACCACATCATCAGCTCACCCCAAGATGTTAAAATTTTCTGCACCAAGATAAACTCATACTTAAATTCTATTTTCCCATAAACTTTTTTTCTAGGAATGATTTCTCTTTATTATTATTTTTTAAAATTTGCTATAGGGCATACACGCTTACCAGAGAGAGAGGAAGATAAGGAAAGAGAGAGAGAAGGAAAGTTAAGAAAGCCAGCCACCAGGTACAGGAATCAAACCAGTCGGCCACGTGGGAGTCTAGCGCCTTAACCACCAAGCAACGTGCTGGTCCACTCATGAACTTTTTGAAGTACCCACGTAAAAACTGAAAGTAAAGGTCCAGGCCCAGCTGCAGTGCAGTCAACAGGGCAATGCTGTGTAGTACTGAGGCCATGTGGGAGGGGGTTCCAATCCTGGGTTAACCTGAGCATGTCAGGATACCCACAATCCTGTCTGGGTAGAAGGCTGGGGAAAGATCGTGGTGGGACAAGACCCAAAGGAGTCCCTGTCTCTCAAAAGAAAGGGGAGGGGCGAACACACGTGCCCTATAGCAAAAAAAAAAAAAGAAAACTCTCCAAAAAAAAAAAAAAAAAGAAACAATTCATCTTTTAATTCCTTTCTTTCTTCTTTTTTTTTTTTTTAAAGGGAGACTTTTGCTATAGGGCACATGCACTTGCAAGAGAGACAGAGAGACAGAAAGCAAGAAAGCCCCCCCCCAGGGGGATGGCCACACCACAATCCCTTCCCTCCCATTCTCCTCTCAGGATTTTGGGCACGTACGCACACGCATCCGGCGTGACTTTTAAGCCTCTGGATCCGGGACTCAAACCACAGTCGAATTATATGGGAATCCGGCAACTAACGCCATTTGCTGGTCTCTATCTTTTCATTTCAAAGCTGCAAAGAAATCTTACAATACTGTTAAATCCAACCCACTCATTTCACAATTGAAGTAAGGCTCTGCCCAAGACCATACAAGCACTTAGTAACAACACTCCTGAAATCTCACTGCAATGTTTATTTCTAACAGGCTTCCAAAACATAGTGCATTTTTCTCCTTCTTTTCCAACCTTAATAACCATTAAATTTTTACATAAGCATTTTGTTATATCCATACTCTATAGGTCTCTTAAAATAACAAGATACTCTGAGCTATCTAAGACAATACAGTATATATTGGGTCTTGATTCCCACCCGGAGAAAATTCAAACATTTCCTAGAAAGCTGAAAGAAGAACAGTCTCTGTAAGCTAACCGAAAACCAAGATCGGGCCAGCAGATGGTGTGGAGGTTAAGATGCTGGATCCCACACAGCCCAATGCAGTGTGAGTTCCAGACCTGGGCTTGAAAATCACACTGGGCATGTGTGTGTATGTGTGAGCATGCCCAAAATCCTGAGAGGACGAGAAGGGACTGCGGCATAGCCATCCCCCTAGGTGGTGATTTCTCTCTCTCTCTCTCTCTCTCTCTCTCTCTCTGGTGGGTACATGTACCCTGTAGCAAAAGTTAAAAACAAGAGCAAAAACCAGCGAAGCAATAAACTACAACATATCTGGAAATTAATCAGACCCAAGATCCCTGGAAGCTAGACAACTGCTGGTGGAAAAGTACAGTCGATATCACTCATTTTCCCCTTTTTGTTTAATAGCCTCCCAACTGATCTCCGGCTCCAATCTTTCTGATAAACTCCCATTCCAGGAGTCTCTAAAGAGAAAGCATGTCACTTTGAGCACAAGTGGCTTTTTATTTTCTGGGTGTATATATATATTTGGTTTTTGCCACAGGGTGAGTACACTCACCAGAGAGAGGCAGAGAGAGGGAAAGTGAGAAATTAACCCTACAGGGGGAATGGCCACGCCACAACCCTTTCTCCTCTGTTCTCCTCTAAGGATTTTGGGTACTCGTGCATACGTGCCCAGAGGAGTACACTCACCAGAGAGAGGCAGAGAGAGGGAAAGTGAGAAATTAACCCTACAGGGGGAATGGCCACGCCACAACCCTTTCTCCTCTGTTCTCCTCTAAGGATTTTGGGTACTCGTGCATTTGCCACAGGGTGAGTACACTCACCAGAGAGAGGCAGAGAGAGGGAAAGTGAGAAATTAACCCTACAGGGGGAATGGCCACGCCACAACCCTTTCTCCTCTGTTCTCCTCTAAGGATTGCAGGAATGATCTCAACCAGGATATACTGGCCAAGGGGTAGGAGAAGTCTCCAGATAAATCCATACACTCGTACTTTTAGTCATAAAAACACTAGAAGTCCTGAAAATGTGTCACAAACACTCAGTTCTGCATTTCCCCGACTGCAAAGCACTTATAGATATTCTGGGCTGGGGCCAGCCCAACGCATGGAGGTTAAGGCAGCTGGATCCCACGTGACTGCCCACATGGTTCAAGTCTCACACCTGGCGACTTGAGAAACATGCCAGGCACGTGTGCATGTGTGCCCAGGATCCCAAGAGCAGAAAGAGATGGAGGAGAGGGAACTGCAATGTGACCACAGCCTGGGGAGGGTGCTTTTCCTTCTCTCCCGCTCTCTGGTGAGCACACGTGCACTGTGACAAAAATTTAAAAAAAAAAAAAAAAAGATATTCTGGGCCGGAAGGAAGTCATCCTGGGCCCGGTCTGTGGTCTAAGGCGGGCTGCTGTTGATAAACTGTGGGCCCTGCCAGCCACCATTCACTAGGTTATTTGAGCTGAGTGATCTGGCAAGCTTCCCTACCACCTTGGTTTATCTACCATTATTACCTCGGTCTTAAACACTGTGTGTCTCTGCCTGTAAGGCTACGGAAGCTGCTTCTGGAAGGAAGAAATGTCTTACTTTATTTTACTTCGGAAACATACCTTAAGTTTGACATGCATGAGGTTCATTATATAGTGAGGAAAAACGTCCTGCTTTAACATATTAACCAAATCAGGACAAGGAAGGGACAAAAAAGTAAAAAAGAGATATCATAAAATTAGAAACAAAGAGATTTAGTGACTGATCGACTCAGAACGAGGAGTCGAAAGTGACCCTTGAGAATAACAGTCACTGACAGGGAAACAGAAGCCACGGAGACAAGTGTCTTGGTGGGAGGGAGATTAGGTGAGGGCACTGGTGTACAGCAGCTACAGAGCTGGTATTTAAGATTTTCATTTCAAGGAACAGGTACGAATTTAAACCTCAAGTTTAGACAGCAATATAGATTTGGGGCCTAAAAAGATGTGGCAGTTAAAGCAGCGCAATAATTGGGGCTGGCAGGTGGCAGGGTGGTGAAGGCACTGAATTCCCACATGGCCGGCTGTGGTTGGAGTCGCAGACCTGGAGGATTGCTTTCTCACTCTCCCTCCCACTCTCTACGTCTCTCTCTGGTCAAATTGGAGAATAATAAAAAATAAATAAAATTGTGACCAGCAGTTAGCGTAATGGCTATGCCGCTGGACTCCCATATAGTCAACCGTGGTTAAAGTCCCGGACCCGGTGGCTTAAACTCACGCCAGGCACGTGTGTGTGCGTGCCCAAGATCCCGGAAGGAGAATGGAGGAGAAGGGATTGCGGTGTGGCCATCCCCCCTGGGGGGAGGGGGGGTGATTTCTCGCTTTCTGTCTCTCTGTTTCTCTCTGTCTTTCTGGCAAGTGTACATGCCCTGTAACAAAAAACAAAATAAGTAAATTTTAAAAAAAATTAAGTAATAAGTACATAAAGCAGTGCAATGATTAAGTTTTCAGAGAAAGAGAAAGTAACAGGAGAACATTCAGACATCCGCATTTCTCAGATACTACACTTTGAAGATAACCTAACTTTCCAGATAAACAGTACCTGATACTACAGCTATAGAGTATTTAGACTAATTCATTCTAATCAAAAGTTAAAATTTAATCTATCTTGGGGCCAGCAGATGGCATAGCAGTTACATCACTAGACTCCTATGTGGCCAACCATGGCTCGAGTCCCGGACCCGGTGGATTGAAACTCACGCCAGGTATGTGTGTGTGCGTGCCCAAAATCCCTAGAGGAAAATCGAGGAAAAATGGAGGATAAAAAAAGATATTCTGGACTTGAGACCAGCAATTAGCGTAATGACTATGTCGCTGGACTCCTATGTAGTCGACTGGTTTGATTCCCGGACCCAGTGGCTTAAAACTCAGGCCATCCCCCCGGGGGGGTGACTTCTCACTTTCTGTATCTCTGTCTCTCTCTTTCTGGCGAGCACACGTGCCCTATAGCAAAAAACTCTAAAAAAAAAAAAAAAGATATTCTGGGCTGGAAGGAAATTATCGTAGCATGGCCATTCCCCTGAGGGGTGATTTCTCACTTTCTGTCTCTCTCTTGTCCCTCTGGCAAGCACATGCAGCATATAGCAAAAAATCTCTCAAAAAAAAAAAAAAAGAAAAAAAGATTGGAGCCAGCAGATGGCATGACAATTAAAGGCACTGGACTCCCACATAGCCGACTATGGTTCAAGTCCTGGACCTGGCAGCTTGCTTTCTCACTTTCTCTCTCTCTCTCTCTCTCTCTCTCTCTCTCTAATGAGGACACATGCCCTACAGCAAATTAAAACAAACAATAATAATAAAATTAAATAAATAAGCCTTTAAAAAAATGTATTTATCTTTTCCCCCTAGGCTATGAAATGATAGAAAGGTAAAGACAAAAATAGTTTCATAATTGCCATTTGTACAAAGCCAGATCTCTAAACAAAAACACACTTTTAAGTTTCTAATTTATAACTATTAAAAAATACTGCAAGAAAAATTTGGTACACCAATGCTACCACTATTTTATAATATTTGTGAGAATTTTAATAGTTTTTCTTTTCGGAGAGGTTTTTGCTATAGGGCGCGCGCGCTCGCCAGACAGACAGAGACAGACAGAGAGACAGAAAGCAAGAAATCACCCCCCAGGGGGGATGGTCACGCCGCAATCCCTTCTCCTCCAATCTCCTCTCGGGATCTTGGGCACGCACACGCGCCTGGCGTGAGTTTTAAGCCACTGGGTCGGGGACGCGAACCGCGGTCGACTATGTGGGAGTCCAGCGACATAGCCATTACGCTAACTGCTGGTCCCAGAATTTTAATAGTTTTGAAAAACAAATTGAGGGCCAGATGGTAGCACAGCGGGAAAATGCAATTCTCTGTGAGGCTGAGCGACAAGGGAGGGTTCTAAGTTTGTGTCTGGCGACCTCCATGAGCACTCTGGGCACAAACATGCCCATGATCTGGGGCTGCTGGAGCTCTGGTTGGACTGTACTGTCAGGTCCTGGTGGAGGACTATCTCACTGTCTCTTTCTCTCTCACTCTGGCTCATGGAAGAAATAATTTTTTTAAAAAATCAAATTAATCAAAATATTAATAATTCATGGACTTGGAAAATGAGCACATGGAAGTCCATTAATGAATCTAGAGAGAGTATGGAAGTTCATACTATTCACTCCAGTTCTGTGTATGTGTGAAACTTTTACAATAAAAAGTCTGGAAAGGGAGATGGCGTGGTAGTTAAGTTGCTGGATTCCCACATGGCTGACCACAGGTTCTGGCAGCCCCAAGTTTGAGTCCCGGATCTAGCAGCTTAAAAACCACACTGGGCACATGTGCGTGTGTGCCCAAGATCCCAAGAGGAGAATAATAAAATAATAAAAAATATAATTATATATATTATAATTAAAATAATAAAAAATTATTTATAAAATAAATAATAAAAGTCTATCTTCAGTTGTCTGACAACTCAAAATAAAATCCTAACAAATATTTTTTCTTCCTTTTAAAAAAAATTTTAAATAAGCCAGAAGACGCATGCCCTAACCAAAGAGAGACAGAAAGATGGAGAGGGAAAAAGCACCCCTAGTAGGGTATGGCCACGCCACAATCCCTTCTCCCACATTTCTCCATTCTGTTGGTATTTGGGGCACACATGCACAAGAGCCCAGCATGTTTCTCAAGCCACTGGGCCCTGACTTGAACTATACAGTCAGTCATGTGGGATCTAGCTTCCTTAACTTAACCACAAGGCCATGGGACCACTCAGATAAGTACTTTTTTTAAAAAGAAGTATTTAATTTTATTTTAAGAAAGTGAGAAAGCAAACCACCAGGTCCAGGACTCAAACCGTGGTTGACCATGTGATAGTCCAGAGCCCCAACCACCATGCCACTTGCGGGTCCCTCAGATATGTACTTTTAAAATGAAGTTTTCTTCATTCTCAATAGACCAATGAAATTTAGTGTGTATAAAAGGGAGAAAAGCCTAGCCTTTCATTTTAGAAGAACATGAACATGTGTTCGCTTGTGTGCAGTGTTCTCTATGATTAAATAAATATATATATAAAGTAAAAAAAAGAGAAAGAAAATTGAGAGCTTTTTTCTTTCAAGAGGTTTTTGCCTTAGATAACGTGTGCTCACCAGAGAGAGATACAAACACAGTGAGAAGGAACATGAGAAATCACCCTGGGGGGGATGGCCACACTGCAGACCCTTCTCCTCCATGCTCCTCCTAGGATCTTGGGCACACATGCACACATGTCCAGCGTGATTTTCAAGCCATTGGGTCCAGGACTTGAACCGCGATCGGCAATGTGGGAATTCAGTGACGTAACTGTTATGCCATCTACTGGTCCCAAAAATTGAGTGCTTTTTAAAAACAATTACCATTATTTAGGTTATGACTGAAATAGATTTAATTTAAATCAGATCACAGTATTGAGGCCACAGCACACAGAAACTAATAGAGAATGACAAACGTCACCACTTAGATTTACCACTTACCAATGATTAACAACAGTTTGTATGGTTATAAGCACCCACTTTTTCTCCCTATGTCAAACAGCACCACCCAAAAACTACAACCTGATCAATTTGCCTCCTCTTTAGAAAACTCCAGAACAGTAAAGACTAACATATGAGGGCCAATAGGTGGCATGTGCCTGCTGATTAAGGCACGGACTCCCACATGGCCGACCACAGTTCGAGTCTCAGACCTGGCAGCTTGCTTTCTCACTTTCTCTCTCTGGTGAGCGCATGTGTCCCATAGCAAATTGAAAAATAATAATAATAATACATTAAGTTAAGTAATTTTTTAAATTAAATAAATCTTTAAAGGAAATAAAAAAGACCGTATACATTTCTGTGTAAAACCTAGCACACTGAGGAACCAGCAGATGGCATAATGGTTACACCGCTGGACTCCCACATAATCAACTGTGATTCGAGTCCCGGACCCAATGACTTAAAACTCACGCCAGGAACATGTGTGTGTGTGTGCCCAAAATCCCAAGAGGAGAATGAGGGAGAAGGGACTGTGGTGTGGCCATTTCCCCTGGGGGGGAGGGGGTGATTTCTCACTTTCTGTCTCTCTCTGGCAAGTGCATGCATCGTATAGCAAAAAAACTCTCTAAAAAAAAAAAAAAAAAGGCAAAACAAAACCTAGCACACTGAAGATGTGCAACTCTTTCAGATAGAATAATCACCTCCTTTAACTCCCAGAAAGCTACTGCTAGGGATCAGTCTCATTCCCCAGGTGATAAGATAACAAACCACAAGCAAGGTTTCCTCCGTGGTAGTTGTGCCTAAATAATTGTCAGGATCCTGCTTCATCTAACAGAAACATACTATCATGAAACTTCAGTGAAAAGCGGTATAAATACATGTATCTGGAGACAAAAGACAGTCTACGATTCTCTTTTTCTACATCATTGTGAAACCACTAGTTAATTCCTAATTAAGATATTTTAGCTTTCTCAGAAAACAAGATCATTCCCCTCATCCACAATTTTTTTTTTAATTCCTTCTTTTACTAAAGCTAAATTTATATACTCAAAAATGCACAGATCAGGGCCAGCAGTTAGTGTAATGGCTGTGTCACTGAAGTCCCATGTAGTTGACCACGGTTCGAATCCCGGACCCAGTGGCTTAAACTCATGTCAGGTGCATGTGCGCCCAAGATCACAAGAAGAGAATGGAGGAGAAGGGACTGCAGTGTGGCCATCCCCCTGGGGGTGATTTCTCGCTTTCTATCTCTCTGACTGTCTCTGTCTGGTGAGCACACGCGCCCTATAGCAAAAACCTCTCCAAAAGAGGGGGGGGGGACAGAGATTTTTTGTACTAGATCTTGCAACTTTTCTGTAAATTAAAATGATATGAAAATAAAATTACCCCAAAAGTGTACACTTCAATTACCATCACCTAAATCAAGCAATATAATATTTCCACACCCCTAGAAAGTTCCCTTGTGCCCCTTCCCAGCAAATCACAGCTCCTTCCCAGAGGCATCCACTGTCCTGATTTCTATCACCAGACCTTAGTTTCGCCTGTTCCTGTATTGTTCATAAATGGCATCATTCTCATCTGCTTCTTGTGCTCTGAACAATGTTTCTTAGATTTTTTAACGTTGTTGTGTCAATCAGTAGTGTACTCCTACTGTGAAAAAGTTGATACGGGCCAGCTGCAGTGGTGCAGCAGTAATGCAATGTCTGCAACCCCAAGGCCACATGGAAGGGTGCTGGATTTGAACCCTACAGTCCGCCTGCACACCCCAGGTATATGCCCAGGATGACGGCTAACTAAGGCTCTGGTCACGGTGCCTGCTGCAAGTGCCTGCCTGTCTCTCTCTGTTTCTCTCTCTCTTTGGGGGGAAAGTTGCTATGTGGAGCCAGCAGATGATGTAGTGGTTAAGGTGCTGGAATCCCACATGGCCAACCCTGGTTCGAGCCTCATGCCCAGTGGCTTGAAAAACCATGCTGGGTACATATGAATGCATGCCTAAAATCTCAAGAGGCGAATGGAGGGGAGGGGACTGTGGCATGGCCATCTCCCTCAGCAGGTGATTTCCAGTGAGTGTACATACTCTATGTCAAAAACCTAAAAAATAAGTAAATAAATAAATATTTGGATTTATTTAAACATACGTATGTTGGCACATTTGAGATTTTATATACATTATATATATATATATATATATGATAGATTTATATATATATGAGATAGATATATGTATATCTATCTATCTATATATACATATATATGTATATAAATATCTATCTCATATATATCTGGAATGATTTGTATTATAAAATGGGCTTGAATAATTCTGAGAAGTCCATCAACAAAGAACTTATAAAATTAAACTCAGGGGGCCAGCCAGTGGCCTAGTGGCTAAGGCAGCTGAATCCCACATGGTCAACTGCAGGGTTCAAGTCCTAGACCTGATGGTTTGAAAAACACACAGGGCGCATATGTACACATGCCCAAAATCCTAAGAGGATAATGGAAGAGAAGGGACTTAATCCTTCTCTTGCTCTCTGGCAAGCGCATACACCCTGTAGCAAATTAAAAAAAAAAAAAAAAAAATTAAGTTCAGAGTGAAAGATGACATAATTCAAATTTTCTATAGTTTATGGTTTAAACTAAGACTAATTCAAAAAAGAAACAAATGTCTTGTCCACATGAACTATCCTGTTACACATCATGAAACATCTTATAAAAAATATCCCTCCCGGGACCAGCAGTTAGCACAATTGCTATGTCGCTGGACTCCCACGTAGCTGACCGCGGTTCGAGTCCCAGACTCTATGGCTTAAACTCACGCCGGACGCGTGTGCGTGCGTGCCCAAGATCCCGAGAGGAGAATGGAGGAGAAGGGATTGTGGTGTGGCCATCCCCCCTGGGGGGCGATTTCTTGCTTTCTGTCTCTCTGTCTGTCTCCGTCTGTCTGGCGAGTGCACGTGCCCCGTAGCAAAACCCTCTCCCCCCCCAAAAAAAGAAAACCTTCTAGTGATTTCTGTTATAGGCGTATATAACTATTTACTTAAAAACCCATTATATCACTCCGAAAAGACATCAGTTCATTATCTTTCTTGAAAGATTTATTTAATTTCATTTCTTCTTATTTATTTATTTATTTATTTATTTCTCCAGGTCTGGAATTTGAACCACAGTCGACAACATGGGAGTCCAGTGCCTTAACCACCATGCACCCTATTGGATCCCATCAGTTTTCTAATTGTATTTTTGTCTAAAAGAAGAAAAAAGACTTGGTAAAATTTTGATTTTGATTACAAAAATAACAGCAATTTCAAAAGCTACAATCTCCAACTTTCAATTATCTTTTACTTGATTGTTTCAGAGAACTAAAATAAAATTTTATTCTTATTTTTAAAATGTTCTGCTGGGGGACCAGCAGTTAGTGTGATGGCTATGTCGCTGAACTCCCATGTAACCAACCGCGGTTCGAGTCCCGGACCCGGTGGCTTAAACTCACGCCTGGCGCGTGTGCGTGCGTGCCCAGAGAGGAGAATGGAGGAGAAGGGATTGCGGTGTGGCCATCCCCCCTGGGGGGTGATTTCTCGCTTTCTGTCTCTCTGTCTCTCTCTGTCTTCCCGGCAAGCGCACGCACCCTTTAGCAAAAACCTCTCCAAAAATAAAGTTCTGCTGGGACCAGTAGATGGTGTAATGGTTACGTCGCTGGACACACACATAGTCGACCGCGGTTCGAATCCCGGACCCAGTGACTTAAAACTCAAATTATGCTTCCAGACTAAGGGTGAAAAACAAGTGCACCAAATGCATAGATGCCACACACCCTCTGGTGGTCTCTCCCCTTCACTAACCAAATGTTTACCAAAGGACTAGAAGTAAATGAAGTATAAAATCCATGTCAACTCTCTAACAAACTCTAATTGGTACTGGAATTTTAGCAATCTAAAGGTTGCTAAAATATCCTTAATAATCTGTCAGCTACAACCTATTAGCAACTCATCAGTACACACGGCCCTATTATAATTATTATTGTTTTTTTAGAGAGGTTTTTGCTATAGGGCACATGTGCTCGCCAGGAAGACAGAGAGAGACAGAGAGATAGAAAGCGAGAAATCACCCCCCAGAGGGGATGGCCACGCCACAATCCCTTCTCCTCCATTCTCCTCTTGGGATCTTGGGCATGCACACACATGCGCCCAGCGTGAGTTTTAAGCCCCCGGGTCCAGGACTTGAACCACGGTCAACTACACGGGAGTCCAGCAACATAACCATTACGCTAACTGCTGGTCCCGTTATAATTATTTTAACCTGTCTCATTTGGCAGACCTGTCCTTTACACAGTAAATAAATGTCTTATTTGGAAATCAAATCACTTAAATAGCTACAGTTTTTAAAAATAATTATTTTACTTTTTATTTATCATTATTTTTTAATTTGACCAGAGAGAAAGAGAGAAAAAAGGAAAGTGAGAAAGTAAGCCACCAGGTCTGGGACGCAAACCATGGTCAGTCATGTGGGAGTCCAGTGCCTTAACCACCGCACCACCTGCAGGCCCCAAGCAGTTATAGTTTTAAATGAACAGTTATGTGATTTACATACCATCATCTATTTAGTCTCTGATAGATTTCATTTTCTTTACACTTTTGAGGATATAATGTCAAAATTTTTAAATTCACTAAAGTGAGCTGTACAAGGAGATTCAGAAATATAAAATACAGAAAAAATCAAATCAAATCAAATTACTAATCAGTCACAAAGTTCAAATAATTTCAGAATGATAAATGTATATATTTAATTACTCAACAAACTTATGGAATTTAGTGTGCTAAAATACGTACAGTACAGATGCTTCCTTCAGAATTATGAAAAATTATTAAGAACGATAGAGAATATTCTTACTGCAAGATACAACATGTATATTACTTTTAAATAAAGCAATGTTAATGTCTCTAATAATGTCATTGATTTGCCCTAAAATTTAGCTCTTTTAATATAAGCCCTTGGTTTTTTGTAGCTTTATACATTTAAAAGCATTTACCTCTATTACCACCACTACCACCACCAAGAACTCAAAAGAAGTCCTACCTGAAGATAACTGACTCAAAAAATTACCAATGTTTATTGCGTAGCTGTAAGAACTAAACCTCTGCTTAATTTTTTTTTTTTTTGAGAGGTTTTTGCTATAGGGTGTGTGTGCTCGCCAGAAAGACTGAGAGAGACAGAGAGACAGAAAGTAAGAAATCACCCCTCAGGGGGGATGGTCACGCTGCAATCCCTTCTCCTCCATTCTCCTCTTGGGATCTTGGGCACGCATGCACACAGTGTGAGTTTAAGCCAGCAGGTCCGGTACTCAAACCACGGTACATGGGAGTCCGGCAACACAGCCTTACGCCAAGTGCTGGTCCCCCTATGCTTAATTTTGAAAGTAAAATGTGGTTGATTATTTTATGATATGGTCTACCACAAGTTAAAATGTATAGATATCATTAATTAAAATACCTAAAAATTAAATTTTAAATGGCTTTTAACTGAAGACACTTAGAATTTTTATAAAATACTCCACATACGATTTCGTGTAAATAAATCTGTAAAATGTAACTTGAACTTATGATATGCTGTATACTTAAGCATCATCATAGGATAAAGATTATAAACCCTCTAATAACACATAATAGTATTTATACTAAAATATTCCTATATGCTAAAGAGCAATTATATAGGGGCCGGCAGGTGGCATGGTGGTTAAAGCGCTGGACTCCCACATGGTGACCACAATTCAAGTGTCAGACCTGGCAGCCTGCTTTCTCAGTTTCTCTGTCTCTCTTTGGTCAAATTTTAAAATAGTAAATAAAATTAAATAAAAATATTTTTTTTAAAAAAGCAATTACATAAACCATCCAAAATAAGAAAGTCCCAATCGTATCTCATATAACTATTTGGATGGAATAAATCCACTCTACATGAGGATCAGAAATCCCCAACCTACTCTCACTATGCATCAAAAAGTCAACTCAGCTTTTAAAAGCAATAACCTTTTCTAAAAATATACAAAGATGTCCTTCCTTTTCAGGACTAATGCATCTTAAGCTGAGAAGTCTTGTGAAGACCTAAAAATTCAAATATGCCTTCATTTCCAATCCAAGAATACACAGAAAATTTAAGATTTAATTAGTCACATAGTCCAATATTTTAAGTTGCTCATATTAAACTGATTAAAGTTATGTTTAAAAAAGAAACGCATCCAAAATTCCTGTAACAAAAAAAAAAATAGATTCAGAAATATACTTGCTTTCCTGTTGAAAAGACAAAACTCAAAACAAATAAGCTTATTGTCTTAGAAAAATTATTTATAAAGGCCATCTTTGATTTTTAAAACATCCCAAATAGTCACAACTATTCTAACTACCTAGGTAAAGAAATAAAATGACTATCCAATGAATTAGCATTAAATAAATGAAAATTACTAACGTTGTTCTTCAGAAGTTAAAACATCTCTAAAGTATAAATCATATCCAATAAAGAGCTCGAACAAGTCACAGTAGGACAAAAAAACTGAGTAAACGCAAATGTTCCTCACAAATCAATAGTGTTATTAACAACTCTCATTTAACATATGTATTTTAAAAATATATCATTTTTATAAAACCCCTAAATTGGTCAGGGCCATAATTGTAGGTTGTTCAGTGAGATCAGTTGGGACAGAGAGACAAACAAAACGGTAAGAGAAACTGCAACAGCAACAATTTCCCACCAGAAAAAGAAGTTTTTCAAGCTGATCTTTGAATTTTAATTCTAACACCAAGAGAAGCAGCTAGTGTGTACTTTTCTGAAATAAAAACCCTTATGGAAGGAGGGGGCTAGAACTCCCACTAAATATACCTTTAACTTTTCCCTTGTCCAACAATCTAACAAAATGGGCAGACAATGAAAATAAACACTCCTGTCTACCCTCAGGGAGGAAAAGAAAGCTCCATTCAACGCGGAGCCTGATCCCACTGGAGCACGTACACCCGAAAAGTAAATCCAAAACCACGAGCCCGTTTGCTTCATGCAGCATTTTCTGAATGGCGGCCAAGCGCCGTACACGCTGTCCCGAGCCACACCGAAGGGCATCTGGAGTTCTGCATTCTCCGCTTACAACTCGCACCTCGGGACACTTCGCCCGCCACTGCAGAACCCGTGTTCAGAATGACACCCCCCCCCCCCCCGCCCCCCCCCCCCCGCCACTGCAGAACCCGTGTTCAGAATGACACTAAATGCTCCTCCGGCTTGTTTACTGGAGGGGGGAGGGGAGGGAGCGGGGACAACCTACACCCTGACCCTCAGAGCGGTTTGGGGGCACTTCGGGGTTCTG
>NW_006159580.1:243609-245515 GCF_000334495.1 Tupaia belangeri chinensis | reverse complement strand
GGCCCGAATCCCCCGGGCAGCGCCCGGCACTGTCCCGCCCCTGCCGGCCGCAGGACCCGCCTTCCATAGGGCCCCCAGGCTGTCAGTCCGCCCCCAAAAGGCGCGCGGGCTGACTCTCTGCCAGTCCGGATTGGTGGCTGTGCACCGTCCTTGCAAATAAAGTCCCGCCCACTTTCATTTGCCTCTCCGCCTCCCCACACCAGCCCACGTGTCTGGCCCTTACCCTTTGTGGGGGCTCGGATAGAAAGGATGGAGGAACTGACCGGCACCCTTATCTCCGAAGAAGCTAATGCCTGAACAGTTGACTTCACATCTGGACCATCTCTCTGAAGGTTCTCCCTCCACTCCACCCCCCGTCTGTACACTGGACCTACCCTGAGACGAGAGTGTCAAGCGAAGCTGTTTGTGTTAGGTGAGCGGGCCAGGGTAGTCCCAGGAAACAGGCCCTTGAAGTCAGGGCGCTGGGCAAGTCCCACCTTGAGAACCGATTTAGCACGTAGCCGCTCCCGCTGGATACTGTGATAACCATACTTTCCTATGGCTTTCTACCGTTCAAACATGAGATCCCAGACAATTAGGATGGGGGATCCTTAAAATTGCCTGTGCGCCCCACGCAACTCCCCAACATCAAAGGGTAGGTTGCTGAGCAAACTTAGCTTCAAGACAAGCAAATCTCAACCCCATAGTTAATTACCTAGAGGGCATAATATGGATAGTTATCTTTGAAACTTTTTGTCCCATAGCCAGATTGGAACCCTTGTCTCCTGGCTCCAAATGTGTTCTCTTTGCATTATATTGTATTCACATATTTGGGAAGTTCCTCTTCTATAAATACCGTGCTGGGTGGTGTTGCAGTCATTCCCTACATTCAAGAGATAATGTCTGCAGAAAAGACAAATAGAGCCAACACTGAAACCTCAAGGGCAGAGGCCCTATCTTGGACATTGTCTATCCTCAATACCTAGAAACTTCCCTTTTACCAAGGCCCAGAGAGTCACTGAAACAATTTATTCATGCATTAATTCAGCAGAACAGTGTTAATCAAAACTACTCTGCTGGACCAGCAGTTAGCGTAATGGCTATGTCGCTGGACTCCCATGTAGTCGACCACGACCTGGACCCAGTGGCTTCAACTCAAGTCGGGCGCCTGTGCGTCTGTGCCCAAGATTCCGAGAGGAGAATGGAAGAGAAGGGACTGCCGCGTCCAACTCCCCTGGGGGGTGATTTCTCACTTTCTGTCTCTGTCTCTTTCTGTCTTTCTGACAAGCACCTGTCTCTTTCTTTCTGGCAAGCACACGTGCCCTTTAGCAAAAAGAAAAAAAAAAAAAAAACTACTCTGCATACTAACACCCATTGATCAAGCATCATGCTTGATCAAGGATTAAGCACTGCGCTATGTGCAAGGTGTACAGAAGTAAGAAGATTTTGTCCCAACCCTCAACCCTTCAGTCTAGGAGATAGGGACATCCACATATACATGTCCATACTCCTCATGTCATGCGGCTTGTGACAGATGTCTGCATGGGGCATAGAGGAGGGCCCGAGGAGGGAGTATCGGCTCTCTCTGGGAGACACCAGAAGGCGTCATTGAAGAAGTGACATGAGTTGAGTCTTAAAATAAAATGGGGTAGGTGTTTGCCAGACGAAAAGGTGTGGACAAAGAAAGGGACTTCCAAGCAGTGGGATGAGTGTGAGCAAAAAAATATGCTGACCTGGAAAAGTTTAGTAATGGAGGGAACAGCACGAAGCAGTGTCGGCAGACCTGCAGTGCTGTGTGGCTCTGTCACATGTTCTGAGACCAGGCTTTTCCAGGAGAAAGACAGAAAGGCCCAGAGGCTGCCAGGCTGTGTTGTAACACACCACGGCAAACAACAACAGGCCCTGTAGAGGCCGCTGCAGGCTTTTT
>NW_006159580.1:241109-243584 GCF_000334495.1 Tupaia belangeri chinensis | reverse complement strand
CGGTGGGGAACAGTCAGTTCCACAGTTCTAATGGCAGCCTGGCTAGCCCTACCCACTCTTCCAGAAAACCACTCCAGCCACTGCACTTGCCTTCCTAGGCATTTGGAAACTTGTGTGCTTGCAATTTCCCTAACCATTGCTGTCCTTCAGAATTCAGAGATGACTTGGGTTGCTTCTGCAGGCCCCAGGGGGTGGAATGAACAGCCCTTTCCTAGCCCACAGTGCAGTTCTTTACAGGGCCCTCACCAAGGCTGACTTCATGGGAGTGTGATCTGTGCAGTTAGACAAGCCCCCAAATTTAGAAAAGCCCCTGTGCTTGGTCTAATGATGAAAATCTGAAAAGTCTTAGTAATTGTTCAACAAGAGACTTTGCATTTTCATTTTACACCGGGCCCTGTAAATGATGTAGCCGGTCCCAGCTGTCCCTGTTAGGGCATGCTTGTGACACTGCTGAAACGGCATCTCGTAGCTAAAGCGTGCGGCCTTCTCTAGGTTTGCTCACATGCATGATATACTTGATTCTCATAGTATAAGGGTAGGCCAGTATTCTTTCCTTTTACTTTGTTTTGTTGTCGTCGCTTGTTTACAAAAGTTCATTTTGTGAGAAAGAGAAACAGTGAGAGAAAGAGAGCATCCTCAACAGGGTCCTGATACCACAGTGCACCCCCAGCCCTCAGTCGACCCCAAATTATAGGCACACATGTGTTCAGTGTACTCAAGGAGGTCTCCAGAATGAAATCAGGACCCTTTGCATGTGGGAATGCCTTGCAGAGCTTCACGTCTTTACCACGGTGCCGTCTGGCCCCAGGCCGGTATTACTTTTTATTCTCTTTTATCAGTTAAGAAAACTGAAGTTTGGCAACCTTCTCTAGGTGGCCCAGCTAGGAAGTGGCATGGCTTGCACTGGAACTCAGCACCCACTATGAAGCCACCTCCATCTTGGCTCCGAAATTCTCTAAAAAGCAGCTTTGTAAATTAACAGTGCAACTGTTTTAAGCATCAGAACATAGGGCCAGCAGGTGGCATGGTGGTTGGGACACTGGACTTCTACATGGCTGACTGTGGTTCGAGTCCCGGACCTGGTGGCTTGCCTTCTCACTTTCCTTCTTTCTCTGTCTGTGAGCAAACACATGTGCAACAAATTTTAAAATACTAATAGCAAATAAAAGTAAAATAATTCTTAAAAAACTAAAAAGAGCCAGAACACATGATAGCATGAGTTTTTCCCCAGGTTTGAACAATTCTCAGCCATCTATGTTCAAACATTGTCCTTTTTCCTCTTTCTTCCTGGGGTTCCAGTTGAAAAACATCTTCTCATTTCATCCCTTTCTCCTAGATTGTCTGTCTTTTGTTCTCCCATGCTTTGGTCTAATACATTTCTTCCAACTATCTTTCAGTTTATTAATTTTCTTTTCAGCTTTTTTTAAAAGATAGTTTTTGCCATAGTGTGCATGCTCTAACCAGAGAGAGAGAGAAATTAAGAAATCACCCATCCCCAAAGGGTAATGGCCGTGTCGAAATCCCATCTTTTTCATTCTCTTCTCAGAATTCTGGACACGCACACACACGAACCCAGCATGTCTTTCAAGCTGCTGGGTCCAGGCCTTGAATCACGAAATCGGCTGGGTGAGATCCAGCTTCCTTAGCCACTGCACTGGGGCCAGCTGATAGCATGATTGTTAAGGCACTAGACTCCTACGTGGCTGACTGCAATTTGAGTCCTGGATGTGGTGACTTGAAATTTACTCTCTGCACGTGTGCGTTCCCAAAATCCTGAGAGAAGGATGGAGGAGAAGGGATTGCAGCGTGGCCCTCGCCTCTACGGGGGTGATTTCTTACTTTCCCCGTCTCTCTCTCTCTCTGACAGTGCACATGCCCTCTAGCAAAAACTAAAATCGAGCAAACAAAACCAAAAATCACCAAACCACTGCCTTTTCAGCTTATTTATTTATTTATTTTTTAAACTTCTTTTGGCCTCTCTCTTTCACTCTCTCTCTCTTATTCACCTTCCCAATGGCAAAAATCTGAAACAAACAAACAAATCCTCTTGGGCCAGCTGGGGGTATGGTTGTTAAGGCAGCTGGATCCCACATGGCAAAATGCACGGTTTGAGTCCCAAACCCGGTAGCTTGAAAAACACTCCAAGTGCATGTACACGGATGCCCCAAATCCTGAAAGGGAGAAATGTAGAAGGGATTGCAGTGTGACCATTCCCCATGGGGGGTGCTTTCTTACTCCCCACCCCCGTCTCTCTCCAGTGAGTGCAAATATCCTTTGACAAATTCAAACAAACAAAAAGCAAAACTCCTCTTAAGCCCATCCATTGAGGTCCGTTTGATGCTTTCTATTTTAGTTCCAGAATTTCTGTGTTGTTGTTTGTTTTGTTTTTTTTTTTTCAAATCCCCCGTGTGACTCCTTCTATCTCCTTGTGCCCTGTTATAATTTTCAAGCTTGGTTCTCTCTCTTTTTTTTTTT
>NW_006159580.1:239002-240935 GCF_000334495.1 Tupaia belangeri chinensis | reverse complement strand
TTTTTTTTTTTTTTTTTTCAAATCCCCCGTGTGACTCCTTCTATCTCCTTGTGCCCTGTTATAATTTTCAAGCTTGATTCTCTTTTTTACACACAGTAAGCATAATTGTTTGATAATCTGTATCTGACCATTCTAAATCCGGAATCCCTGGGAGTTTGTTTCTATGGTCAGTTTTTACTACTGGTTCTTTCTCATGTTTTTTCCTCCTCATGTACCTGGTTTGGACAAAGTGTTTGAAAAAAAACGTTTGCGATAAAGATGATCATCTCTTCCCCTGGAAGGGTTTCCATTTGCTTCTGCCAGGCATCTGGGGCCACTAGCATTCTGGGATCACCGTAACGTTTGCGATAAAGATGATCATCTCTTCCCCTGCCAGGCATCTGGGGCCACAGCATTCTGGGATCACCGTAATCCACTTTCAGGGGTGGGACTCCATGTTTTCCAAGCCACTCGGGTGACTTGAAACTAGGCTATAGTCTGTGGGAGGGTCTGTTGATTTATGGTGCCCCCTTAGTGAATGGTGCAGCTCATTGGGGCTCCAGTCTAGAACTGGAATTCCTTTTAGTTTTATATTGCTCCATAGCAAACTATCCCCAGTTCCTGCCTTCAAACAGATGTCAGCAGACTGTTTCTTAGAGGACCAGATAGTAAATATGCTAGGTAGTGTGGTGGTTAAAGCACTGGACTCGAACGTGGCCAACCGTGATTCAAGTCCTGGCCCTGGCAGCTTACTTTCTCACTCCCCCCACCCCCGCCTCTCTGGTGAGTGCACGTGCCCTATAGCAAATTTTAAAATAATAATAATTAAGTGAAATTAAATAAATTATTATTAAATAAACATTTTAGGCTTGCAAGTCATACCATTTCTGTTGTAACTCGTTAACTCTGTCGTTACAGTGCAGAGCAGCCGCAGACCATAGTAAACAAGCAGCATGGCTATGTGCCGATAAAGCTTTATTGACAAAAGCTCGCAGCCAGCCAGTCCTCAACCTAATAAAGTGCATCTACGAAGAAACTACAGCTAACATCATGCCTCGTGGTGAAAGGCTGGATGCTTTCCCCAGAAAACGAGACAACATAAGGGTGTTCATACTAACCACATCTGTTTAAATTGTACTAGAGGTTCTAGCCAAGACAGTTGGGCAAGGAATACAGATAAAAGGAATTCAGATTGGAAAGTAGTCAAACTACCTCTTCACAGATACGTGGTGCTGTGAATAGAAAAATCCTAAGTCAGCAGGTGGCATGGTGGTTAAAGCAGCCAGATCTCACATGGTCAACAGCAATTTGAATCCCAGACCCAGCAGCTTGAAAAACATGCCGGGTACATGTGCGTGCGTGCCCAAACTCCCAAGAGGAGAATGGAGGAGAAGAGATTGTGGCAAGGCCGTACCCCCCAGAGGGTGATTTCTCGATTTCTCTCCTTCCCTGTCTCCCTCCGACATGAGTGCACACCCTATTGCAAACTAACAGGAAAAAAGTCCTAAGGAATGCACTAAAAAATGATTAGAACTTAATAAATTCAGCAAGTTCGTAAGTCAAGACTAATAATGAAAATGAATTGTGTTTCTATACACTTGTAATGAATCATCCAAAAATGAAATCAAGAAAACAATTCCATTTATGCTGACATCAAAAAGAATAAATTATAACCCAACCGTGGCACAACCATACACTGTGCTACTGACACAGCAGTACACAATGCATACTCTGCTGTACTGGAAGCCACATGGAAGACTGGAGGTTGGTTCCTGGGGCGACTTTGGTACACACCCAACATGCACATGTGTACCCATGATCCTGGCTGCCTGATAGGCAAGAGACCCCTTGAGGGTGCTTCTCTCACTCTCTCTCTCTCTCTCTTTCTAAGAAAGGAAGGAAGGAAGGAAGGAAGGAAGGAAGGAAGGAAGGAAGGAAGGAAGGAAGGGAAAGA
>NW_006159580.1:235672-238989 GCF_000334495.1 Tupaia belangeri chinensis | reverse complement strand
AAAGAAAAGAAAAGAAAAGAAAAGAAAAGAAAAGAAAAGAAAAGAAAAGAAAAGAAAAGAAAAGAAAAGAAAAGAAAAGAAAAGAAAAGAAAAGAAAAGAAAAGAAAAGAAAAGAAAAGAAAAGAAAAGAAAAGAAAAGAAAAGAAAAGAAAAGAAAAGAAAAGAAAAGAAACTTAACCAAAAAAAGAGTAAGATACTTAGGAATACATTTAACAAAAAAAGTACAAAACTTAAACTCTGAAAACTACAAAACATTGTTGAAAAAATTAAAGAAGATCTAAATCACTGGAAAGCCTTCTCATGTTTATGGATCAAAAGACTTGCCCTTGTTAAATGGTAATACTCTCCAAACTGATCTTCAGATTTGATGTAATACCCATCAGAATCTCATATGACTTTTTTTTTTTAGAGAGACAGTGAGAAGGAAAGTGAGAAATCACCTCTCCAGGAAGGATAGCATGCCACTGTCTCTTCTCCATTCTCCTCTCAAGATTTTGGGCATGCACACACATGCACTCAGTGTGATTTTCAAGCCGTCAGGTCTGGGAGTCAAACTTTGGTCAACCATGTGGGAGTCCAATGTCTTCACCACCATGCCAACTGCTGACTCCCCAGATGACTTCTTTATAGGAATTGACAAGCTGGTTTTAAAATTCGTATGGAGGGGGATCAGCAGTTGGCATAATGGCTATGCCGCTGGACTCACATGTAGTCGACCGTGTTTTGAGTTCCGGACCTGGTGGCTTAAACTCACGCCAGGCGTGTGTGCGTGCGTGCCCAAGATCCCATGAGGAGAATGGAGGAGAAGGGATTGCTGCGTGGCCATCCCCCCTGGGGGATGATTTCTAGCTTTCTGTCTCTCTGTCTTTCTCTCTTTCTGGCAAGAGCATGCGCACTATAACAAAATCCTCTCCAATAAATAAATAAATAAGTAAATAAATAAAATCTGTATAAAGGGCCAGTGGATGACATTGTGGTTAAGGTGCTGGACTCCCACATGGCCAAATGCTGTTGACGTCCCAGACCTGGCAATTTGCTTTCCCACTTTCTCTCTCCCTCTCTCTTTCTCTGTCTTTCTCTCTCTGGTCAAGTTAAATAATGTTTTTTTAATTAAATAAATAATTCTTTAAAAAATAAAATTTGGGGCCGGCAGGTGACGTAGTGGCTAAGGGTGCTGGACTCCCACATGGCCGACCACAGTTCAAATCCCGGACCTGGTGACTTGCTTCCCCACTTTCCCTCTCTCTTGCTCTCACTCTGACCCCTCTCTAGTCAAATTTAAGAATAAGTAAATAAATAAAGTTAAATGAAATCATTTTTTAAAAAAATAAAATTCAGGGACCAGCAGATGGTATAATGGTTGTCGCTGGACTTCCAAGTAGTCAACTGCAGTTCAAGTCCTGAACCCAGCAGCTTAAAACATGAACATGCACAAAATCTCAAGAGGAGAATGGAGGAGAAGGGACTGCAGTGTGGCTATCTCCCCTGGGGAGTGATTTCTCACTTTCTGTCTCTCTATTTCTCTGGCAAGTGCACGCATTCTATAGCAAAATATCTCTCTAAATAAATAAATTAAATTCATATGGAGGAGAAAATAGGTGGTTTGATGGCTAAGATGCTGGACTCCCACATGGCTGGCTGCAGTTCAAGTCCCAGACCTGCAACTTTCTTTCTCATATTCCTTCCCTCTCTCTGATGAATGCATGTGCCCTACAGCAAATTAATAATAATAAATTTAATTAATAATTATTTTAAAATACATTTTTAAAAAAGTTACATGGGATTACAAAGGACCCCAAATAGTCAAAACAATCTGTTTTGTTTCAAAGATATTTTTACTATAGGATGAATGCACTCATCAGAGAGGCGGAGAGAGACAGAGAAACAGAAAGCAAGAAATCACCCTCAGAGGGGATGACCACACCACAATCCCTTCCCCTCCATTCTCTTCCCAGGATCTTGGGAACACACGCACACATGCCCAGCATGAGTATCAAGTCACCGGGTCTGGAACTCGAACCATGGTTGAGTATGTGGAAACCCAGCGACATAACCATTACGCCATCTGTTGGTCCCCCATAGTAATCTTTAAAAAGAAAAACAAAGTATGAGGAGAACCAGCAGTTAGCGTAATGGCTATGTTGCTGGACTCCCACGTAGTTGACCATGGTTCGCATCCCGGACCCGGTGGCTTAAAACTCACGCCGGGCGCGTGTGCGTGCGTGCCCAAGATCCCGAGAGGAGAATGGAGGAGAAGGGATTGCGGCGTGACCATCCCCCCTGGGGGGTGATTTCTCGCTTTCTGTCTCTATGTCTCTCTCTGTCTGGCGAGCGCACGTGCCCTATAGCGAAAAAATCTCTCCAAAAAAAAAAAAGAAAAGAAAAACAAAGTATGAGGACTCACATTTCCTGATTTCAAAATGTACTGCAAAGCCACAGTAATGCACACTGTGTGGGACTGGCACAAAGGCAGATAAGATCTACATAGATGAGTGGAGTGGAAGTGAGAATTCAGAAGTAGTTACACATCTACAATTAACCAATTTTCAACAAGGGTGCCAAGTGTTGAGAGTATATTGAGAAATTGATATGCTCACACATTGCTAGTAAGAACGTAAAATGGCGTGGCCTCCGAGGAAAATAGTTTGGTGGTTCCTAAAAAGTTAAGTATATGGGACCAGCAGTTGGTGTAATGGCTATGCCGCTGGACTCCCAAGTAGTCAACCACAGTTCAAGTCCCGGACCCAGTGGCTTAAACTCACACCAGGCGCATGTGCATGCGTGCCCAAGATACTGAGAGGAAAATAGAAGAGAAGGGATTGTGGCGTGGCCATACTCCCTGGGGGTTGATTTCTTGTTTTCTGTCTCTCTGTCTCTCTGTGTCTTTCTGGCAAGCACACATGCCCTATAGCAAAAACTTCTCAAAAAAAAAAATTACATATAGAATTACCATATATTCCAGTAATTTCGCTGCATAGCTATTCACCCCAAAAAATCAAAAACAAGGACTCATATCTATACACCACCATATACATTACTATTATTCACAATAGCAGAAAAGTGAAAACAACTCAAATGTTCTTTAAATGATGAATGGATAAGCAAATGTGGTATATCCACGCCATGGAATATTATTTGGTCATGAAAAGGAATGAAACACTAATAGATACGAAAGCATGGATGAATCTTGAAAACATACTAAGTGAGAGAAGCCAGTCATAAAAGCCCATATGTATGTTTCCATCGATTTGAAATGTCTGGAAAAGAGAAAACAGAAGAAAATAAGCACATTGGTGACTGCTTAAGGCTGTGATGTA
>NW_006159580.1:219940-235657 GCF_000334495.1 Tupaia belangeri chinensis | reverse complement strand
ATGGTGACAGGTAAAGAACACAGAATTTCTTTCTGGGGTGACTAAAATGTTGTAAGTTGACTGTTGATGGTTGTACATATCTGTGAACTGAAAATTGCTGAGTGTATACTTTAAATTAATGAATCATATGGTTAACTATACCTCAAAATTTTTAAAAATAAAAGAACAGAGGCTGGATGGTGATACAGAGGTATCACCTCTGAAAAACTGACCCACATTAGGAAGGTGTCAGGTTTACGTCCAGAGACCTCCTTGAGCATATTGAGCATGTCTGTGCCCATGACTGGGGGCTGGCTGAGGCTGGGGTGAATTGAAGCATCGGGACCCCATTGGGTGGCGCCAGCAGGTGTCACCACCAAATTAAAATAAATAAAAATAAAATAAATAAATGAAGTTAAAAAAGAATGCTTTTTTTTAATTTAACTTTTTTATTTATTTACTTTTTTTTTTTTTAATTTGACCAGAGAGGGACAGAGTGAGAGAGAGGGAAAGTGAGAAAGCAAGCTGCCAGGTTCGGGATTTGAAACGTGGTCGATCATGTGGGAATCCAATGCCCTTAACCACCATACCACCTGCCAGCCCCAATAAAATAATTCTTTTCTTTTTTTTTTCTAAATTAAACTGCAGTTCAGCAGTAGATACCGCTCTTTTTTTTTTTTAATAATAATGTCTTATTTACCTTTATTTGTTTTCTTTGACTGGAGAGGGAGGACAGAGCAAGAGAGAGAGAGAGAGAGCCACCAGGTTGAGGACTCCAATAAAATAATTCTTTTTTTTTTTTTTTTTTAAAAAGACCCTATTGTGGGTGCTCCCCACAGACAACAGAGAGCCAGCGGAGGAAATCCCAATGGATACTCCTCTTCAAAGGGAGGAAACGAATGACGCAGTAGCCACAGATCCACAGCAATTCCGAAATCCAGCAGGACATGCTTCCCCAATTCCTTCCTTAAGTACTCATTCTCACAGTAGTTTCACTTCTTACATGGAATTTGGCTTTCCCAGAGCCAGAATGTAGTTTCTTTCTTAATGGTCAAACCAGGACTGGCATGTCCCTTCCATGATGTTCTACTGATTAAAGGAGATCACAGGGGAGCCCAGAGTCACGGAGTACACAGAGCATGAATACCCACATCCATGGCTCGCTTGGGGCCGTCAAGGTAATAATGGACTACAGAAGACGTTTATAGGTTCTCCCACCTTGGAAGACTCTGGAGTCCAACTCTATAGCCCAATCTCAAGAAAACTTCTTTTCTTTTCTTTTTTATTTTTCGCGAGGTTTTTCCTATAGGGCGTGTGTGCTCACCAGAGAGACACGGAGAAACAGAAAGTGAGAAATCACCCCCCACGGAGGATGGCCACACCACAATCCCTTCTCCTCCATTCTCCTCTCAGGATCTTGGGCACACACGCACATGCACCCAGCGTGAGTTTAAGCCACCGGGTCCAGGACTCGAACCATAGTTGACTACATGGGAGTCCAACAACATAGCCATTACACCAACTGCTGGTCCCAAGAAAGTTTCTTTTATTAGAAAAGAAAAAGTTGTAAGGCCAGCAAGTGGCGTGGTGTTTAAGGGCTGGACTCCTATATGGCTGACTTCTGTTCGGGTCCCGGACCTGGCAGCTTGCTTTCTTACTTTTCCTCTCTTCTCTCTGTCAAATTTAATAATAATAACAAATAAAATAATTATTTAAAAAAAAAAAAGTTGTGCTAGCCTGTGGACCTAGTGGTTAGGGAAACCACATGGCTGACTGCAGTTTGAATACCAGATCTGGTGGCTTGAAAAACATGCCACACATGGGAACCAGCAGTTAGCGTAATGGCTATGTCGCTGGACTCCCATGTAGTCGACCGCGGTTCGTGTCCCGGACCCGGTGGCTTAAAACTCACGCCGGGCGCGTGTGTATGCGTGCCCAAGATCCTGAGAGGAGAATGGAGGAGAAGGGATTGCGGCGTGACCATCCCCCTGGGGGGTGATTTCTCGCTTTCTGTCTCTATGTCTCTCTCTGTCTGTCTGGTGAGCGCACGCGCCCTATAGTGAAAATCTCTCCATGCCACACATATGGGCATGCATGCCCCATACCCCAACAAGAAGGTGAAATGGAGGAGCAGAGATTACGAGCAGAGATTACGATGTGACCATACCCCCTTTAGGGCAAATCCCTCTGTCTCTGTGGTGAGCACACACACCCACTGGCAATTTAAAAAAGCTTATTATTTCTATTCATGATAGAGAGTGCCTGGGTGTGCATGAAAGAGAGAGAGAGAGGCACCCTCAGCTGGGTCTCATCACACCCTAATCGCCTCTCCCCAGCCCTCTTCCATCTCAGGATCTTGGATACACACACACGCCTAGTGCACGTTAGGCTCACCAAGGATCCAAACCTGCAGTTGGCTTCCAGCACTGCAGTTCCGTCCACTACCGCCTGTGCCGCGAAGGCTGGGCCCTAATCTTACGAAACCTTCAAAAGCACAGAGTTCAGTCTCTCCAGCGGCTCCTTCAAATGGGCTGACAGCCTTGGACAAAAGCAGCCCCGCATGCTAGGCTCATGTCTTGGCTAGAGTTGCCAGACTTAACAAATGCAAGTACAGGACATTCGGTTAAATGTGAAGCCCAGATAAGCAACGAATACTTTTCTAATGTAAGTATGACCCAACTATTGCACGAACATACTTGTGCTTAAACATAATTTGTTGTTTATCTGAACTTCAAATTTAACTGGGTCGTCGTACATTAAGAAATTATTCATTCTCTGGAATTCAGATAAGAATTTAACTGGGAGTACTATATTTTATCTGCAACTATCAGTTCTCTGGATTCCTACATTTTCCCCTATCTTGGTCCAATTTTCCCTCACTATCTCATTAGGTTTGGGTGCTTTTAGATTAAAAAATATTTGTCTAGTATATGTAGTTGTCTTTAGCAAGAGAATTGCTACAAATTGGCCTTTCCGTCCTTGGGAAAATTCCTAGCTCTGTCCCCAACTAGAAGTCAGAACTCAAATTCCCAGCCTCCCTTGCAGCTAGAATATGGACATGTGACCTAGCTCTACCAATCACACACCAATTTGGAAGTGCACGGCAGGAAGTGCTGGTCACAATGGCAATAGGAGTGGTTTCTTTGGGGTTGTAAAGTCAGGTTCCTGAAGTAGAATTTGGCATTGGGACTAGCAACGGGAGTGGATGAGCAAACATCAAGTTCTTGGCATTGGTGTCCAGCAATTGTGGTAACAACCATTTTTCCTGCAATATGGTTTTGGCATTGCCTTTGGAAGCTTAGACTGGAATCTATTTCTCTCACTCCTCCCAATAATTCTGAGTTACCTAATAACCTGAAAGAAGCCTCCTTTCTGCTCAATCTAGTTAGAAAGGATTCAGTTATTTGTACTCATTCATCTGGGTTCTGATATTTTTACTAAGTAGCAATTTGGTTCGTTTGTTTGTTTTAATTATTTATTTAATTTTATTTATTCATTTATTTTAATTTGACCAGAGAGAGACACAGAGAGAGAGAAAGAGGGAAAGTGAGAAAGCAAGCCACCAGGCCCTAGACCTGAACCATAGTTGGCCATGTGGGAATGTCCAGTGCTTCAATCACCACGCCACCTGCTGGTTCCCCTAAATAGCAATTTGAACTTGAGACACTCTTCTTCCCTTTCTGTACCTCTGGTTCTATGCCTGTAGAATAAGAGTGGGTAGAAATTAGTCCATCTAGGGACCAGCAGTTAGCGTAATGGCTATGTCGCTGGACTCCCACGTAGTTGACCACGGTTCGAGTCCTGGACCCAGTGGCTTAAAACTCACGCCGGGCGCATGTGCGTGCGTGCCCAAGATCCCAAGAGGAGAATGGAGGAGAAGGGATTGCAGCATGGCCATCCCCCCTGAGGGGGTGATTTCTCACTTTCTATCTCTCTGTCTCTCTCTCTGTCTGGTGAGCGCACGCGCCCTATAGCAAAAACCTCTCCAAAAAAAAAAAAAAAGAAAGAAATTAGTCCATCTAGAAAGGTCCCAGAAGCTTGCAGAGTCTAGAGTTCAAGTGACTGGGGGCCCAGAGAGGCCTACTGGCCACTGAGGTTTCCCAGCTGACCACTGCCATAGCTGAAACTGCTTCTCCCTTGTCTTCCTGAAGTGCTCGGCTCCAGAGCAGCCCCTGCTGCCTTCACCTGGTCCTACTGTTCCTGACGATGCAAGTGATATTCAAGAAGAAAAAATTATTCCCCATTTTTATCACTTAAGGAACTAGAAATATATCTGGGTGGCTGGATTTAGCCCTGTGACTACTCCCCATTGCAGAAGCTGTTTTCAGATACCAAGAGCACTGAGCAGCCCCCAGTGGAGAGTGGGCAGCTTGCCAGCATGCTTGGGGATCTATAGATAGAATATATCACTCATAGGTCTTTGTTGAGCAATTATGTGTGCTTGTACACTGAGGCATAAAAATACTGTTTGCAATCCCAATGGCAATATGACTTTACTTTTTCACCTTGACAAACTGATTCTAAAATACATTGGAAAAAATTAACATGTAGGAGTCACCAGGTGGCATAACAGTTAGGTGAGTGGATCCCACTTGGCCGACTGCATGGTTTGAGTCCTGGATCAGCAGCTTGAAATCCACATTGGGCATGTGTGTGTGCGTGCCCAAAATCCTGAGAGGAGAACGGAGGAGAAGGTATTGCAGCATGGCCATACCCCCGGGAATGATTCTTTTCCTCTCTCTCTCTCTCTCTGATAAGCACATGTGCCTTATAGCAAAATAAAATAAAAAATAAAAAGAAAGAAAAAAATAACATGTAAAATTGCTAAGAAAATTTTGAAAAAGAAGAGCAATATAGTCTTATAGGATATTAGCACATACTACAAAACCACTGTCATTGAAACAGTTTAATTCTGGCAAATGAAATATAAATACATCTCAATGAGATCATATAAAATAAATAATATAAATATAGAAATAGTCCTAACTATCAGTGGACATTTCAGAGCAGTGGGAAACATTTGCATGTTCAATAAATAATGTTGGGAAAACTGATTAAACATTTAGGCTGGGGGTGGCTGGACTACCTAGGGAGACCTATAGATCCTTATTTCATTTCTCATACCAAAACTACTTCATGTGGGTCAAAATTCTGAAGGTAAAAATATAGCTATAAAGATAACATAAGAAAACATGGGTGTGGTGATGGTGCTGAATAATCCCACATGGCCACCCACAGTTCGAGTCCCAGACCTGGTGACTTGCTTTCTCTCTCTCTCTCTCTCTCTATCTCTCTCTCTCTCTTTGTGTCTCTCTCTGGTCAAATTTTAAAAATTAATTAATTAATTAATTAAGGTTAAATAAATAATTCTATTTTTAAAAAAACATGGCCGATGGGACCAGCAGTTAGTGTAATGGCTATGTCGCTGGACTCCCACATAGTCGACCGCGGTTTGAGTCCCGGACCCGGTGGCTTACTCAAAAATAAATAAATAAAATAAATAAATAAATAAATAAATAAATAAATAAATAAATAAAACCTGGCTGAATTTATTTCTAAAAACTTGTACTTGGGGGGATGGTCCCATGACCTGGTGGTTAAGGGAGCTAGATCCCATATGGATGGCCATGTGGTTTGAGTCCTGGGCCTGATAGCTTGAAAAACATGCCAGGCACATGTGCTTAGGTGCCCCAGATCCCAACAGGAAGGAAAAATGGAGGAGAAAGGGTTGAGGCACGACCACACCCTATTTGGAGGGCGCTTTCTCTTTTCCTTTCTCTCTGTCTCAGTGTGTCTCTCTGGCAAGTGCATATACTCTCTGGCAAATTAAAAAAAGTTGGGCTAGCAGGTATCATGGAAGTTAAGGCACTGGATCCCACATGGCTCACTCTGTGGTTCAAGTCCCAGACCCTGGTAGCTTGCTTTCTCACTTTCCCTCTCTCTCTCCTTCTTGCTCTCTCCGTCTGTCTCTCTCTGGTGAGTACACATGTCCTATAACAAATTTAAAATAATAATAATAATAACAATAAAATTAAATAAATTTTTTTTAAAAAAGAAAATGAGGGATCAGCAGATGGTATGGTCGTTAAGGTGCTGGACATGACTGACCACAGTTCGAGTTCTGGATCTGGTGGCTTGCTTTCTTGCTTTCTCTCTCTGTCTCTCTGGTCAAATTAAAATAAATGAATGAATAAATAAATAATAAAAAAAAATCCTGACTTTAATTTAAAAAAGGAAAAGTTTTTGAATATGAATAAACAGTTCCCAGAAATAAAAAGAGATATTTTTAAAAAATACATAGAAGAATGTTTAGCCTCTCTCATAATAAAAATAAGCCAGTTTAACGAATCATTTTCATCTAATTTGATTATTTAAAAGTTTAGGGGCCGGCAGGAGGCATGGTTGTTAAAGGCTCTGGATTCCCACATGGCCGACCCACGGTTCAAGTCCTGAACCTTGGTGGCTTGCTTTCTCACTTTCCCTTTCTCTCTGTCTCTCTCTGGTCAAATTAAAAAATAATAATAACAAATGGAATTAATTACATAAATAATCCTTTTTAAAAAGTCTGATAATATACAATGTAGTTGAGACTGTGGGGAATAGACACACTTTTGTTTGTAAGAGTAAAGATTGTGTAATCTTTGGCAGGCAATGTAGCAATGTTTATCACATTTTCAAACCCACATACACAGTGACCCAATAATTCACTTCTAGGAATTTGTTCTAAGGCTGTCTTCCTACATGTTGTCAAAGCTATGCACACAAGAATGTTCACTATAGCAAGATACTGTAACAGCTCGATGCTGAAGACACTTTAACTATCAGGAGCAGGAGATTGCCTTAACAGATTATGGTTTTTCACACAACATATACAACAACGTAAAAGGATAATGTGTACCTCTATTACTGATAATGAAAGTCTACAAAATTTATTAGGTGAGAAATAAAGTGAGGACACAGCATAGTGAATACTCCCATGTTTACTTTAAAAAAATTAAATATATATAACTGGGGCCAGCTGGTGGTACAATGGTACTGCAACTGGACCCACATGAGAAAGGTCCTGGGTTCACATCCTGGGACCTCCATGGGCATACCAAGTGAGACTAGAGCTGGATGGTGGCATGGAAGGCCCTGTCAGGGGAGACAGTCTCTCTCATAAAATAAAATAATAATAATAATTATATATAAAGCTAAATGTAATGGAAAATTTTATATATGTATATTTATATAAAATCCACCAATGGAAATTGATCATATATAAGAAATTTTTAAAAAGTTTATTTATTGTTTTTTTCTTTTTTCTTATTTATTCAATTTTATTTAGCATTACTAGTATTCTGTTTTACCAGAGGGGGGGGAGTGATAGTGAGAAAGCAAGCTGCCAGGTCCAGGTCTTGAAAGGTGGAGGTTGGCCACGTGGGAGTCCAGTGCCCTTAACCACCACACCACCTGCCTGGCCCCTATTTATTTATTTATTTTTCTATGAGCAAGAGAAACAGAGAAAGAGAAAGAATGAGAAACAGCATCCACAACCCCTATCATGGGCCAGAAGGTGGAGTGGTGAGTAAGGCACTGGACTCTCACGTGGTGGACCACAGTTCAAGTCCCGGACCTGGTGGCTTGCTTTCTCATTTTTTTGTTTCTCTCTCTCTCATGAACACACGTGGCCTATACCAGACAAAAAATAATAATAATAAATAAAATTAAATACATAGTTCTTTAAAAAATAAATAAATAAACAGCACCCCCAACAGAATCCTGATGCCACAATCCATCCCCAGCCAGCCCCAGCCCCAGATCATGGGCAGTGATGTTCCCAGCCTATAGCATACTCACAGAGGTCTCTGGACTTGAACCAGGAACATTTTTTTTCCCCCCGGAGAGACAGACAGCTGCCTCTGTTGGTCCACTCCTGGGACAGGAGTCCTTGGTCCTGAGGGCCTGGTCTCATCTGACTTGGCAACTCCCTCAGTCTTTCATTGAGCTTTTGTTTTTCCCCACAGCCCTTTTAATTTTTTCAGTTTATTTATTGATTCCATGAATGAGACAGCGAGAGAGGGAGATGCAACACCCCCAACAAGATCTTTCTTTTTTTTTTTTTTTTGAGGGTTTTGGTACCACTTTTTTTTTGAGAGGTTTTTGCTACAGGGCGCATGCGCTGCCAGACAGACAGAGAGACAGAAAGTGAGAAATCACCTGCTAGGAGGGATGGCCACACCGCAATCCCTTCTCCTCCATTCTCCTCTCGGGATCTTGGGCACGCATGCACACGTGCCCGGCGTGAGTTTAATCCACTGGGTCTGGGACATGAACCGCGGTCGACTACATGGGAGTCCAGGGACATAGCCATTACGCTAACTGCTGGTCCCCTTGAACCAGGAACTTTCCATGTGGGATTGCCTTGCAGAGCACCACACTCTGAGCCAGACAAACTTTCTTTTCTTTTCTTTTTTTTTTGTTAGTAGAGCATGCACTGGCTAGAAAGAAACAGAGAAAGAGGAATTGTCACACCACAATCCCTTCTCTTCCATCTTTCTCCTTTTCGGATTTTGGGCACACATACACTCTCATCTGGTGTGTTCCTCAAGCTATTGGGTCCTGGACTTGAACCACATCGTTAATCATGTGGGCTCCAGCTGCTGTAATCACCAGGCCACGGAGCCAGCCTAAAACTCTTTTTTATTTTTTTTAATTATCCTTTTAAAAATTATGACAGATGGTGCATGAATATCTACAAGTGTAAAGAGAGATAAACACCACCAAGAAGGCCTGGCCACGCCACAATCCCTTGTCCTCCAATTTACCACCCAGAGAATCCTGGCACATGCGTATGCCCAGTGTGTTTTTCAAGCTACTGAGGCTGGGACGCAAACCCCGCTTGGCTGTGTGTCCCGCTCTCTCCGCACAGCGCTCAACTGCTATGCTACAGGCCTGGCCCTCCAAACTCTAGGGAGATGGGACTAAGTAGCTAGTTTTTTTTTACTGTTTCTTTTTGTATTATTTGAATGTTTTACCAGATGCTTAAATTACTTTCACAATTTAAATCACTGGTGAGTGTGGAAAGACAATCGACCTAACTTATAAGAAGAGACATGTGGGCCAGCCAGTGGTGTGTGCTAAGGCAGCTGGATTACATATGGCCGACAGCACAGTTCAGTGCTTGGGGAACTGCGAGGCACATGTGTGTGCATGCCCAAGATCCCAAGAAGAGATTGGAGGAGATGAGACTGTGGTGTGGCCATCCACCCTGGGGGATGCTTTCTCATAATCTCTCCCTCTCTGTCTGTATCTCTCCAGTGAGTGCATGCACCCTATAGCAAAAATTACAAAAAAAAGAAAAAAGAAATGTAAACTGAAACCATTTTACACGTATCAGAAAGTGATAACATTTTCTCCCTAAGAGATTGCAAAAGTTTTTAGTACAGTGGGTTGATCAGAGTTTGGGTAAAAATTTTACTGATAAGGGACCAGCAGTTAGCATAATGGCTATGTTGCTGAACTCCTATGTAGTCGACCACGGTTCGCATCCTGGACCCGGTGGCTTAAAACTCACGCCAGGGGGACCAGCAGGTGGCATGGTGGTTGGGGCGCTGGACACTCCCACATGGCCGACCAGGGTTCAAGTCCTGAATCTGGTGGCTTGTTTTCTCACTTCCTCTCTCATTCTCACCCTCCGTCTCTTTCTGGTCAAATTAAAAAATAAGAGAAAGAAAAAATAAAAAAAAAAAAATAATTATTAAAAAAAAAAAAAAAGAAAACTCAGACCAGGTGCATGTACATGTATGCCCAAGATCCCAAGAGGAGAACGGAGGAGAAGGGATTGCGGCGTGGCCATCCCCCTTGGGGGTGTGGGGTGATTTCTCGCTTTCTGTCTCTCTCTGTCTGGCGAGTGCACGCGCCCTATAGCAAAAACCTCTGCCAAAAAAAAAAAAAAAAATTACTGATAAGAGCAAAAATTGATGGAGCCAGCAAGTGTGTGGTTGTTTAGGCGCTGGACTCCCACAGGATTGATCATTGTTCAAGTCTGAGATCTGGTGGCTTGCTTTCTCACTTTCTCTCTCTCTCTTGAGCACATACATGTGCCCTATCTAAGTTTAAAAAAATAATAGTACTAACAATAAGTAAAATCAAAGAAAAAATTCTTAAAAAAAAGAGCAAAAATTGATGAAAAATTTTAAAAATGAGGCAAATCTACTATACTAGAGCCAAGATTGTTAGTCATCCCCAATATTCATTCTCCTCTTCTACTCTGGTTCTTGAGCCAGACCCATGGCTATCTGAAATAAAGGATTTCCTATCTTCTCTTGCAGCTTGGTATGTCCCTGTGTTGTAGCCAATGAGAGGTGAGCAGACATAGCATAGGAATTGTCCTTAAAGGGAAGAAATGGGCATCTTTCTATTTCCTTTCCGGTCTCTGTTGTCTACATGCAGATACAATGGCAGACAGCCATTCTGGACCATGAAGCAGAAGCTCCACACTGAGGAGGGTGTAACAAACAAGGAGCGCGGGCCCTGTATTTGTGGGCTCCTAGTAGTCCCTTGCTGCTCATCTCTGGACTTCGGTAGAGAGAGCAATCGATGTCTAATTTTGCCAAGGACAGATATCTTGAATTTTCTGTCACGCACGGTTAACCTTGATTTTTGTTTTAGGTTTATTTATGTATTTGTTCCAAGACAGAGAAAGAGAGCGAGCGAGAGAGAGAGAGCCCCAGCAGGGTCTTCACACCATAATGCACGCCCAGCCTTAGCCAGCCCAGATCATGGGCACACACCCATGTGCCTGTGTACGGAGAGCGTTCCAGGATACAAAGTCGGACCTTCCTGTGTAGCCCTGGCTTTGTTAATATTGCCCCGCCATCTGGCTCTGAGCCTCATCTTAACTAATACTTACGATGATGTGTAATGGTTTCTAAGACACACTTTTTAAATGATTTTATTTAGGGGACCAGCAGGTAGCATGGTGGTTAAGGTGCTGGACACTCCCACATGGCCGACTACGGTTCGAATACCGGACCTGGTGGCTTGCTCTCTCACTTTCCCTCTCTCTCTGTGTATCTCTCTCTGGTCAAATTAAAATAAATGAATGAATAAATAAAAATTAAATAAATAATTATTTTAAAATTATTTATTTAGTTTTACTTATTACTATTATTATTTTTAAAAATTTGAACAGAGAGAGACAGAGAGAGAGAGAGAAAGGAAAAGTGAGAAAGCAAGCTGCCAGGTCCAGGACTCAAACCACAGTCGGTTGTGTGGCAGTCCAGCACCTTAACCACCATGCCACCTACTGCCCCCTGATTCCTATTTTTAAACCATAATAATATTTTTTAAAGAATTATTTATTTAACTTTATCATTATTATTATTTTAAAATTAGCTACAGAGCATATGTGTTCACCAGAGAGAGACAGAAAGAGAGAGGGAAAGTGAGAAAGCAAGTCACAAAGTCTGGGATTTGAACCACAGTCAGCCATGTGGGACTCCAGTGCCTTAACCACCATGCCATCTGCTGGCTTCAAACCATAATAATTTGATGAAACTATGGTTAAATTTTCTCTTCTTTCTCATTTTCTGTACTTTAAGGTTTCTAAGACATATGCATGCAAAATAGAACAGCCTCAGACGATAAAAGTAGTTTATATTTTAAATATGTCTGTTTCGACGATATGCATATCCTTTAGCTCCCAAGACCCCAAAGATCGATATATTGAGCCTATGTTTAGGGCCTGCAAATCCATTCAACGGTGTACAATTTATTGAGATTGAGCACCTACTTCCTATTATGTGCTGTTCTCGGTAAACAAAGCCAACAAGATGCTTTGTTCCAGGAGCCGATGTTCTCAAGGGGCAGACAGGGTAATGTGATAAAAAGTGCTGAGGACACCATTAGAGAGCGTGGTGAGCGAAGACTGCTGAGAAGTTAGCGCGCGGGCTGAGCCCTGAGTGAGGAGGATTCCAGGAAATGTGTCTTGAACATGGAGAAACAGAGGGACGGGGGAAAAGCGCGGGGCCAGGGAGAGTAGCTTCAGAAGCGCTGGAGGCGTAGGCATCTGTGTGCTTCACTGAAGGCTCTCTGCGTGCCTGACCGGAAGTGCTAAAAGTAAAAAGGCCGAGCAGTAAAATGTCACACTCTGCAAGGCTGACGCACCTGGGAAGTCTCCAGGTTCATGCGTGCCCACGATCTGGGCCTGGCAGAGGCTGGGCAATGGATCACGGAGTCAAGACGCTATTGGGAGTGCTCTTTCTCTCTCTCTGAAATAAATAGGGTTAGCAAGTGGTGTTGTGGTTAAGATGCTGGATCCCACGTGGGTGACTGTACGGTTTGAGTCCCGGACCTGGCAGTTTAGGAAACACATTGGGTGCATGTGCGTGCGTGCCCAAAATCCTGAGAAGAGAATGGAGGAAAAGGGATTGCAGTGTGGCCACCCCCACTTGGGGATTATTTCTCACTTTCCCTCTGGCGAGTACATGCCCTATGACAAAACAAATCTAAAAATAAATAAATTAATTAATAATAATAATAATAAAATAAAAGGGTTGAAAAAAAAAGAGGTGATCAAGTTTGCTGGTAGAAACAGAGAGCCACCTTGAACAGAATGTGGTAGTTTCTTTTGAAGTTCAGCATGCACACACTTACCTTACAGCCCCCAATTCGGTTACCAAGAGAAAGACACACATGTTCACAGAGTTGTGCAGGGGCCAGCAGGTGGTATGGTGGTTAAGGCACTGTACTCCCACATGGTTGATTGTGGTTTGCGTCCCAGACCCAGCAGCTTGAAAATCACACCGGGTGTGTGTATGTGCATGCATGTGCGCCCAAAATTCTGAGAGGAGAATGGAGAAGGGATTGGAGCATGGCCATCCCCCTGGGGATGATGTCTCACTTTCCCTCTCTCTGTCTCTTTCTGGCAAGCACATGCACCCTACGACAAAAACCTAAAAAATAAATCAATACATAAAACGAACTATAAAGAGCATTCATGGCAATTTTTCCATAATAGCTTTAAATGGCAAACAACCATAATGCCCATCAACAAGAGAATGACTCAGCGAATCAAGGTGTAGTGTCTAGACACACACAGGCATGTGCCAGACCTATTGACTATGATACAGCAATAAAGAGGGACAAGCTGTCAGGACATACAAAAACATGGACAAACCCCAGAAAAAGTTAAGTGAAAGACGTCAGATAAAAAAAAAAAAAAAGCACATATTGTACAAGTCCATGTATCTGAACTTCTAGGGAATAAACGTAATCTATAGTGAGACAGTGAAAGAAAGCAGTTTAGGAATTGCTTGGGCCAAGCAGGGACTGATTAGCAAAAAGGGTCTAGGAGAGGGCCAGCAGGTGGCGTAGTGTTTAAGGCACTGGATTCCCACGTGGCTGACTGTGGTTTGAGCCCTGAACCTGGAGGCTTTCTTTCTCATGAGTGCATTGGTCCTATAACAAATTAATAACATTATTAAATAAATAATTGTTTAAAAAAATATAAAGGAACAGAAGGACCAAGTGGCGGCACAGCAGTAACACAGCTGGACCCACATGGGGAAAGTCCTGGGCTCGTCCCAGACAGCTCATGTCGGGAATGCACATGGTTCAGACCATCTGGGACTGGAAGTAAATCTTTGTGTGAGGACCTTTCTGGGGGTGCCTCTGCTCTGTCTCTGTCTCTTTCATGGTAGAATAAGGTAAACCTTTTTTTTTTTTAAAGAATTATTTATTTATTTAATTCCATTTGTTATTATTTTTTAATTTGACCAGAGAGAGAACAGGAAAGCGAGAAAGCAAGCCACCAGGTCCTCAGTGGGCCACGAGGGAATCCAGCTCTCTTTACCTCTTCCCCACCATGCCACCTGCCGGCCCGACATTTTTTTTTTTTTTTTTTTAACAAAAAGGAATGTGGAAACTTTTAGAATGAAGGAAAAGAATTGATCTATAGTGTGATAGAGGCTACATAGACAAAAACACTCATCAAAACTCATCAAACTGTACTCTCAGGAGTGTGTTGTATTGTATGGGAATAATAGCTCTGAAAGGTTGACAAAAATATGTGTGCTTACTCAGTAGTCTGGTACGTTATCTTTCTGCTTCTCTCTGTATTTTCTAGGAAATAGCTTGCAAATAGTGTGATAGTTTCTTTTTTCTTTTTTCGGAGAGGTTTTTGCTATAGGGTACGTGCGCTCGGCAGAAAGACAGAGAGACAGAAATAGAAAGCGAGAAATCACCCCCTGTGGTGATGGCCATGCCACAATCCCTTCTCCTCCATTCTCCTCTTGGGATCTTGAGCACGCACGCACATGCGCCTGGCACGAGTTTAAGCCACCAGGTCAAGGACTCGAACCACAGTCGACTACATGGGAGTTCAGCAATATAGCCATTACGCTAACTGCTGGTCCCAATATTGTGATAGTTTCTTACCTGCTCATTTGTATTTTCCCCTCTGTCCCCTATGCCCTAGTGAATTATGCCTGTCACCCCAAATTTCTGACTTTTTAAAATTTAATTATTTAATTTAATGTATTATTATTATTATTTTGTTTTGCTACAGGACACAAACACTCATCAGAGAGAGAGGGAAAGTGAGAAAGCAAACCATCAGGTCCGGGACTCAAACCATGGTGGGCCATGTGAGGAGTCCAGGGCCCCAACCACCATGCCACCTGCTAGGCCCAAATTTCTAACTCTCGAGGCTGTTTCCATCCTCTTAGCCCTTGCCACAGAGACATTTATCTCCATTTTACAGGAGATGTAAGAAGCCTTGGGCAAGATGACGTATTAGGAGAAAACCTCAGCAAGGATTAAGAAGGACAAGTTTGAGGTGGGGTGGGGAGGTGAACTGGTAGGTGACAGAGAATCATCTAGGGCCCACCTGCAGCCATGTGTGCTGCTAAGACTCAGGGATCCCCAGGCTGAGACCACCTGGATGCCCAGTTTGATTTCCAGCCCAAGCCTAAAGGCCCAGTGCATGGCATATGTCCGTAATCTCAGTGACTCCAGAAGGCTGAAGCAAGCAGGCTGCACGCTGAAGCCTAAGCTGACCTGAACAACTTGCCGCTTGACCCACAGTCGTTCAGATCCCTAGGTCAGCCTGAAAACACCAGGTATGCCCAAGATCCCGATGAGCTGGAGTGCTTAGCAAAGGGATTGTAGTGCAATGAGACCCTAGAGGGTACTTTGCCCTCGCTTCTCTCTCCCGCATGTACAAGCACTCTTTATTGTGAAATGTTTTTATGAGAGATTTTTGCTATAGGATGTGTACACTCGCCAGAGAGAAACAGAATTAACCCCGGCGCAGGGAGGTTTGGCCATGCCGCAATCCCTCCTCCTCCATTCTCTTCTTGGAAATTTGGACATGCGCGCACACACGCCCAGCATGAGTTTTAAGCGCCCAGGTCAGGACTTGAACCGCGGTCGACTATGGGGGAATCCAGCAACACAAATTTTACATCTGCTGGCCCCTATTATGAATATTTTTTAAACCAAAAGGAAAAAAAAAAGAACTAGATGTTGTGTAATCCCAGCTCAGAGGCTGAGAAAGGACATGGGAGAAAACTGTCTTAAAAGAAAGAGAGCGGGTGGGAACCAGCAGTTGGCGTAATGGCTATGTCGCTGGACTCCCACGTAGTCGACCGCGGTTCGTGTCCCGGACCCGATGGCTTAAAACTCACGCCGGGCGCGTGTGCGTGCGTGCCCAAGATCCCGAGAGGAGAATGGAGGAGAAGGGATTGCGGCGTG
>NW_006159580.1:205365-219814 GCF_000334495.1 Tupaia belangeri chinensis | reverse complement strand
TGTCTTTCTCTCTCTCTCTCTCTGTCTTTCTGGCAAGCACACGTGCCCTGTAGCAAAAACCTCTCAAAAAAAAAAAAAAATCATCCAGGCACATGTTTGTGTGTGCCCAAGATCCTGAGAGGGGAATGAAGAAGGGATTGCGACGTGGCCAACCTCCCTGGGGGGTGATTTCTCACTTTCTGTCTCTCTGTCTCTCTGGCAAGTGCACGCACGTGCCCTATAGCAAAAATACCCCCGAAAAAAAAAAAAAGCATTCTTAAACAAACAGAGATTGGGACCACAGGTGATATAATGGTTACATCGCTGGACTCCCATGTAGTCTACCATGGCTCAAGTCCCAGACCCAGTGGCTTAAACTCATGCCAAGAAAGAGAGTGTGCATGCCCAAAATCCTGAGAGGAGAATGGAGAAGAGATTACGCTGTGGTCATTCCCCCTGGGCAGTGATTTCTCGCTTTTTGTCTCTCTCTGTCTCTCCAGCCAGTGTACATGTCCTATAGCAAAAATCTCTCTGAAAAAGAGAGAGAGAGAGATGAGGCCAGTAGGTGGTGTGGTGGTTAAGGTGCTGGATTTCCACATGGCCGACTGTGGTTCCAGTCTCGGATCTGGCAGCTTGAAAATCACACCAGTCATATTGTTCATGTGTGCCCAAAATCCCAGGAGGAGAAGGGACTGCAGCGTGGCTACTGCGCCCTCCCCCCTCCCCCGCCTCAGGTGGTGCTTTCTCACTTTCCCTCTCACTGTCTCTCTCTGGTGAGTGCACGAGCCCCATGGCAAAAACCTGAAAGAAAGAAGAAAGAAACAAAGAGAAAGAAAGAAAGGAAAGGAGAAAAGAGGAAAGAAGGAAAGAAGAAAGAAAGAAAGAGAGAGAGAGGAAAGAAAGAGAATCAGCCGGGCCCTCATATTGGACAAGCAGCTGAGAGTGGACCTGGCTCCAGAAGAGGGCCTGGCTGTGTGTTGTAAGCCACCTCTCCACCTGCCCCTTCACTACAAGGAGCCAGATTTGTAACCCGTTCCACCTGGCTTCCAGATATCTTGGGGGCTGCCATTGCATAGCTGAACACTGCCCTCAGCCTGCCATGCAACCAACCCCGGTATTTCCCAAGCCTGGCTGCATGCAGGGCTGTAGGGTAGCCACCCAGGAGATGCCAGGGCACCCAGGCCACTGTGCTGGGATTCAGCTCTGATGTTAGGAACATGGCTGACCCTTGAGCTGAAGTTGGCCACTCCCACACACTGTTTGCTCAGGTCTCATGGCAGTTTTGTTTTCCTGTCCACGTGTGAGCACAGAATAAACTAAGTTATCCCAAGAAGCCCGTATCGATATTGTGGGCACGGGTGGGTAGGGGCTGAAGGAGGGGTGACCGATGTGGGCATGTCTAGGAGGGTGTTGCTCAGGTCAACAGGAGCCATGTCTATGAGGAGAACCTGAGACTACATATGGAGAGTCCAAATCCTGTGGCCCAGAAGAGGGCAAGCCCCAGGCCACTAGGTGGCATGGTGGTTAAGGCGCTGGACTCCCACACGGCTGACCACAGTTCGAGTCCCAGACCCAGCAGCTGGAAACTCACACCGGGAGCATGTGTGTGCATGGCCAACATCCCAAGAGGAGAATGGAGGAGAAGAAATTGCAGTGTGGCCATCTCCCCTGGGGGGTGATTTCTCACGTTCTGTCTCTCTGTCTCTTCAGTGAGTGCACGCGCCCTATAGCAAAAATCTCCTGGGGGGGCGGGGCGGGGGAGAAGAAGAGGCAAGTCCAATGAAATTTTGCCTCACTAGGAGACGTCATTCCAGCGACAATGGCAGGTGTCTACTGGGCACTTACTGGGAGCTCGGCCGTGTTCTGTGTGCCCTAAGTGCCTTAACTAACGAAGCCATCCACAACAACCTATGATACAGAGGCTGTCACCCTTTCGCAGCTTTGGAAATCGAGGCACAGAGGGGTGAAATGAGCCCCAGTGAGCAAGTGGCAGAGCTGTAGTTCTCCCTCTAACCCACTCTGCCTCTCAGAGGGAGTGAGCGCGGCAGAGCTGTGAGCTGGTGGGTGAGGAGCCCAGAGTATTGGACTGGAGGGTCAGCAAACGCCCTCCCTAGGGATTCTACCTCGTGCTTTTCTCTAGACTTAAATGCTTAAGTCACATAACAGGGAACAAAGAATGTGAAAAAGCAGCCGCTTGTCCAGAACCGTGCAGCAACCTAGGGTAGAAGTGGAGGTGGTTTCAGCCTCTACTACTCCGCCAGCCTCTCTGGGCTCACTGCCCTGGGTGCCCACGCACTCCTGCCTTCCTGCTCTGCGTTGCTCCTGTAAACCCCTGGGGTCCACTTTCTGGGCTTCTCTGCCCTCCTCCTTTCCCTCTGATTATCAAAACCTTTCAAGACTCAGCCCAAATCTCACTTCTAGGAAGCCCTCGCTGCCACCCCTGGTCGAACGACTATGTCTCCAGCCCGTGCTCTGAGACGGGACGCTTTGTCAGCATCGATCGCAATTCACCTGTATTGGGCAGGTCTGTGTCCCTGGAGGCAGGACTGTAAGGTTTGCTCAGTGTGTACTGACACCTGCCCCAGGTAAGAGGTCACGGGGGGGTCGTCAGGACAGATGCCTTCTCATTTCCCTTTCTTTGTCTCTCTCTGGTGAGCGCATGTGTCCTCTGGCAAAATAATAAATGCATAAATAAATAAACGCAGGTGACGGGCCAGCACTGTGGTCGGTGGTACCACACTGCTCAGATGCACCAGGATCCTACATGGCAGCGACGGTTTGGGTCCCCGGCCTAGTGAGCCTGAAACCTGCTGGGCATGTCCTGAATGCCCAGGAACCCCTGGGCTAGAGACCTGGAGGGAGAGGACGATGACGTGAGCAGACACTGCGAGAAGTGCGCTTCTATTTCCCTCCTGCGCTCTCTCCGTCTCTCATCTCTGCACGCGCATGTCTATAATGAATGTGTGCCCCCGTGTCTGTGTGTGTGTGTGAGCATCCAGTCAGTGTGTGTGAAACTGCGTGTTTATGTATGCACCTGCACATGTGTATCCATGTCTGTGCGTGCCCATGTGTGACGAATGTGCATGTGCGCTGCCTGCCCGGGGAGAGGCAGGGGAGCAGGGTACGTTCTGTGCACTTGCTGGTCTGTTTGTGGGCAGGAAGATGGGGTGGGTCTGGGTGTGGCCGGGGGAACAGGAGCTATGTTCTCTGTGAGGGAGGATTTCTTCCTTTCCTTTCCTTTTTTTTTTTAGAGAGATTTTTGCTATAGGGCATGTACAGAGAGAAACAGACAGAAAGCAAGAAATCACCCCCCAAGGGGATGACCATGCTGCAATCCCTTCTCTCTGGACTTTGGGCCCGCACGCACATCGCTTGGCATGAGTTTTAAGTCACCGGGTCCGGGACTCAAACTGTGGTCGACAACGTGGGAGGCCAGTGACATAACCATTATGCCATCTGCTGGTCTCCGTGAGGGAGAACTTCTGCCCAGGTGCTTGTGAATGGACGGGAAGTGAGGTGGGGCAGCCATCTTTCTGGCCGAGGCCCTGTCTGTCCTGCTCATCCTTCCTGCGGTCACACCTCCAGGGCAGCCACCTTTCCCAAAAGTGCCGCAGGTTGGTGCTCGGCCTGGGCTGGGCTGCCCAGCAGGTAGGCACGTTGTCTTGGAGGCCCCGAGGAAGGATGAGTCAGTCTCCGAAAGTCGGACATGAGCCTGTGGGAGTACGGGTTGGGAGCATGAGTTCACTTACACGTCTCCCAAAGTGGCCGACAAACAGGTGCCTGCCTGGGGGGAGACCCTGTCCTAGGATGGCGGGGTTGCACAACTGGGAGGCTCTGTCTGTTCTCGTAGTGCAGACGTGGGGGACGCTGCTCACCAGATCCCCAACGACTGGAGGGCTTTGGGTCAGCACTGGTTTTATTTATTTAATCATTTATTTACCCCAGAGGACGTGTACTTCGGGCACACACGCACACATGCCTGATGAGTTTTTCAAACCTCTGGGGTCTGGATTTGAACCGTGGCTGACCAGGTGGTCTCTGACTTTCTATGCACATTAGCTGCTGAGCTGTGGGCCCAGCCCTGGGGGCCAACATTTGAACTGAGTCATAAATGGTTAGGAGACTGCCCTAGGAAGGGGCTGAGGCTGTCCTAAGGCAAGGAAGTGCAGGGTATGCCCAAGAAACGTGGAGCCACAGGATCCTGAAGGGCCCTCCGGAGTCGCGTGTCAGTGGGAGGAAACCAGAACTCAGAGAGAGCAAGGGCTTCTAAGGCCTAGAAGCAGAAATGAGGCCTTCTGGCTGCAGATCAGAGCCCGTTCTGCTACCCCAGAAGGCCCACGAGGGAGAAAGCTGGGGTGTCGGGGAGCCGATTTTGCTTCCTTCATGCTCTCTTTCTATTGGATCATCAGAAAAATCATGACATATGTTTTCATGTTTTTCTATGCAAAAATGAGTCATGGCTTTTCTGACAACGCAATAGTTACTTATGGTGGTGGGGGCAGTACCCCTTACAGGGGCTTGCCATGTCACGATCCTTCCCCCAGTCTCCCAGCTAGCCAGGCTCACACATACGCCCAATGTGTTTGGGGAGGCCTGGGACCCAAACCCTGGTCTCCCACGTGGTACCAGCATTGCACAGCGGCACCCAACCACACGCACCACCACAGCAGAGCCATCCTTTGCCCTCTTGTTCCCCACAAGAACTGAATCAGGGGGTTCCCATTCTTTGCCTCCTCCTGCCAGCAGCTAGCTGTGTGGTATTGAAAAAGTCACTTTACATCTCTGGGCCCTTCCTCTAAAACATGAAGGAGGTATAAGGCCTTGCCTCCCTGGGAATGCCAACTCTGACTCCCTAGCAAGTCAAAACTCCTCCTATCCCCAGCACCCGGCAGAAGACACCGCACAGCGAGGGGGTCTGGATACATGTTTTTTGAAAGAATTATTATTATTTTACAATTCTATCAGAGTGAGACAGATAGGGAAAGCGAGAAAGCAAGTCACCAGGTCTGGGACTTGAACCACGGTGGGTCATGTGAGTCCAGTGCCTGTAACTACCATGCCACCTGCCGGCCCCCTGAGTGACTGTCTTTGAAGGAAGAGAGGAAGGAATGAGGAGCTGTGTGTGACTTCCCCACTGCTCTCCTTAGAGAGCACAGCCTCTCTCCTCCCAGGCAGGACACGCAGGGAAGGAGGCCCAGATCACAAAGACCTTCAGAGGACCTTTCAGAAGGAAGGCAGGGCCGATAAGCTAGCTGCACAGAGGCCCTCGCTTCTCCCTGTCCCAAGCTGGACACCCCAGAGAACGCCCTTCTTCACAGCCTCGGGCTTGCTTGCTGGAAGAGGGAAACAGATTCTGGGGGACCCAGAGGAGCCCTGGACTCCCTTTCCTCACTCTCCCTGCCTGCCATATAGCTTCTCTTCCCCAGAAAGTGTCCCAGAACAGTCTGTGGCCTAGTGGATGGGGGAGCTGGATCCCACATGGCCTACAGAGTGGTTCAATTCCGGCCCCAGCGGCTTCTGGGCACATGTGTTCTTATGTACCTAGAATCTGCCAGTATAGAGAAATGGAGGAGAAGGGGTTGCAGGGTGACCAGACTCCATCGAGGGGTGCTTTCTCCCTCTCTGTCTCTGGCAAGTGTGTATACACGCACGCGCGTGCATACACACACACACACACACACACACACAAAAGCAAAAAGTGTTGCAACTCTCTGGTGCCGACTCTGGGGGCTAGCCCCCAAACTGCTGTTTCCAAGGCCAGGGATTTCTTAGTTTCTTTTCTCTTCTCCCTTCTCCTCTTCTCTCTTGTCTCCTCTCTCCTCTTCTCTTTTTCTTTCTCTTTGCTTTTTTTTTTTTTTTTTAGAGAGTTTTTTTGCTATAGGGCACATGTGCTCACCAGAGAGACAGAGACAGAGAGACAGAAAGTGAGAAATCACCCCCAGGAGGGGATAGCCAAGCAACAATCCTTTCTCCTTGCAGGATTTTGGGCTCACATGCACACATGCCCAGCGTGAGTTTCAAGCAACCAGTCCGGGGCCGGAAACAGGGTGGGCTGGGGCTGGCAGTGGCATAAGGGCTATGTTCCTGAACTCCCTTGTAGTCAACCACAGTTCAAGTCCCGGACCCGGTGGCTTAAACTCACATGGAGCATATGTATGTGCGTGTCCAAGATCCTGAGTGGAGAATGGAGGAGAAGGGATTGCAGCATGGCCGTCCCCCCAGGGGGTGATTTCATTTCTCGCTTTCTGTTTCTCTGTCTCTGGCTGTCTGGTGAGCACACGTGCTCTATAGCAAAAACCTCTCAAAAAAAAAAAAGAAAAAGAAAAAGAAAAGAGAAAGAAACAGGGTGGGCTCTGTGGGAGTCCAGCAATGCAGTCATTATTCCCTCTGCTGTTCCTGTGACCCCTTAGCTTTTAAAGTTTGAATAACCCTCCTTTTTGGAGATCCCCTTTCTGTGTTAAGAATTTTATTGGCAGGAACCAGCAGTTAGTGTAATGGCTATGTCGCTGGACTCCCACATAATCGACCGCGGTTCACGTCCCGGACCCGGTGGCTTAAAACTCACGCAGGGTGCGTGTGCGTGCGTGCCCAAGATCCCGAGAGGAGAATGGAGGAGAAGGGATTGCAGCGTGGTCATCCCCCCCTGGGGGGTGATTTCTCGCTTTCTGTCTCTCTGTCTCTCTCTGTCTGTCTGACGAGCACACGTGCCCTATAGCAAAAACCTCTCCAAAAAAAAAAAAAAGAATTTTATTGGCCACTTCCCTCTGCTGTGATAGTGGCTGTATTCAATAGTGGCTGTATTTCTTTTTAACTTTGTAACACATGAAATTAATTTATGGTGATAGAAATCAGAATTGTGTCTGCCTCTGGGGTGGGGACAGACTGGAAGGGGGCGTGAGGGATGTTAAGGGTGGCGAAAGTATCCGAAATCTTCATCTAGATGATGGTCACACGGACACATACGTTTGTCAAAATTGACCAAACTGCGCACTTGACATCTGTACCTTTCACTGTATGTACAAAGCACAGGGAGGGGGCCGGCAGGTGGCGTGGTGGTTAAGGATGCTGGACTTCCACATGGTCGACTGTGGTTCAAGTCCTGGCTCCTTTCTCACTTTCCTCTGTCCTTCTCTGGTCAAATTTGAAATAAATAAATAAATAAATAAAAGTCAAATAAAATAATTCTTTAAAGAAAGAAGGCACAGGGAGGTCTTTGGAAAGTTCATGGAAAATGTATATTATGAAAAAGTTATTCTCTCTCTGGAGAGCTCACGCGCCCTATGGCAAAAACCTCTCCAAAAAAAAAAAGGTTATTCACAAATTTAAAAATATTTTTGCACTCACCTAAGCTTGTATTTTAATTCTGTTTCCATGAACTTTTTGAAGTTCCCCAAGAATGTCAATGTTTCCTCAATAAAGTACTTCTAGCACTTAAAAGACACACACACACACACACACACACACACACACATACGGAAAAGCACCTAGAGCTGACATGCTTGGTTTAATGACTTCTAAACCAACACCTGTGAAAACACCACTCACGATGCCTAGTGGCCCCCAAGTGGCCCACAGTATCTGGCTATGGTCAAGTGTCTCTGCAGGGACACCAACACTCACAGACTGGACACCTCAACTCTACGCTGAGTGCCTCTTCTCCCAGCTTACAGGGATCCAGAGCCCAGGGATGGGGCAGAGCCATGGGCTTTGGAACCTAGGATCTCACGTCCCTGTAACCCAGGCCTGACTGCAACTCCTGTCCTGGTGAGTGGAAGGAACAGAAAACACACCAGTTTCCCCTTTCTGGGAGGGGAGTTTCCGTATGGGCCTCTCCCCGGCCTGAGTCTCGGCTGGGGGGTGGGGATCATCCCCAGTGAGAGTCCAGGAGAAAAGTGCCTTCCCTGTATCCCTGCTAAAAATAGCCCCAGGCAGGGCCGCTTCCCTGAGCAGCGGGAAGGACCAAGCAGGGTTTTGCTTTTTGCTTTAAACCTAGAGGCGGCTCACAGTTGGGGGCCAGGGGGGTGGGAGCCCTGGCAGTCCTCAGTGGACCCCACCCCCAGCTGCAGCTGGCCCTCTCAGGGGGTGCCTGACGGGTGTCTGCGCGCACGTGCACATGCGGGGACAGGGCCTCCCAGCCTCAGAGCAGGAAGCAGGGGACTCCCAGCGACGGGTGGGGAGGGGTCTCTGTCCTGCTGACACCGTGTGCAGCTGGAGGGGCAGGCGTGTCACGTACTCCACGGGGTTCCCTCCTGCTCTGAAAAACGTCCGTCTCCATAGCCACGCCAGGCTCCCAGAGGGACCTCAGGCTTCCACCGTGGCTGCCTTCCTTTCAGGGGCTCCTGGAACATTCCAAGACTAGCGCTTGTCCCTTCCCAGTCCCTGACTTTGGCTTCCGCTCTGCCCAGAGTTCGTGAGGTCCTGAAGAGAGGTGGGTCCTGTGGCGAGGAATTCCCCTGGAAACGGGAAGTACGAGATGTGTCAACGTGGGATCCTAGCGGAGGAGTGCCGGGTTGAGCAAGGGGGACGGGGCCCAGCGGCGCCGCTGCTCTCTCCACCCCGCGCCTGTCTCCCGCATGCACCTGAGACCTGACGGTTGGTCTTCCTGGGTGCATGCCTTCCAGCCGCAGCTCCTCAGCCTCAGGATCATTCTGCAGTCGGCCTCCGCGTCCCAAGGTAACAAGAAAACCATCGAATGCGGGCCACATGCCAGGCACTGTGCCTCCCGCCTACCCTAACGTAGGTGATCTTCAGTCCTCCCAGCAAGCCCAGGGTCTTGGGATCCTTACTCACCCTATTTATGGAAGCTTCCAGCACTAAAGTGTTCATCTAGGATCTTACTGGTAGCGCCTGACAGGGCCTGAAGCCATAATTTGCAATACAGAGAACGTCCACAATGCCGTCAGAAATGTTAGAAACTGGGCCTTCCTAGATAATTGGGGGTACTGGGTTGTCTTATGTGCTGCTTTGGTAGAGGAGAGCAGTGATTTTGAGCCAAAAGGTGTACCACCAGCTGTGATTTCAGCTAAGGAACTTAACTATTCTGAGCCTCACTTTCCATCTCCACAAAATGGGTAAGATAATCCTTACGTAGGACTATTTTGCATTGGAACCTAGCCTTTTTTAATAAACTGGACAACTCCTTTACACCTCAAAGTCTTGGCATAGGCCTGGAACATTCAGTTTCCAGATGTTCACGTGACCGGTTTGTTCTTGTCATCCAGGCCCGAGCCCAAACATACCCTCCCTCTGAGCAGCCTTCCCTGACTACCCAGCACGCCCCATCACTGTTGTACCACTGTCGATTTCCTTCTTTGTACAATACTTACTGCGGCTGAACTTGTCCTGCCAATTTGTTTCAATTTGTTTATGACCTGCCCTCCCCCATCTCACCCCACCTGTCAAGGATCAAAAACAAACAAAAAACAAGGATGTATGTTTCTTGAGAGTCCCAGTCAAGCCTGGAACTCAGTGACCCATTCCCATGTTCAGACTAGCACTTGGCAAACATCGGAGCTTACTGAACATTTATGAATGAGTGAAGGACTGTGCTTGATTATACTTAAGCTTCTGACTCTCCCTCCGGCCTTGCTGAGCCAAAGAGCAGTAAATGTAGGTTAACAGGGGCTCAGAGGAGAGTGCCTTGGGCCTGGCCCAGGCCCAGCCCTGAGCCTCAAGGCTGTAGGGAGCCATGAAGCTGCCTGGGCTTCTGGCTGCTCCAGGATAAAGGTCAAGCCTTTTGCTGGAACACGAGGTTCTGCACCATCTGGGCTTGCCTGCCTCTGGCCTCATCTCCCTGGGCTCCCCAACCTGCACTCCTTGTCCAGCCAGACCAAACAACTCCAAGTGCCCGCTGGAGAACATGGGGCCGCTTCACGCCTGTGTGCCTTTAGACACGCTGTTCCTTCCACCTGGAACACCCTGCACCCTTGCTCTGGCTGGCTAGCTCCTCTCCCAGTTGAAGACATGCCTCGTCCTCCGAGCTCTCCCGGAAGCCTCTGCTCTGCCCACACACCGTCCCTGACATCCCAGGGCGTTATAAGGATCTATTTGGTGTGCTTTCCCAAGTAGCTCAGGAGTCTTAAGTCTAAAGTCCAATGTTGGGGTCTCCAGGATGAAGAACAATGCCCGGTGTACAAAGTAGTTGCTTAATAAATACTTAAGCACACAGCTTTGGACTTTAGGACCCAGGCATGAACACAATTCCTGGGGCACACAGGGGCGATCAATAAGTGCCCACTGCACACAGGGACTTGAGCAATCTGACACTGGCAGAAGCTCGGGGCGTGGCAAAGAGTGGGGGTGGGGTAGGAATGGAAGGTGCTTCCTTGGAAGCAAGATGGTGTCCAGAGGGGGAGAAGGCACACGCGACCCTGGTCAATGTCCTAGGAGATTGGTAATCTGAATACAAAAAGCAAAAGTAAGAAGCACAACACGATGGCACCATGTAAACAGGACTCTCAGTGAGCAAGGAGAGAGAGAGAGGAGGAAGGATAAAAGAGGAAGAAGCTCAGAGGGGACACAATGTGCCCATGAGAGTCACGGAGGACCGGAAGCCAGAGAACAGGACAGGCCAACTACATGCAGGATGTCTGGTGACCTTGCTTCATGCCCTGGGGGTAGATAAGGGTGACAAGGGGTAGTGTGGTGCTGTGATCTCTTCCTGGGGTGACAGAGCTGGGTGATAAGTCACCAGGTTTGAGAACATCTTGGGAAATCCCTGCTGTAGCTCAGGAGACGCTCCGAGATAAGAGACAGTGTAAAGAGAGCCACTGTCCGGATGGCAGTCCAAGCCTACCAAGTCCCTTGGCCTTGGCCGAGTCACTCAGCAGCTCTCTCCTCAGTTTTCTCAGCACAGAGGGGGGTATTATTTCTCTTACTTTAGAGGAACATTAAGATCATAGTAGTAGGGCCAGCAGGCGGCATGGTGGTTGAGGCACTGAACTCCCACACGGCTGACCAGTTCGAGTCCCAGACCTGGTGGCTTGCTTTCTCACTTTCTCCATCTCTCTCTCTATCTCTCTATCTGGAGTGCATGTGCCCTATAGAAAAAAGTTTTAAAAATAAATAAATACAATTAATAATTGTTTTTTTAAAATCATACCAATGGGGCTGGCAGGTGGTATGGTGGTTAAGGGTGATGAACTCTCACATGGCCAACTGCAGTTCGAGTCTCGAATCTGGAGGCTTCCTTTCTCACTTTCTCTCTCTCTCGCTCTCTTTCGCTCTGTCCCTCCCTGGTCAAATGAAAATAAATAAATAAAGTTAAATAAAATAATTCTTTTAAAAAATCATACCAGCAGACCCTCAATTTCCTTAGTTGTCAAAGGGAGCTCATAATAGCATCTACCTCCCAGAGTTATTGCAGGGTCAATGAGTCCCCATCTACACAGCCTTCAATCTTAGGTTCAAAACTCTGTGGAGGGGTGAGGGGGGCAGAGAGAGCACCCCCCCATACAAGCAATGTTAATTAGTACATAAGTAATATCACTTGCTCCTGGCCAGATCATAGATGTACTGATCTCTGAATATCGAAGCCACTCTGAGAGGATGAAACTGGTCACAATTCAGAAAAATCATTCAGAAGTCACCAACGTCAAATTCCATTTTGTCCTCTCTGTGAGGGACATGTGACTTCTGGGAGTACGGGGTGGGCAGACCTGCACCCTCCAGGCCTGAACTGTGTTCTCTGTGACCGATGAGGGCATCACAGCCTTTTCCCCAGTTTTCTTTTCTTTTTTTTTGTTAGGCAATCTACACAAAGCCTTCACCTGGCTAGCTGGACAGGAGAAAATTGCTGGTGTGCTTGGGAACCAGGATGTCAAGGAGAGACGAATCCACCTCAAAGACCCAGAGACTCTTTGGACCCAGTTGGGAGATCCCATAGCTTTGGAGGCAGTTTCAGGGCTGGGTGATGGGAGAGAAAAAGGGTCTAGGGGTTCCCTCCAGGGTTCTGTCTGCATCGTACCCTCCCAGCCCCTGCAAGGGTGTAGAACCCAAGGACTGCGAGGGCAGGAGATTCACTTCTGGACCCACCGTGGGGGTTGGGGCGAGAGCCCGGGAGAGGTGGGATGAGAGCAGGGTGACTGACAGCAGGATGCCACGGCTGGAGGAGGAAGTATAAATATAAAGCGGCCAGTGTCGGACTGGACAGAGGCCACATGAAACACACAGTACATTCCGGCCAGCGTAACAAACTGTACCAGCCTTTTGGAGAGCTGGGAGCACTGAGCAGGGGAGGGAAGAGAGCAGAGGTTCCTTCGAGGTTGGCCCTGCCTCCTCCTCCCCCACTTCTCCCACAGCTAGGGCACCGCAGGGAAAGTCCCGATGTTCCTTTTGCAACCACAGGAAACTTACCATCCCTGCTTATGCCCTGTACCCAGTGTTCCTCTCAGCAGCTCCGAACTGGGAGGGAGCAGTGAGTGGGGTGGGGGTGGAGGAGTGCAGGCAGCACAGCAGCTCAGGTAACTTCAGGGGAGGTGGCATCGCTTGGCCACTGACTCAGAGAGTCCCAGCCTAGAAGGGACCCAGAGATGACGGTGAGGAAGGGCCTTGCCCAAGGTCACCCAGTCAGTTGTTCTCCAGGGTGGGACCAGAGTGCACCCAGAACTGGGCAGTGCTGGGTAGCTCTCTTGGGTGTAGCGTGGGAGTGGCAGGCCAGGAACAAGCAGTGCCCAGGGACTGAGGGCGGGGAGCTCAGATCCAAGACAGCCTCTATGCTCTAGTTGGCTCCCCTTGCCTTGGGCACTGTCCCCTCCAACCCCCTCCAACCTCCTCCTCTTATATCAGAGATAATGCATGTAAAGTGCCTAGCAAGGGGGCTGTTTTGTGGTGATGTCAACCAGGGTGAGTCACCTCCACCCCTCTTCTGTCCTCCCACACCCACCCACACACACACAGAGCACAAAGCCTAGAAGCTGCTGAGGTCTTCTGTGGTGCCCCTTCTTCCTCCTGAGACCCTATAGCTGTCACACACGTTCAGTACTCACCACCTGCTGGCTCGGGTTACTGTTTAACCTCATACACTCTGTTTGTCTCTTCCAGTGGCCTGCAAACGGCCCACAGGCAGGGAATCTGTTCAATCCACCCAATATTTATTGAACAACTCCGGTGGCAGGCTTGGCCCCTGGGGGATGAGTTGGAGAAGTGGGGGGAGGCCTCCCAGAAGAAGCAAACTTTGTTTCTGCCTCAAGGACTTTCTAATCTGGTTAGAAGAACAGGATTAGTAAACAGATCGCTAGAATATGAGACAGGCCACACGCTGTGCCGTGAGAAAGGTACAGACTGAGTGTGCCTGGTGTTCAGAGGAGAAAGCAATCAGATTTGGCTGGCACTGTTTCAAGGAAGCTTTATGAGCTGGCGCTTGAGAGATGGGTAGACACAGAGGACGAAGGATGGGCGATGGGCGTTCCTGGCACGCAAATGGCATAGGACACTAGAGGTGGGAAGGGGGGAGATGAAAGGACGTTAGGAATTAGGCCTTAAACTGATTTGTTTGTTTGTTTGCCTTAGGGAGCATGCATTCACCAGGGAGAGACAGAGAGGAAAAGTGAGAAATCAACCCTCCCCCTGTCCCCGGGTGTAGGGGAGGGAATGACCACACTGCAAACTCCTCTCCTCCGTTCTCCTCTCAGAGTTTTGGGTATGCACACACATGAGCCCAGTGTGATTTTCAAGATCACACCGCAGGGTCCAAGACACAAACTGCAATCAGCCATGTGGGAGTCTAGTGCCTTAACCACCACACCACAGGCTGGCCCAGAGTCTTAAACTTCTAATGATATCCTTAGCAGAGCCTTCCACGTGGCAGACCCTCAGTGTATAAATCCTTGGTCCCCTCCTTGGTTTGGAGAGGGTGAGACCTGAGCTCAATGCCACCTTTCTGCAGATGGATGGATTAAAAAGAAATGTCGCTTTGTATAAACCAGGGTTTGGGACTGGACAAAAGGCCGAGTCAGACTCCAGGGACAGTTTGGGGTCACCTTCCTCCACCCCGCAGTCTGGCTGGTGACGGGGTTCTCGTTCTCGCTACTCCTCGCACCCTGCCAGGAGTTTCCCAAACTGTCCGAGGGCTGGGCTTCGTCTGCCAGAGCTGGGAATCTCTGCAGTCTCCCAACTCCAGCTTCTGCAAGGGACCTGGGAAGAGGAACAGTGAGGCTCCACGGGGATCGCTTGAATTAGTCCCCTCAACACGGGCTTCCGTTGTCACGTGACTACGTCCCAGGGCTCCCCAGTCTCAGACTGGCGAGCGTCCAGCTACCCCCTGCCAGACTCCTGGACCCAACGCTCGTGGGGAGCTTTTTTTTCCCCGGGGAGATCTTGCTCCCAACATCTGCCCCCCAAACCGTGCTAACCTAAGCCCCACAATAGCTTGGGGTTCCAGCCCTGGGGCAGATGGGGGGCTAGGTTTCGGTGCCCCCAGGCGGGAGAGCGTGCAGGCTGCAGGCGCCCGCGCCGAGGGTGCGCTCCAGCC
>NW_006159580.1:205073-205334 GCF_000334495.1 Tupaia belangeri chinensis | reverse complement strand
GGGGAGGCTGCGCGCCGAGCGCAAGCCGCGAGCACAAACAGGGCGAGGAGGCTGTGTGAGCGCCTGGGCCCGCTGCCAGCGCGCCGGGGCTGGAACACAATGTCCCGGGCGGGCGGGCGCGAGCGAGAACAGCCTGACTCAGCAGCTGGGTAAGTGGGTGTGTTCGTTCACCAGATCAACCGCTCTCCCAGCCTGCGGTCAGCGACGACCCGACGCTCGGCGGCTCCGCGGCGCCGGGGGGGGGAGCCCGCGCCCCACCGC
>NW_006159580.1:203103-205005 GCF_000334495.1 Tupaia belangeri chinensis | reverse complement strand
GCTCCCGGCCCCTAGCCGGAGCCGAGCCGGGTCTGTCCACCTGGGAGGGGCACGCTCTCACCGCAACGACAGGTGTGGCCGGGCCTACAGCTGCTGTGTACATGGCCCATTTCCCCAAGTCCCGAGGCTCTAGGGCGCCTCCGGAGTCCTCGTGGGGGTGATTAACTCTCAGTTGACGATGGAGGTAGGAGTTTGTTCTGGGGTGGTGGTGGAGTAGGGAGCAGAGGAAGTGGATCCTAGGAGAAAATGGGATACAGGGCGAGCCGATCTCCCCATCTCTGTCCTCAGCTGACCCAGAGTTCAGAGTCTCTTCCTGTCCCCTCCCCTCAAAACCACCGAGGCCCCTGAAGATTTCCTCGGAGGGCGGGAGAAGCAGGTGCCTTGGGCTTTCGAAGCCTGAGACCCTGCTTTTCTGCCTTCCCCACCCGCCCAACCGAAGCCACAGCAAAGACCCACAGTGCTTCCACCCAGCCACAAGTTTCTTCTTCCTCCTCAGTGCCCACTGTCTCTTGTGGTCTTGGGGGGAGGGTGGTGGCATTGTGGGGATGACAGTGGCCCAGAACAGGGCTCTTCCTGGGGGTTGGGTGGGGTGGGGATCTGTCTCTTGTCCCAGCCCCCTAGGCCTGCAAGGTGCCTGGAGGGACACTGTGTGCCTGGAGAGTGCCAGGGCAGGCAGGGAGGGGCTCCTCCACCCTTGCAGGGTTCCCGGAAAGGCCCTGGCAAGCAGCACAGTCCTGGGCTCCAGGGCCTTCCAGGGTGGGGCTGGGGGAGGGACCCCAGGCTGCTGAAGTGCCTCACCTGGCCGCACCGGCCCCCAGCCCAGCCCATCTGACAGCATCTCTGGCACCTTCTGTAGCCAGCGGTCAGAAGAGGGCTGCCAGTGCGCCTGGACCATGGACCACCTCCCAGCAGGCTCTCACCCAGCCAAGGCTCCCAGAAACAGCCAGTTGCAATGCTTCTGCCGTCATTTCCCCCAGCCTTTCTACTTATGCATGAAATCCGTGGTGTCCTGGATCTGTGATGGCTCTGAAGCTGTGACAGGGACATTCAAAAGACAGCCCACTGCCCTTCTGGACTTCCCAGTTCCAAGTCTAGACTCCAGGACACACGCCCTTACACGGCCTAGAAGGGACGGAATTCCTCCTGCCCCAGCAGCTCCTCACCCACCGTGACCCCTACGAAGGAGCAGTTTGAAACTACTTTTTTCCCTTCACCATCCTACAACTAACCTGTTGCCTAATTCTCCAGCTTTTCCCCTTTTTTGTCTTCATTTCAAAATGTATTATTTGCTCATTTTCTGTTTTCTTCTTCCACTGCAGCCCGTAGATTTCCCCTTTGGCCCAATTCCCACAGCAGCTGCCATACTGTCCTTTCCCACCCAGGCTTTTCCCCCTTCCTACACACCCTGCCGGCGTAATCTTTGTCAAACACCATTTATTGTGTATGTTATCAGCTTCAGACTCCTCGCACCCAGCACACCGGGTACACCAGCTGCTACCCTGTGTGTTCCATATGGAAGGATCTGGATTCATTCAGGGAATGGCCAGGCCACAGAGCCTGGCACTGTGCCTGGTCACAGCAGGAGGGCAGCAAATGTTTCCCGAGTGACCAGTCCATCTGGTCATGGTCCCATCTTAATCTTCAAACTCTCTCCTGCCTTGGTCTCCCCACTCCTGTCAAACCTGTTGGCTTCCTGATACCCACTTGGGCACTTCTGAGTTGTTGGGTTTTCTGCCTTAAAGAAAGCATGCATGCTGGAGAGAGACAGAGACTGAGAGAGAAAGTGAGAAATCACCCCTGAGGGGGGGTGGCCACAACGCAATCCCTTCTCCATTCTCCTGGGATCGTGGCCACGCATGCACATGTGCCCAACGACACAACCGCCACGCCATCTGCTGGGCC
>NW_006159580.1:200819-203078 GCF_000334495.1 Tupaia belangeri chinensis | reverse complement strand
ATTGGAGCCAGCAGGTGGTATGGTGGTTAAGGTGCTGGACTCCCATATGGCTGACAGCAGTTCAAGTCCTGGACTTGGCGTCTTGCTTTCTCACTTTCCCTCTCTCTGGCTGGTGAGCACACATGCCCTATAGCAAATTTAAAATAATGATGATAAATAAATAATTTTTTTTTAAGTTTATTTATTGAGAGAAAGACAGACACAGCTACCCTCCACAGGGTCCTCCAGGCTCCTAGCCAGGCAGGATCACTGTGGCAGTGTTCAGCTCAGCCCAGGATCCAAACCCAGGACCTGGCTCCAGTGTCTCACACACTGGCACCCTGCTGCCTGTGCCATCGTGGCCGTGGAACTTGTGTTTTGAGCTGCCATTATTTTTCGTTTCCCAAAAATCTTCAGAGAGGGCTGGGAAGGGAGAAGCTGAAATCCAAGTTACACGGGGGAGCTTGTGGCAAATACCAACTGCAAAGACCTCCAGCGCAGAGTGGAAGGAGGCTGCCTGCCAGGAGCCTCTTCTCCTGTAACAGACAAAACCACAGAGGGTACAAGGCGGAAAGGAGAGTGGCCCAACCAGTGGCTGTGGGGTTTACAGAGGGCTCTTCCTGCCACTGCCTAGCTGTGGGTCCCTAGTCTGATCCCCCCAGACTGTGCTCTTCCTTGGCACACCACGCACGCACACGCACACACACACACACACACAATCAAGGGTCCTGGTCCCCACGCCACATCCTGACCCAGCTCAAAATCCCCTTTTGCAGGAAGGCTCTAATAATCACCCCACTTTGATCTTTTTATCATCAACTTCCCTCTGAGTTGTACGAGCCACCTCCAGTCTTTTCTGTGTATTACTGCTTAGTTGAGCCCTGCAGTATTTTCAACCTTTTCCCGATAGGTTCTAAGCATGACAGGAGCATGTTCATGGCAGGGACAGTGTCTTTCATTTCACTTGTTTTTCTATTCATGATACAGCATGTGCACATACATGACCGAGAGATGGGGAGAGAGAGCTGCACTCTCCACACAGCCTGGTCCCCCCAGGATCCTCTTCCTCCCGGATCCTGGGCACCCATGCACGTGCTCAGTGTGTTTTAGGCCCACCAGGCCGAGGATTTTTGTGCTACCAACTGCCACAGAGGCCGGGCCTCTTATTTACTTTATATTTTACTTTTTGAAAAGGCATGAAATAGAACGCTTAGACTTTGGAGGCCACGTAGACTTTGGAGGCCACGTAGACTTTGGAGGCCATGTAGACTTTGGAGGCCATGTAGACTTGGGTCTGGGTCTCGGTTCCAACACTTCACTGTTCTGCCTGGGGTTTCTTAACCTTTCTGAACCAGTTTGATCATCTGTAAAAACAAACAAACAAAAACCTAGTGATGCGTGGGCCAGCAGGTGGGGGGCCAGCAGGTGGGTGGCGGTTAAGGCTCTGGATCCCACAGCTGACCACTGTTCCAGTCCTGCACCTTGTGGCTTGACAAACCCCCGGGCACGTGAATGTGTGCCCAAAATCCCGAGAGGAAAAGGGATTTGGAGTAGCCATTCCCCCCCCCCAGTGACTTCTCACTTTCCCTCTCTCTCTCTCTGTCTCTGGCAAGCGCTCGAGAGACCAATAGCAAATAACACAAAAACGAGTGGTATTTGGTTAGCAGAACGAGGAGTAAAGATTACCATAGTCTGTCTGCCATCCAGGCTTTCCTTAGCTGTCGCCCATGTCGCCCATTCTGGGATACTTCAAGCGTGAAAAGCGTAGTAATTACGCCGGTCACAGGACGCACGGCCACCCCTCCCCTCGGTAACGATAACCTGTGAACGCGGGGTTCGGACCGAGCCTGTGCCCCAGTGCACCAGGTACATTACAGCTCAGTAAAGGTTTGTGGCGTGAGGAAGCCAGCAGAAGCGGTCTCTCCCTTCTCGTACCTCGGCGAGCACAGAAACGACAATTGAAAAGCCCGCCCCCGCCGCGCCTAGATCCCCACGGCCTCCGGGAGCATCCGGCTGCCTCCATTCCCTAAGGTCTGTCCCTCTCCAGCGCAGTTCGCCGCCCCCGATTGCCCTGGAAACGGTGACGCAATCCCGAGGGGCGTGGCCTCTCTCCATCCTCTCCTGGAGCCCTGGGCCCCTCCTTATCCGAACCCTGGTGGGGGAGGCTTGGGCTGGGCGCCAAGCAGCCTAGCCCGCCCCTCGCCTGGCCGGGGCCTCACTGCTCCCACGTGGGGCACCCCCAACCCGCCCCGCTCGGGTGAGCTGGTGAGGCGCCGGCGG
>NW_006159580.1:186765-200725 GCF_000334495.1 Tupaia belangeri chinensis | reverse complement strand
ACCCGAGCGAAAGAACATCCTGTGCCCGCCGCCGGATGCGCGCGGGGAGGAGGTAGTCCGGGGAGGGAGAGCGAGATGGGGGAGGCCCGGGGCGGGGAGGGGCGCGGCCTCCGGCCCCCACGCGGCCTCCTCCGCTCGTCCCGCCTTCGCGCAGTATCTCTCGGTGCGCACGCCTTCGCGGTGCGGCGAGCCGGTCGGAGGCCCCGCTGCTCCTGCGCGCTGTAAGCGCTAGGCAGGCAGGGCATGGGGTCCACGTCGGGGCCCAGGGTTTTATCTCGGCCTTCTGCAGGGGAAGCTCGCACGTGTGAGCGTCCATCGCGCACGGAGGACCGGCACACCCATTCTCTTACTCAGTTCTGATGGTAGCGCTTCCGGATAGGAGCTAGATCGCAGAGACTCGTGTTCTGGAGGAGAAACTGAGACTCAGATGGTGGCATTCGTCCAGACCCCCGCTGGGACTTGAACCCAAACCGCTGGCACTCCAAAAGGCATTTCACAGGAATGTAGAGTAGGCTGATTTTCCTTTAGTTTTTCTTTTTTGAGAGAGAGAGATTTTCCTATAGGGTGCATGTGCTCGCCAGAAAGAGAGACCTAGAGAAAGCGAGAAATTTTACACACACACACACACACACACACACACGCACCTGTGAGGATGGCAATGCAACATTCACACGCACCTGGGAGGATGGCCATGCCACATTCTCTTCTCCATTCTCCTCTTGGGATCTTGGGCAGGCACACGCCACCGGGTCTGGGACTCGAACCGGGGTCAACTACATGGAAGTCCAGCGACATAGCCACTACACCAACTGCAGGTCCCTTCCCTTTAATGCGCTCAGGTGATGGGCACTGCAGGGTCCCCCTGGGTAATGGCCATTGGGGCGGCTTTCATAGCCTGCTCCCAGTGGCGTTGGCGCTTCTGTAAGTGCTACACCGGGACACGGTGCAGGGTATGGGTAAAGAGAATGAGGAAGCAGCTCTAGGGTTACACAGGTGGTTGGATGATTTTCCAGGAAGAAGGTAGCTCAGTGGGGTGGGCAGGGGGGATAGTGCTTCCGGTTTAGGTATCTGTGGGGACTTATAAGGAGTTTCTGAAGGCACTCTAGGCAGTTAGATGGGTTAGGGGAGTGGGGATTAATGAGGCACAGTGCCAGGGCCAGGGGGAGTGGGTGAGTAGAAGGGCCCGAGTGATGGATGCCCTGGTCCTACCTGCTGTGTTGGCCCTGCCTTCTCTCAGCCTGTTGTCCAGGGGAAACCTGCTTGCAGTCATTTCTGTAGCCAGCGTTTTCCAGCTGTCTGCTGAGCACTGCTCGAGGTACTTGGCTTCATTCTCACAACCCCATGAAGAAGTCTAATTATTCCCATATTATAAGGGGAAAACGAGGCACAAAGAGATGACCCAGGTAAATCAGTGGCTGGTTTTGGACCCTGGCTGTCTGACTGGAGCCCACACTCTTTATTTATTTATTTATTTAATTATATCTATATGGCTATTCTAAATCCCTTTTCCTCTCAAGATTTGGGGCACATTCATGCCCCTGGTGATTTTCAGGCTGCAGGGTTTGTCAAGCCATAGGGTCCAGGACTGGAACAGTGCTGCCAGCCATGAGGCTACCAGAGCCTTAACCTCCACCCCACCTGCTGGCCCACGGATCATGAGGTTTTTTTTTTGTTTTTTTTTTTGTTTTGTTTTGTTTTTTAGCAGATGATCAAAACTGGTTCAGAGAGGTTAAGAACCCCCAGGCCGAACTGAAGTGTTGGAACCTAGACCCAGACCCCAGTCTGTGCGGCCTCCAAAGTCTAGGCGTTCTATTTCATGCCCCCTTCTTTTTCAAAAGTTAGTAAGTGATATAAAATATATAAGAGAAACTAAACTGCACTAACACAGTGAGCACATCAGCAGATAAAAAGCTGACCCAGGTGGCGAGCTGTGTGCGAGGCACCTGGGTGAGGGCAGGTAAGACGCGCAGCTGGCTGTGCACGAGTGATCCTCAGGCTTCTCTCTGGCCAGCTGGTCTGTCCAAATTAGATGGAAACACCAAGAAAACAAGAGCAGAGTCCCACAAAGAGTTGCGGCTTTTTACGCTCCCTAAGAACACTCAAGACACACCTGTCTATCCTCGCCAACGTTTCATAAAAGAAATTGCATTTAATTCTCCTTGAATCGGGCACATCTGAATCAAATACAGCCACTCCCAAGAAAAGACCGTCACTGGCTTTGTACTGAGAAACACACATTCCTCTGTATTTTTTTGTGTTGCGAATTAGTGAAAATGTCACTCGGGGAATGACTCTGCTTTTAATTCCTCTGAGTCACTTGAGCGCAGAACCAGAGTGGGTTTAGGTGCAGCAGGCAGGAACTGGGGTACAGCCAAGAAAGCTCTCTTCAGAGGTCTTTGGAGGTGAGCCCCACATTTATTCAGGCTGCAGAACCGACTCCGTGGGACGGAGGGGGCTGATTCCATTCAGAGAAGGGCAGAGCAGGAACCTCGTTCAGAGAGAGCTATTCTCAATCCTCCATTGTAACCGGGAACCTAAGGGGACAGTGCCCATGACAGCCATTTCCTGCCCAGAGTTCATGGCAGTGGGGAGGCCTCCGCGGGTCTTTACTCACCTCACGTCACAGGGAATCCGTGTGGTCACCCACCTGGGCCTGAGTACAGAGCCAGGAATAACCTTTGGGAAGGGCTGAGGATGGCAGGGAGGACAGGAAGAGAATGGCTGTGCAGGTGTGTCACCTGTTCCCTGCCTGCAGCCCAGGGCACACAGCTCTGAGTGGGCAGGCCTGGCTGGCCCAGCAGCCTTCATTCATGGGGAGGCTGTTTCCCTGTCACCATCTCTCTCCGGCCCAGGTGCTGCCCCCGATCCAGAATGTCTGTGCCAGCTCCCCCAGCCAGAGCTCAAAGCCAGGTAGTGCATGCATGTGCAGCGCCCGCCCTGGGCCTAACCCTAGCTGGCGCATGTTGGAGCCAGAGGATATGAGGAGACTGGTGGGAGGGGGCAGGGTCTGGTCTCATCCGCTCATCCTAAGGGTGGAGATCCAGGCTCCCGAAGGTGGGCTCCTGTCCTCTAGGTTGGTGCCATTTTCTGGCTCCAGAGGAGGTCTTGAGCCTCATCCCACCTTGGGGGAGGGTAGGAGGTGGTACCCCCAGAGTTAGCCCCAGCCCCTCTGTGCTCAAAGGCACTGACCTACCCACATTTTAATCCTGGACTTTTTTTTTTTTTTTTTAAAGAATTATTTCTGGGACCAGCAGTTAGCATAATGACTATGTCACTGAACTCCCATGTAGTCTACCACGGTTCAAGTCCTGGACCCAGTGGTTTAAAACTCACACCGGGTGCGTGCCCAAGATTCCGAGAGGAGAATGGAGGAGAAGGGATTGCGGTGTGACCATCCCCCCCACCCGGGGAGTGATTTCTTGCTTTCTGTCTCTCTGGTGAGCGCATGTGCCCTGTAGCAAAAACCTCTAAAAAGAAAAAAGAATTATTTCTTTACTTTTTATGTTATTATCATTCATTTTTTAATTTGACCACAGAGACAAAGAGAAAGTGAGAAAGCAAGCTGCCAGGTCTGGGACTTGAACTGCTCTTGGCCATGTGGGAGTCCAGCGCCTTAATCACCACACCACCTACTGGCCCCAATCCTGGACTTTTCAAGTGGTAAATCTAGACTCCCTGAGGTTACAGATGTTGACCCAGGCAAGAGCCTTCCCTTTCTCAAGATTCACTCCAGTTAGACAGGCCTGGAGCCCCAGTTTCTAGGTGCTCTGTCATAGATCTGCATCCAATCCTCAGAGAGGGACAGAACGTGATGTCCACACGTCTGAATGCAGGGCTGTGCTGAGCGCGGGCGATGTGACAGCTCCTGGCCTCAAGGGCGGTCCATCACACAGGTGGTTCCACGGCAGCACCGATGCTGGAAATGGATGGCTCTGTCCGAGACTGCAAGCCTTTATAAGGTGCACCCTCCTTTTCACCTTCTGATGAAGGGGACTGCCTGAAGAAGCACCCCAAGGTCCAGGGCTAGATCCGCGGTGGGAAGAACAAGGACAAGAGGGTCAGGGAAGTGAAGGAACGGAACTGCCAGTGGGTGTACCCACCCCTCCCAGAAATAGACACCTGCTGTTTCCTACTGGAGGATGGGCTCCCCCAGAAAAGGGGATCTGGAGGACCCTTCTGCCCCCACAGGGGAATAAAATGGGGCTTCATTTCCTGCAGCCTCTAAGGCCGCACCGGCTCTCCTCCCTACCACCCTGGCTGCTCCATCTCCCGAGCGCCATCCTCCATCCCATCATCTCCTCAGTTTCCTTTGTTGTCTGGGTTCTGATTCTGGTCCCCTGGTTCCTGTCCTTGCCAGAGTTCTGGTTCCGGAAGACCCTTCGCAGATGCCTTGGGCCTAGTTCCCGCCCAGGCACAAGACAACGCTGAAGACATGGGCCGGAGCATGCCCCGGTGCCTGGGGCAACTGGACATCCGCAAAAGTGTAGTGGGCCTGGCCACGGGTGCCGGCGCCCTCTACCTGCTCTACAAGGCCATCAAGGCTGGCCTAACGTGCCAGCCGCCCCTCTGCTCCAACTCGCCCATCTGCATCGCCCGTGAGTGTCCGGGCCCTGGGGAGAGGGCTCTGCCCCAGGAGGCACCTGCTCCCGAGGCCGCCACTGTGGGAGGGCCCAAAGGTGACTCCTCCAAGTTCCTCTCTGCCTCCTCTTCCTCCTCTCCACCTTCCTTCCTCCAGCCCTCCCTGCAGCCCTAGCCAAGGCCCTGCAAGAGATGCTAGTTCAGGGGTCCTGGTTCTCACCCAAGTGGATCCTCAGGACTCTTCTGGCATGACTCCAAATACTGCATTCGCTCTGGCTCCCAAGATTCTGCTTCTTGGAAACTTGGCACCAGCAGCTCCCCCCATCCGTTTCCTGCCGCTGGAATCTGAGGCAAAGGAAAGGGAAAACTGGGGGAACCCACCTGCCCAGCGCTTCCACTAGGCTGTAGAGTGTGTGTGGACTAGGTGAGGTGCCCCTCTGCAAGACCCTCTACTGCCACCTGCTGGAATGTCATTGCCATAACTGACCACCGTGAAACACCCCGCGCTACTGCTCTATGCCAGCAAACTGTTACAGTGCCTAGCAGACCGGTGGCGTCACGGTGAGGACCAGACGTTAGATTTGGTGCCCTTGTGCAGTCCACAGCTTGGTCAGCTGTACGTGGTGATCTTGCATATAGCGAGAAGGCGTCTCTTCAGAAAAGAAGGCAGCCTCGCCCCCACGTCCCTCTCCCCCACTTCCCCCTCCCGTCCTTTCCTTACTTCCGAGCCCACAGCCTGAACTGGGCTGCGGTGGCTGTCTAGGCCTGGCCATCGAGCGAGAGCGGCACGGGCGGGACTCGGGTGAGCTCCGGAGGCTCCTCAACTCCTTGGAGTGCAAACACGATGAGTACACCAAGAGCATGATCCTGCACAGCATCACGCGCTGTGTGTACTTGCTGGAGGCTGAGGTGAGGGGCGGAGGAGGAGGTCCTTCCAGCCAGCCTGGGTCCTGGGGGTTACACTGTCCCCACCCCGTGACTGGCCAGCCTGTGTCCTGGGACCCGGCTCCGGCCTATGGTGGGAGGGAGTGCTGCAGGGTCTTGGTGACACGGGGGCAGTGGGCCCAGGACACCTGCTTCTCCTGCCTTTCCCATCTGTCCCCACACACTGCAGGCCTCTGCTTGTACTACTGATGACATCAGGTTGGTGGGCTCCATGCTGGATGACAAGGACACCAGTGTCAAAATCCAAGCTCTGAATGCACTTAAAGCTTTCTCTGGCATCAGAAAATTCAGGCTCAAAATTCAGGTGAGCCCAGTGGCAAGTGGCGGGGCAGGGCACAGAGGAGGTCCTCAGTCCTCGAGTTCTTTAATAGACATGTGAAAAGCAGGTATGTTCCAGAAGTTTGCTTGGGGCCGAGTGTGGAACCCGGAAATAAGTGGGCATGTGGTGGTCGGATTTCCAGTAGGGTCATGAAAGCCTATGACTCTCAGGATGAAACAGAGTGAGGCTGCGAGTGGTATCTCTGAATCTCAGACAGCAGGAAGTCTCCTGATGTGCCTTCTGTCTCCAGCCAATTCTTTTTTTTTCTTGGTTTTTTTTTTTTGGAGAGATTTTCGCTATAGGGCGCGTGCGCTCGCCAGACAGACAGAGAGAGACATTAGAGACAGAAAGCGAGAAATCACCCCCAAGGAGGAATGGTCACGCCGCAATCCCGTCTCCTCCACTCTCCTCCCGGGATCTTGGGCACGCATGCACACGGGCCCGGCGTGAGTTTTAAGCCACCGGGTCGGGGAGGCGAACCGCGGTCGACTACGTGGGAGTCCAGAGACATAGCCATTACGCTAACTGCTGGTTCCCGCCAGCCAATTCTTTACCCCATCCGGTTGTCCTCACTTCGGGCTCCAGTGGCCAATCTGAGTTCCTACTGATTGCCAATACATTTAGAGGTTCTCACCACCCCCATGTTAAGTTTGCGTATTTGCTAAAATGAGTCACAGAACTCAAGAAAACATCTTTTTTTTTTTTTTTTTTTTACATTTACCAGGTTATTAAAATAAACACAATTCAGAAACAGCCAAATGGGAGAGATGGATAGGGCGAGGTAGGGGGAAAGGGGCCCAGGGCATTCAGGCACCTCCCATCCCGGCACCTCCATTGTTCAGCGACCTGGAAGCACTTGAAACCCTGTCCCTTCAAAGTTTTCTTTGTTTTTGTTTTTCCTATAGGGTGTGTGTGCTCACCAGACAGACAGACAGAGAAGGAAACTAAGAACTCACCCCCCTGGGCGGGGTGGCCACACCACAGTCCCTTCCCCTTCATTCTCTTTTCATGATTTTGGGCATGCACGCACATGTGCCAGCAAATTTACCAAGTCGCCGGGTCCAGGGCACAAGCCATGTACTCAGCCATGCGGGGTTAACGAATTTATCCAGCTGCCCTAATCACACTGCCTGGCTGGCCAGCCCAAGGTGTTTAGGGAGGTTTTATTATGTAAGCACAGTGGGGTAAATCGCTAGTCATTGGTGACAGTCTCCAGCCCCATCCCCTCCCCGGAGGTGGGGAGAGGGCTGAGAACTCCAATCCTCCAATCAGGGCTTGGCCTTTCTAGTGACCTCATCCTGAAGCTGTCTAAGGGCCACTTTATTAGCAAAACTCTGGTGTGATCAAAAGGTGTTAAGAATAGCAAGAGAGGGCCAGCAAGGGGTGTGGTGGTTAAGGTAACTGGTTCCCATATGGTTGACTGCAGTTTGAGTCCCGGACACAGTGGTTTGGTGGGGCCCTTCACTGCCATTACCCTAAGAACCTGCACTGTGGAGTAGGGAGCAGCAGCAGTCAGTGAGACCCACTGAGGCAAGTCCCCTTGTTTCCTTCTGACTGGCCCAAGTACATCCTGGTCCTGCTCCTCCCACACCCCTTCACCACCATTACTCCTGGAGCATGCGCCGTGGAGCAGAGAGCAGCAGTCAGTGAGACCAACAGAGGCAGGAGACTGCCTCAGACCTCTAGCTGCCCTCTGGCCGGCCAGGAATATTCTGAGATGTCATAGTTTTCCGAGCAGCACCATGTACGTAGTGGTGTCATGTGACTCCTCCCTCTCCCAGCTGGAATGCTCCGGTTCAGTCCCAGGTGCACCTGGTCCTGAGAGACTGGGAAAGGAATCGACGCTTAAGGCTGGCTATACACACCTCTCTGCCTGGAAGACAAGGCCCTCTACCAAGAACACGTCTGAGAAGTAGAGCTCTCCTTCCCGCTGACACTGCAGACACAACATCAGAAGGGCAGGAAGAAGCGTATAATCCACTAGATGACGAGAAACCGGCGCAGGGGCATGAGAAATAATGAGACAAGGAAACACCTCTTCCTCAACACCTCTTCCTGGAACAGAGCAACTCTTCATGAACCATAGACAACACAAAAGGATTTGCAGGGATGTCAGAAGTAGAGTTCAGAATATTCATGGTGACAGAGATGAGGAAGTCTTTCCATTATTCAAAGGAGGAGATAGACACCACAGAAAAGAACCAATCAGAACTCCTAGAGATGAAGATGGTAATATGGATGAAGACCAAGATAGTAATACAGATGAAGACCTCCCTCAGAAGAATTAGTAGCAGATGCGACTACTCAGAAGACAGGATCTCTGAGATGGAAGATGAAACCTTTGACTGAGACAAAACCACCAAAATAATGAAAAACAATTTTTTAAAGAAGACAATATACAAGAAATATTAGACACTATTGAATGTCCAAATGTCTGAATAATAGGTATTCCAGAAGGTGAAGATTCAGACAAGGGCATAGAGGGTCTAGTCCATGAAATACTTGCAGAAAACTTCCCAAACCTAGAGAAGCACTCAGATATCCAGACCCTAGAAATACAAAGGACCCCAAATGGGATCAACATAAGAAGATCCTCTTCATGGCACATAGCCAGAATGGTAAAGATCACAAAGACAAGATTTTTAAAAATGGTAAGAGAGATGGGACCAGCAGATGGTGTAATGGCTATGTCGCCAGACTTTCAAGTAATTGACCGTGGTTCAAGTCCCAGACCTGGTGGCTTGAAACTCACGCCGGTGTGCCCAAGATTTCAAGAGGATAATGGAGAACAGATTGTGGTGTGGCCATCTCTCCTGGGGGGTGATTTCTCACTTTCTCTCTCTGTCTCTCTGCCAAGCACATGCACCCTATAGGAAAAAAAAAAAAAAAAAAAAAAAAAAGAGAGAAACATGTAGTCACAAAGGTTGCTCTATTAGACTAACATCAGACGTCTCAACCAAAACAATTTAGGCAAGAAAAGAATGGGAAGACATTCCAAATATTAAAAGAAAACAATTTTGGTATCAGCAGTTGGTGTAAAGTTTATGTCACTAGTTATGTTGCTGGACTCTCATGTAGTCAATTTTGAGTCCCAGGTCCAGTGGCTGGACCTGGGACTCAAAACTCACACTGGACTCATGTGCGTGCGTGCCCAAGATCCCAGGAGGAGAATGGAGGAGAAGGGACTGTGGTGTGGTCATCCCCCTGGGGGGTGATTTCTCGCTTCCTGTCTCTGTCTCTTTGGCAAGCACCCATGTCCTATAGCAAAAATCTTTCTTAAAAAAAAGACAAAGTAAAACAATTTCAAACAGGAATACTATGCTCCAGCAAGATTATCTTTCAAATGAGAAGAATTGATAAAATCATTCACAAAAACCGGAAAGATTCACCAATATTCGACCAGTTCTTCAAGAAGTACTGAAGGGTGGTCAGCAGGTGGCATGGTGGTTAAGGTGCTGGAATTCCTGCATGGCTGACCATGGTTTGAGTCCTGGACCTGGTGACTTTCTCTCTCTCTCTCTCTTTGACTTTCTCTGGCAAAAAACTCATGTGAAAAAAAAATAATAAAATAAATAATTATTTTTTTTAAAAAAGTACTGAAGGGAGTACTGTTTCAGGATAACTGGAGACAGACAGAAATAGAACAAAAAAACAACCAAGAAAATGGCTAACAAGATGGCAGGGACAAATCCACGAATATCAATAATAGCACTGAATGTTAATGGAATAAATTCTCTAATCAAAAGACATAGTCTGGCTGAGTGGATAAAAAAAGCAGAAACCCTCTATTTGTTGCCTACAAGAAACGCACCTTATGGATAAAGATATACAGAAACTAAAACTGAAGGACTAGAAAAAGATAATCCATACAAATGGAAATCCAAAAAAGGCTGGACTCATGATACTGATATTAGACAAAATAAGCATTAAGACAAAGTACTAAAAGGGTAATTCACCAAGAAGATATAACACTTAAAAATACCTATGTACCCAACTTGGGAGCACCCAAATTCGTGAAAGAAAGACTGCTAGGTCTAGAAGGGGAGATAGACTGCAACACATTAATTGTTGGGGTCTCAACACTCCACTATCTCCATTGGACAGATCATCTAGACAAAAAAACAATCAGAGATACACGATCATGAAATGGACTTGAAAGACATCTATAGAACTTTCCACTCAACAACCACAAAATATACATTTTTCTCACTCCCTGCATGGACCTTTTTCAACAGTAGACTACATGATAGGGCACAAAACAAGCCTTTACAATTTCAAAGGTATAGAAACTATCCAGCATCTTCTCCAACCATGACGAAATTAATTCCAGAAAAATCCTTCAAAAATACACAAATATAGAAACTAAACAAGCTACTCCTGAATGACTTCACAAGCACTGAAGAAATGAAGACTGAAATCAAAAGATGAATTGAAACCAACAATAATGGGTGCGTGGATTTTCATAATCTATGGACATAGAAAGAAACAGTCATAAGAGGGAAGTTCATAGCAATTAGTTCACATAAGAGAAAGATGGAGGGACCAGCAGTTAGCGTAATGGCTATGTCGCTGAATTCCTATATAGTCGACTGCGGTTCGAGTCCCAGACCCGATGGCTTAAAACTCACGCCGGGCGCATGTGCGTGCGTGCCCAAGATCCTGAGAGGAGAATGGAGGAGAAGGGATTGCGGCGTGGCCATCCCCCCTGGGGAGTGATTTCTCTCTTTTTGTCTCTCTGTCTCTCTCTTTCTCTGTCTGGCGAGCGCACGCATCCTATAGCAAAAACCTCTCCAAAAAAAGAAAGATAAAGATGGAAAATAGAGGTGGCAAATAGACAACCCAGCAACACACCTCAGGGAACTAGAAAAACAACAACAAAAGCAAAATGCCAGGAGAAGAGAAATAACAGTTCAAGCAGAAATAAGTGAAATCCAGAACAGACGAACTGTACAGAAAATGAATGAAAACAGAAGTTGGTTCTTTGCGAAGATAAACAAAATTGATACACCATTCGCTAATTAAGAAAGGAGAGAAAGGAACCAGATAAATCAAATGTGCAATGGAACAGGCAATTTTACAACAGATAGAACAGAAATACAAAAGATCATTAGAGAACATTATGAGCGAATGCATGCCAACAAAAGCTGGATGAGCCGGACAAATTTCTGGACTCATACGAGCTCCCGAGACTGAATCAGGAAGACACAGAAAGCCTACATAAACCAGTCACAAGCAATGAAATTGGATCAGTGATACATGACCTCCCAACAAAGAAAAGCCTAGTCCCAATGGTCTCACTGCTGAATTCTACAAAACCTTTAAAGAGCAGCTAACTCTCATCTACTCAAACTATTTCTAAAGATCCAAAAGGGAAGGAACTCTCCCACATTCGTTTTGTGAAACTTCCGTCACCCTCATTCCCATCTCTCTCTCTCTCCTCTGGTCAAATTAAAATAAATAAAGTTTAATAAAATAATTTTTAAAAATTCTTTTTCCTGTTCTATTTTTTTAAAGAATTACTTATTTAACTTTACTTATTCATTCATTTATTTTTAATTTGCCAGAGAGAGAGAGAGAGAGGAGGTGAGAAAGCAAGCTACCAGGTCCAGGACTCAAATCGTGGTCAGCCATGTGGGAGTGTCCAGCACCTTAACCACCATGCCACCTGCTGGTCCCTAAAATAATTCTTAAAAATAAAAAAAGAAAAGAAAAAGAAACCCTAGAGGTCTCTAACCCAACACATCCAAGACAGAGCTTGCCCCTGTTCAAGCCAGATCGCTCTCTCCAGATCTTATCCCACCGGCCTTCTGTTTGATCTCCCTCAAGATGTCACATAAAGTACATGCCCTGACCCTGGCCAAAATGCAGTGCTCTTTTTAAAATTTTTTTGGAGAAGTTTTTTGCTATAGGGCACGTGTGCTCGCCAGACAGAGAGATAGAAAGCGAGAAATCACTCCCCAGGGGGGGATGGCCACGCTGCAATCCCTTCTCCGTTCTCTTGGGATCTGGGCACGCATGCACGTGCACCCGGCGTGAGTTCTAAGCCGCCGGGTCCAGGACGCAAACCGCGGTCGACTACATGGGAGTCTGGCAACATAGCCATTACGCTAACTGCTGGTCCCAAATGCAGTGCTCTTCATGCTCTCTGGCCCTTGTACCTGTTCCATCTCTTTCTGAAACGCTGCCCCAGACTGACCCCATCAGTCCTTTGGGTCTCAGCAGACAATGGGGCTAGGGGAGAGCAGGGTACTATTGGGGATACTTGCTTCCCTCTTAGCTGACTGAGGGTACAGCTTGAGTTACCTGGCTTTGGTAATACCTCTTGGCTCATGCATCTCAGAACCCAAGGTCCCTGTATTCATTCAGCAAATGCACGTTGAACACTTAACGTGGTGCCAAAGCGAGGTAAGACAGGGAAAAGAACAGGAAAGCTTCCCATCCTCCTGGAATTTCTATTCTAAGAGGGCAAGGCGGGCAGTTCATGACAAGGAAAATACTGTGTGTGTTTCACGTGTTCAGTGCTAGCGGGACATAAAGGGATAAGGAAAGTTGGGGTGGTGGTACAGTTTTATTTTTTTAGAATTATTTATTTAATTTTATTTATTATTATCATTTTTTAAAGAATTATTTTTATTTAACTTTATTATTATTTGTTTTAATTTGACCAGAGAAAGAGAGAGACAGAGAGAAAGTGAGAAAGGAAGTTGCCAGGTCTGAGGCTCAAACCTCAGTCTGCCACGTGGGAGTCCAGAGTCTTTAACCACCACGCCACCTGCTGGCCCTGTCATTATTCTTTTAAATGTGCTATAGGGTGGGACTGGTGGGGGAGTAAGAAAATAAGCCACCAGGTCTGGGACTTGAACCATGATTGGTCATCTGGGAATCCAGTGCCTTAGTCACCTCAGCACCTGCTGGCTACAGTGTTGTAGCAAAAGGAGAAACTTGAGACCTTGGCTGAATGAAGAGTTCATGACACCAAAAGCACAGTCCAGGAAAAAAAATCCATAAACTAGACTCCATTAAAATGAAAACATTTGCTTCATAAAATACCCTGTTAAGAGGAGGAAAGGAAGGGCTGACAGGTGGCATGGTGGTTAAGGGAGCTGGACTCCCATATGGCTGACCGTGGTTCGAGTCCCAGACCTGGTGGCTTGTTTTCTCGCTTTCTCTCTCTCCCTCTCTCTCTCTCACTCTGTCCCTCTCTGGTCAAATTAAAATAAAATGAACAAATAATAAAGTTAAATACAATAATTCTTTTAAAAAAAGGAGGAGGAAAGGATTAGCTGGAGACTGGAAGAAAATATTCACAAATGACTCATCTAGATTATGTAAAGAGTTTGAAGAACAGGTTTAGGCCAGCCCCATGGCCTAGTGGTTAAGAGAGCTGATCGCACATGGCTGACCCTGTGGTTTGAATCCTGGCCCCAGTGGCTTGAGAAACATGCCAGGTGCATGTGTGGCCGTGACAAAAGTCCTGAAAGGAAGGAGGGTTGGAGAAGGGATTGCTGTTTGAGCACGCCCCATTTTGGTGTGCTTTCCCCCTCTCTCCCTCTCTGTCTCTCCGTTTCTGGTGAGTGCATGTGCTCTCTGGCAAGTTTAAAAAAAAAAGGCAAAATTTTTATTTATTGGGGCCAGCAGGTGGCCTGGTGGTTAAGGACACTGAATTCCCACATGGCCGACCACGGTTCAAGTACTGGACCTGGCAGCTTCCTTTCTCACTTTCTCTCTCTCGCTCTGTCCCTCTCTGGTAAAGAAAGAAAGAAAGAAAGAAAGAAAGAAAGAAAGAAAGAAAGAAAGAAAGAAAGAAAGAAAGAAAGAAAGGAAGGAGTGGAAGGAAGGAAGGAAGGAAGGAAGGAAGAGAAAGAAAGAAAGAAAGAAAGAAAGAAAGAAAGAAAGAAAGTTAAATAAATAATTTTTTAAAAAGAAAAATTTTATTTATTATTTAAAAAAAATTTGCTGAGAGGCATGTACACTCACCAAAGAGAGACAGAGAGAGAGAGAGAGAGAGAGAGAGGCAGAGAGTGGAGGGAGAAAAAGTGAGAAAGCAAGCCTCCAGGTTCAAGACTCGAACCACATTTGCCCTTGTGGCAGTCCAGTACCTTAACAACAATGCCATCT
>NW_006159580.1:183387-186668 GCF_000334495.1 Tupaia belangeri chinensis | reverse complement strand
CAGAGAAAGAGAGAGAGAGAAAGGGAGAACGAGAAAGCAAGCCTCTAGGTTCGGGACTTGAACTGTGGTCGACCATGTGGGAGTCCAGCACCCTCAACCACCATGCCATCTGCCAACCCCTAGACAAAATATTTTTAAAAAATACTTGAAAATGGGCAAAAGACATGAAAAGATGTTTCACTGAAGATGTATGATTACCAATAATCACATGAAAAGCTGTTTAATATCTTTAGCCATTAAGGAAAGACAAACGAAGACCACAATGAAAGATGTGACATTAGAAGATTTAAAATCGGGACCAGCAGTTAGCGTAATGGCTATGTCGCTGGACTCCCATGTAGTTGACTGCAGTTCGAGTCCCAGACCCGGTGGCTTAAACTCACACCGGGCATGTGTGCGTGCGTGCCCAAGATCCCGAGAGGAGAATGGAGGAGAAGGGATTGCGGCGTGGCCATCCCCCCTGGGGGGTGATTTCTCGTTTTCTGTCTCTCTGTCTCTCTCTGTCTTTCTGGTGAGTGCATGCTCCCTATAGCAAAAAAAAAAAAGAAAAAGAAAAAAGAAAAAAACCTCGCCAAAAAAAGAAAGAAAGAAAAAGAAGAAGATTTAAAATCAACATTAGTGCCAACATGAAAGCTGTTGACTATGTAGAGAATCCGGTCTCTCAGGTGCTGCTGACGGGAATGTATAACGTACAGCAGTCACTCTGGAAAACAGTTCGGCAGTTTCTTAAAAAGCTGAGTTTGGCCCAGCCGCTGTGGCAGTGTCTAGCTGACTTGGCCACATTTGATAGAGCTGATGAGATGAAAGCCATCAGTGGGCCCCGTCAATGATCAGCCCACAAGACCGAAGTTAAAAATGGCCTAGACTGAAAGGTGGTGTGGGGGTTTAGGTGCTGGAATTCCTGCATGGCCGAGTGTGGTGCAAGTCCTGGACCCGGCGGCTTGCTTTCTCTCTCTCTTTCTTGGCAAAATCCCTGTGAAAATAAATTAATTAATTAACTAAATAATTCTTTTAAAAAATGATAAATCCAGCAAAGTAAAACTGCCAGGGCCTTTTGAGCCACTCTTTCTCTGTCTGTTCAGGCCTGCTCCCACCTCTCAGAAGTGCACTTTTACTTATTAAACTACCTTTTCCTTACACTTAAAAATAAATGAAAAGAAAAGTGACAGAAGAGTGCGTGCACGTGGCGGCCTGGAACCCTGAGGAGCGGCTGGGGAAACGGGAGCGCAGGGCGAGAAGACGCTGGCAAGGGTTCTGTCTGTCTTTGCATGGGTACACCTTCTCTAGCCAAAGGAAACAAAACAAAAAACTAAATATACATTTACCAACCAGTGATAGCACTCCTGGGCATTTATCTTTAGAGAAATGAAAACTTAACATCTACACAGAAAACCTGTCCACAATGGCTCAGGGCAACTTTATTTGTAATAGCCCCAAACTGGAAACAACCAAAAGGTCTCTCCACGGGAGACTGGTTAAACGGAGATTCTCCATATAACGGAATACTATCCAGTAATAAAAAGGAATAAAATAGCAATAAACACAGTAACTATGCACACAGAGCCATCCAAGTGGATGGATCTCAAGGGCATTATGTTGATTGAAAAACAGCCGCTCGTAAAAGGGCACATGAAGTATGATTCCACTTAGGTAACATTCTCAACATGAAAAATGTCACAGATATGGAAAATGGATCAGTGGTCGCCAGGGACTGGCTGGGGAGTGTGTGGGACTGACTACGGGGCCGTCCTGATGGAATGGTCTGTCGGAGACCGTGGCAGTTACACGAATCTGTGCACGTGATGAGATGCCACCTGCACACATCCGCACACTATTCCTGGTTTTCATATTGCACTATAATTCCTTTTTTAAAAAAATATTTTTTATTTGTTTTTATTATTTATTTTTTAACTTGATCAGAGAGAGAGAGAGGGAAAGTGAGAAAGCAAGCCACCAGGTTCAGGACTTGAACTGCAGTCGGCCATGTGGGATTCCAACACCTTAACCACCACACCCCCTGCCAGCCCTGATATTGCACTATAATTCTGTAAGATGTAACCATCAAGGGAAATTATTGGATGAAGAGCACACAGACCCTTGCTGTACTACTTTTGCAACTTCCTGTGAATTTATAATTATAATTATTTCAAATCAAAAGTTTAAAAATAAGACCAACCTAATAGCACAGCAGTTAAACACCATGCAGAGGAAGCTACATCCCACAGAGTGACCAGGATTCAAGACTTAGCCCTAGCAGTTTGAAAAACACACCTAGATTGGGCCAGCAGGTGGCATGGTGGTTAAGGCACTGGACTCCCACATGGCTAATCATGGTTCAAGTCTCGGACCTGGCAGCTTGCTTTCTCACTTTCCTTCTCTGTCTGTCTCTAGTGAGTGTATGTGGTCTGTAGCAAATTGAAATAAGTAAATAAATAAAAATTTAAAGCATTATTTTATTTAACTTTATTTATCCATTTATTCATCTATGTATTTATTTTCATTTGACCAGAGAGGGATAGAGTGATAGAGAGAGAGAGAGAAAGTGAGAAAGCAAGCTGCCAGGTCCAGGACTTGATGTGGTTGGCCATGTGGGAGTCCAGCACCCTTAACCACCATGCCACCTGCCGGCCCCAGTAAATAATTATTTTAAAAAAGAGAAAAATATACCTGGAATGCATCTCCAAGTGCAGCATCCTGATGGAATGGAGAAATAGAGGAAAAAGGATTGTCTCATGACCAGGCCCTGTTCAGGGGTGCTTCCCCCACCCCCCATATGTGCACACACAGGCCCTCTGGTGTAAAAATCTAAAAATAAAGTGTGTTACATGTGACAATGTTATGGAGAAAAATAAAACAAAGATGGGATTAAAGGCTGGGATGGTGCTGGTTAGAGAAGCCCGCCCTGAGAAGGTGACTTTTAAGCAAAGTCGTGAAGAAGATAAGAGATGTCGGGCCATATCTGGGAGACGAGTGTTCTAACAGAACAGCTGTGCAGATGGCCTAGGACAGGCGTGTACCCGGCATGCTCAGGAGACAGCTGTGCGGCCATTATGGCAGCAACTACAGAGATAAAGGACAGAATAGGAGATGGAGTTTAAAAAAATGGGGGAATGGACCAGCAGTTAGCATAATGGCTATGTCGCTGCACTCTGACGTAGTCAACCGCGGTTCGCATCCCGGACCTGGTGGCTTGAACTCACGCCAGGCGCGTGTGTGTGTGTGTGCCCAAGATCCAGAGAGGAGAATGGAGGAGAAGGGATTGCGGCATGGCCATCCCCCCC
>NW_006159580.1:180930-183336 GCF_000334495.1 Tupaia belangeri chinensis | reverse complement strand
CATGCGTCCTATAGCAAAAACCTCTCCAAAAAAAAAAAAAAAAATGGGGGAAGGGGGCAGATCATATAAACGTATATGCCGTTGTGGCTTTTACCCTGAACAAAAATGGGAGCTCTGGAGCAGAGGAGTGACATACCTGATGCGTCTGGTGTTCTGTGATTGGATACAGGGAAGGGGAGGCAGGGATGGAAGTGAGCAGCAACAGGAGGCAGAAATCCGGTGACAGTTGATGGTGGCTTGGAAGAGGGTGGATGAAAGTGGATGGCGAGAAGCAGCCTAGCTTTTTTTTTTAGAGGTTTTTGCTATAGGGCACGTGTGCTCGCCAGACAGAGACAGACAGAAAGCAAGAAACGGCCCCACAGCAATCCCTTCTCCTCCTTTCTCTTCTTGGGATCTTGGGCACTCACGCACACGCACCCGGCGTGAGTTTTAAGCCACTGGGTCTGGGACGCGAACAGCTGTCGACTACATGGGAGTCCAGCGACATAGCCATTAGGCTAACTGCTGGCCCCGCTGCCTGGTTTTTGATTGCTTTGTGAGGATAGAAACAACAGGATTTTTTCAAGGATTGGAAAAGGGGTGTGAGAGAAAGGAGTCAAGGATGCCACAGATTTTTGGCTTGAGTAATGGAAGGCAGGTGAGACAGAGACAGGTAGCTGAGAGAGAGGAGGCTGTGGGACAAGCAGCTGTGGGGTCGGGGATGTGGCTCTTGAGAGGCTTAAGGCTTTCGGGAAGGAAAAGGGACGTGGCAGCTGGGTGCATGGCTGGAGGCAAAAACTTGCATGTCGTCAGCATAGGGGTAGCATGCATTCTGTGAGTCGGGGTGGGGTCTCTAAGGGGGGGGTTAAGATAGGCAAGAGGAAGTTGGGTAGAACGGGGAAAGCGAAGCCACGTGAAGAATCTCTAGGGAGTGGGAGCAGTCAACTAGGCGGAGCGATGCTGAGAGGTAAAGAAGGGTGGCTGGATTTTGGCCCAGGGTCCTGGGTGGGGCCGTGAAGAGTGGAGTCAGAGGCTGGGATGGTGGTGGGGGTCACCTCCTCGAAGCAGACCCTGCTCTTCCTCCCCACCCCAGGAACACTCTATCAAGGTTCTGGAGCTGATCTCTACCATCTGGGACACGGAGCTGCACGTGGCGGGCCTCAGACTCCTCAACAACCTCCCACTGCCCGACTACGTGCACCCACAGCTGCGGCGCGTGATGCCTGCCTTGATGGAGATCCTGCAGTCGGACTACATCCTGGCACAGGTGCCGGGGGAGCGCGGCCCAGGCCCTGTCCTGACCAGCCCCGCCGGAGCGCCTCCAGGGGAGGGCGGAGGTTCGTGTCTCCCTGCTCAGGCCGGGACTCTCCTGCTTTCTCATGCTTTACTCTCTCCCTTACTCAGGTTCAAGCCGTACGACTGCTGAGCTATCTGGCACAGAAGAATGACCTTCTCTACGACATTCTTAACTGCCAGGTGAGAAAGGACCCGAGGAGAGGCTGATGGATGACAACTCAGGGCTGAGGAGGGAAGAACCGTGGCTTCTCCAGACAGACATCTTCCTGATCAATTGTCCTTCCTCTTCCTGCCTCTGCACTAGAGGCATTGAAAATCTTCTCTCTTCTACTCCCCTAAGAATGAAAATCCAATTTGTTCAGACGGGACTTTTTTTTAAGGGGCTTTCTGAGCTCTGAGAGTTAAGAACACAGGAGCTAGAATAAAATTTAATGTTGAGGTGCCAGCAGGTGGCGTGGTGGTTGAGGTGCTGGACTCCCACATAGCCGACCATGTTTTGAGTCCTGGACCTGGCAGCTTGCTTTCTCACTTTCCCGCTCTCTCCCTCTCTCTTTCTAATCACATTTAAAAATGATAATAATAATAAATAAAAAATTTTGAAAAGGTTAATGTATATATACTTTTTAAAAATTATTTATTCAATTTTACTTACTATTTTTTTTAATTTGACCAGAGAGAGAAAGGAAAAATGAGAAAGCAAACTGACAGGTCAAGGACGTGAACTGTGGTCAGCCGCGTGGGGTTCCAGCACCTCAACCACCATGCCACCTGCTGGTCCCTAATGTAGATATTTTAATAGTAAGGACCAAAAGCATTCTTAGGGATGGGAAGACTACTGTGTAATCATCAGTGGTTCAGTTCACCAGGATAAAGCAACTTTAAACCTATATGTAACTAATAACATAATCTCAAAATACGTATGGCAAAACTTGATGGAATTATAAGGAGAAATGAACAAATCACCATTACTATTTTTTTTTTAAGGTTTTTGCCATAGGGCACATGCCCTTGCCAGGGAGAGACAGTGAGGGGAAAAATGAAATATCACCCCATGGAGGGATGGCCATGCTGCAGTCCCTTTTCCATTTTCCTCCTGGGATTTTGGGCACACACACACACACACACACACAC
>NW_006159580.1:167143-179697 GCF_000334495.1 Tupaia belangeri chinensis | reverse complement strand
GTTCAGACGGTACTTTTTTTTAAGGGGCTTTCTGAGCTCTGAGAGTGAGGAACACAGGAGCTAGAATAAAATTTAATGTTGAGGTGCCAGCAGGTGGCGTGGTGGTTGAGGTGCTGGACTCCCACATAGCCGACCATGTTTTGAGTCCCGGACCTGGCAGCTTGCTTTCTCACTTTCCCGCTCTCTCCCTCTCTCTTTCTAATCACATTTAAAAATGATAATAATAATAAATAAAAAATTTTGAAAAGGTTAATGTATATATACTTTTTAAAAATTATTTATTCAATTTTACTTACTATTTTTTTTAATTTGACCAGAGAGAGAAAGGAAAAATGAGAAAGCAAACTGACAGGTCAAGGACGTGAACTGTGGAGAGCCGCGTGGGGTTCCAGCACCTCAACCACCATGCCACCTGCTGGTCCCTAATGTAGATATTTTAATAGTAAGGACCAAAAGCATTCTTAGGGATGGGAAGACTACTGTGTAATCATCAGTGGTTCAGTTCACCAGGATAAAGCAACTTTAAACCTATATGTAACTAATAACATAATCTCAAAATACGTATGGCAAAACTTGATGGAATTATAAGGAGAAATGAATAAATCACCCCACCTGCTGGTCCCTAATGTAGATATTTTAATAGTAAGGACCAAAAGCATTCTTAGGGATGGGAAGACTACTGTGTAATCATCAGTGGTTCAGTTCACCAGGATAAAGCAACTTTAAACCTATATGTAACTAATAACATAATCTCAAAATACGTATGGCAAAACTTGATGGAATTATAAGGAGAAATGAACAAATCACCATTACTATTTTTTTTTTAAGGTTTTTGCCATAGGGCACATGCCCATGCCAGGGAGAGACAGTGAGGGGGATAGGGCACATGCCCTTGCCAGGGAGAGACAGTGAGGGGAAAAATGAAATATCACCCCATGGAGGGATGGCCATGCTGCAGTCCCTTTTCCATTTTCCTCCTGGGATTTTGGGCACACACACACACACACACACACACACCTGGTGAGTTTCAAGTCACCAGGCCTAGGACTTGAACTACAGTCGATCACGTGGGAGTTCAGCACCTTAACCACTATGCCACCTGCTGACCCCCATGAGACTTGGAAGATTTTAATTACTCTTTCCCAGCAATTGGTAGAAACTAAAACTAGTAAGGGTATACCTTCTTTTTTGGTTTTGCTATAGGATGCATGTGCTCTCCAGAGAGGGAGAAGGAGAGATACATATACATATAGAGAGAGAGAAGTCACTGCCACAATCCCTTCTCCTCTTAGGATTTCTCCTCTCAGGTGCATGCACATGTGGCCAGTGTAGTTTTCAAGCTGCCTGGTCAGGACTGGAACTGCACGGTCGGCCATGTGAGATCCAGCTGCCTTAACCACCATGCTATCACCTGGACCAGGGTCCTTGCTGTGAATAACACAAATAAGCTTGAGCCGTTAGACATACCTAGAACACTCTACAGTGATTAAATGCTCATTCCTCTCAACCATGCACTAAACCTTAAAGTTTGTCCCCCAAATTTTCCCAGAATCCACCTTATTAACATGCCGACCATGTTTTATGACCGCAATGAAATGATGATATAGGAAAACTAGAATATTCTTACACAGTTGCGTCTGAAACACGTATATGCAGGAGTTGAGATAACAGGAAGATGGAAGAGTAAGAATTCTAGGACCTGCCTGCGAATTCATTCCTGTTTCCTCTGCATTTCCGTCGCAGGTACACTGCAACTTCCTGAGTCTGTTCCAGTCCACACAGCCAGGGAGCCTGCTGTTCGAGGTACTGGTGTTTGCTGAGCGACTGAGTGAGGGTCGTAATGCAACCCACTACCGCGCTGTGAAATGGCATTACAACGAGCAGTCCCTGCACGAAGCCCTCTTTGGGGACGAGTCACGACTGGCAGATCGGCTGCTTGCTCTGGTCATCCACCCTGAGGAGGAGGTTCAGATCCAGGCCTGCAAGGTCATCGTCAGCCTGCAGTGCCCCCGGGACTTGAGAGTCCGGCCTTCCTCCTGCCACCCCAGTCACTCCTACTTTAAAAATGCGGAATAAAATAAAGGAGAGTCAGTAAACGAGTGTGGGAGAGCAGCTTGCGTGTTTGTACATCCCTTCCCAGGACTGGGCGGAGAGTTCATTTGTGTAGCTTCTGCCCCAGAGCATGGCCCAGCAAGGGCACGTCTTCCAAAACATCCCTGCTGCCACGTTTGGGGGACTGACTGCCCTCCCTCTCACTGCTGTTTACATCTGAATTTTGAAATCGATTCTTTCTTCTTTTGTTTTCTTCTTTCTTCCTCTTTCTTTCTTTCTTTCTTTCTCTTTTTCTTTATTTTTTTTTTGACAGTTTTTAGTTGTGTATTTATTCACTTTATTAAAAAATGCACGTATTTTAGAGATCCTATAAATTAAGTGACCACCCATTAAAGTGGAATATAGGGGGTTCGCCAGGTGGCGTGGTGGTTAAGGCACTGGACTCCCACATGCCAGCCACTGTTCAAATCCCAGACCTGGTGGCTTGCTTTCTGATTCTCCCTTTCTCTCTGTTTGCCACTCTCTGGTTAAAATTGATGAATAATAATAAATAAAAGTAAAAATAAATAAATCTTTAAAAACATTTTAAAAATAAAGTGGAATATAGGTCATCCCTCCAAGTGTGGCATTTTTTGTAAAAAGCAGTATTTCTTATTGGAATTTTACTGATCACACAGGATTTAAAAGAATGTCAGATATAATGACACATGTAGTCTAAACAGGACAGGTTGATTAAGAATTGACATAATGTGGGACCAGCAGTCAGTGTAATGGCTATGTCACTGGACTCCCACGTAGTCGACCGCGGTTCGAGTCCCAGACCTGGTGGCTTAAACTCACGCCAGGCGCGTGTGCGTGCGTGCCCAAGATCCCGAGAGGAGAATGGAGGAGAAGGGATTGCGGCGTGGCCATCCCCTCTGGGAGGTGATTTCTTGCTGTCTCTCTGTCTCTCTCTCTATCTGGCGAGTGCATGCACCTTATAGCAAAAACCTCTCCAAAAAAAGAGAAAAGAAAAGAATTTACGTAATGTAACAATGTACCTATTAAAAGTTAGTCGTGTGAACAGACACATGCAGTGGGGAGAGTTGGTGACAGGAATCCCTTTAATGATCGGTTGTGGGCCCGGATACAGTAATATTGCTTTTCCCTCCTTTACAGTAAAAAACTTTCTTTTTTTAAAAGAATTATTTTTATCCAACTTTATTTATTATTATTATTATTTTCCAGTTTGATCAGAGAGAAACAGAGAAAGAGAGAGGGAAAGTGAGAACGTGGGCTACCAGGTCCAGGACTTGAACTGTAGTTCAGCCATGTGGGAGTCCAGTGCCTTTACCACCACGCCACCTGCTGACACCAGTAAACAACTTTCACTCACAGATACAGGTATTCCACTCAAGTGTACACATGTAAGGGCGAGCTGTGACCTGCTACACACGCAGTCTAAAGCCACATAACTCTGATCCTTCTGTGACACTCCCAGGAAAATAGTAAAAGCCCCACGTAGGTGGTAGGAAGCACTGGGCTTTTTTTCTTTTTCCACAGTCCATTGAGGCATTTTATTTGTACATGTGTATTACAACCCTAGAAAAAGAATCCCAGGATCTTCCCTCCTGTAGGTTTCCGTCTTGCCTCTTCATGGTCCATGAGGCCAGCTGGGGTGGTCAGTACAGGGAAACCAGCCTGCCGCGCTGGGAGCAGGTTACTCTGCCATGTCCCTAGATCTTTGAGTCGCACATCGGATCTGGGGCTGTTCACTCCACACTTCTTTAACCTGCCAGTGAGGTTCACGACAATTTTTCCAGCTCTGTGGTCATCAGTGATTTCAAATGCACCGTTGTAACCCTCTTCATCCTCACAGTTAGAGACCGGGCAATGACTCTGGAGCACGGCCCAGTACGAACCTGGCGCTTCCCTCTCTTTTCTGCACTGTTGATGCTCTGGAGGGCGTCAGCCAGGACGTTCACGCGCACCCTTACGGCGGCACAGCAAGATGGCGGAAAGCGCACGGGTCTTTCATTCTAGGTTGGGGGAAAAAAGAGCATTAAAGTAACTGAAGGTCTAGCATATTGGCAACTTAGAGTGCAAAGTATTTTATTTTATCATTATTATTATTTTTTTGGAGAGGTTTTTGCTATAGGGCGCATGCACTCACCAGACAGACAGAGACAGAGAGACAGAAAGTGAGAAATCACCCCCCAGGGGGGATGGCCACACAGCAATCCCTTCTGCTCCATTCTCCTCTCGGGATCTTGGGCACGCACGCACACGCTCCCGGCATGAGTTTTAAGCCACCAGGTCTGGGATGTGAACCACGGTCGATTACGTGGGAGTCCAGCGACATAACCATTATGCTAACTGCTGGTCCCCAAAGTATTTTATTTTGAAAACTCTAAAATCTGAAAACAAGCTGGTCTTGGTTAAATAAGAGGGTCATCTAAGAAGCTACTATTCCATTCTGATATCCCCTCACAGATTTCTATGAACTTATGTGTGGAGGACATGTTCCTGGATTAGAGCGGCATGAGTGAACAAAGGAAGGGGTCGTGGAGAGCACAGAAGGAGAGTGAGAGGAACTGGGACACCATAGGCTTCAGGTTTACTGTGCCCAAACCTCAAAAATAGTCCCCACTGCACAGGAGCAAGGCAGAACCCACCGTATCCACTAAACCTCTCTGCAGTTAAGAAATACGTCTGCCTACACAAGGTAGCTCATTACAGAAAGCAAGGAAGCAGTCTCAAGTTTCGTAACTGGATAGTCAGAGCCTGGGTGAATACCTCCCCTCCAACCTGCTAGTATGAGGTCACTTGTGTCCCAGAGCCTACTCCTGCTTCTCAGGCTTGGTCCACGATATATTATTATACATGCCTTCCAAAAGCCTACCAGTGAGCTTTGCATAAAGCATCTGCATGAAATTTTCTAATTCAGGGGCAGGTAGGTGGCATGGTGGTTAAGGTGCTGGACTCCCACAGGGCCGACTGTGGTTTGAGTCCCATATTTGGTGGCTTGCTTTCTCACTTCCTCTCTCTCTCTCTGTCTCTTTCTGATCAAATTAGAAAATAATAATGATAATAATGATAAATAAAGTTAAATAAAATAATTCTTTTTTAAAAAAAGAATAGGCACTGAAGCTTTCATACCTTGTAAGATAGAGTTGTGAAGATTGGTATTGTTCCCACAGTCCTGAGCCCACATGAAATGTTCAATAAAGGATAATTATAAAAAAAAAAGTTTTCCAAAGCTGAATGTGGTCACTTGAAGCTCAGTTTTTCTGCATGAAATACAACTTCCTAAAACTCCTAGGTGGAAACTACTCTTTTTTTTTTTTTTTTAAGAATTATTTTATCTAACTTTATTTATTTATTTTATTTGACTAGGGAGGAATAGAGTGAGAGAGAGATAGAGAGAGGGAAAGTGAGAAAGCAAACTGCCAAGTCTGGGACTTGAACCATGGTCGAACACGTGGGCGTTCAGCGCCCTTAACCACCACGCCACCTGCTGGCCCTGGGAACACCACTGTTGTGATGATCTGTGATTAGATGGACTGATCAATCTCAGTTGGCAATATCCCTTTTTCCCCTTGGTAAGGGTTTAAAAATTTTACGACAGCTTCATTTTTCTATGTTACACGGCTGGTTTTATCCAAATGTCTCCTGGGAGGCGTAGACCGTGTGTAGGAATCCACCTTCAACCTTTTCGCTTCTGTGTGCTTCAGAGATGGGCGTGGACATGCTCGCCATGCTGTGTCCACTCACCAGGAGGAAGGAGGCCTGATTAGCATTGAGCTGTTGGCGCCTTCTAATGATCTTGATGAGTTTGTTCACGTTGACGTGATCATGTACAGGAACCCGGCTTTATCCAAGACAGGAAGCTCCTTCTCAGCCTTGGACTGGTCTGTTATCCCTGGTATTTAGGTGGGTGCTGCTCTTGGCTAAGTCCGACATCGCCTATTCTTGGTTCAAAGGTACGATGCTGCTTGAAGATCTTCTTTGATGGCATGACGTGGGACCTGGGCTGTGGGGCCAAGGGTCTCGAAGGCTCCTCCTGGGATAGCAGCAGCTTCGACCGAAGCCAGTGCCCTCCCCCCCCCCAAGATTATTTACTATAGGGCGCAAGCACGCCTCAGAGAGACAGAGAGACAGAAAGCAAGAAATCACCACCCGGGGGGAATGGCCATGCTGCAATCTCTTTTCCTCCTTTCTCCTCTCAGGGTCTTGGGCATGCACACGTGCCCGGCATGAGTTTAAGACACCGGGTCCGGGACTTGAATCATTGTCAACTACGTGGGAATCCAGTGACCTAACCACTACGTCATCTGCTGATCCCCCCCACCAGTGCTTTCTAAGAGTTGGGAGAAGACAGGTTTGAGGACTGAGGCCAAAGGTCACCAACAGGAGACTGTAGAGCAGTGGATTAGTCTGGAGGGGCGAGGCGATGCTGCTGTAGCCAATGACCCCCAAGTCCCAGTGGCTTAAACATGACAACAGCTACTTCTTATTTACACTACCTGCCACCTGGGGGTGGGGAGTCAGGGCTGGCTTCTTTCCCACATCGTCCTCACTCAGGTACCCATGCAGAAGGAGACGCCTTCACTGTGTTTCAAAACAGAGAAGAAAAGGAAGACGGCTGTGATGACAAGCTCTTACACGTTCCACCAGAGGGCAGGCCTGCAGTGTAGCGGTTAAAGGAGCTGAATCCCACGTGGCCAAACAGAGTTCAAAATGTGGCCCTGGTGGCTTGAAAAATGTCAGGCATGCTTTCATGCTCCAAATCCCGACAGGATAGAGGGCTGGAGAGAGGACCTAGCTATGGCTACACCTCACCGGGGGTGCTTTCCCTCTCTTCTGACTCTCCATCTGTCTCTGGCAATTTAAAAAAAAAAGTTGTACCAGCAGTTAGCGTAATGGCTATGTCGCTGGACTCTCATGTAGTTGACTGCAGTTCAAGTCCCGGACCCGGTGGCTTAAACTCACACCGGGCGCATGTGCATGTGTGCCCAAGATCCCAAGATGAGAATGGAGGAGAAGGGATTGCGGGTGATTTCTCCCTTTTTGGCTCTCTGTCTCTCTGTCTTTCTGGAGAACGCATGCACCCTATAGCAAAAACCTCTCAAAAAAAAAAAAAAAAAAGATAAAGACTGAGAACTTGAGGCATGCTGAGTAAGAGGGAGAGCTCTGGGAACAGATCGCTCGGTTTGAGTCCCAGCTCTGTCACTAGCTGTGTGACTTTGTGGAGCCATTAACCCTACTTACGTCTCAGTCCCCTCACCTTGAAATGAATACAGCAGCACTCTAGCCTCAGGGGGCAGTTGGGAGGATCCCACGGGACACGAATTCGTGACTGTAAGGCACAGTGATCTGCACAGGAGCGATGAGGCCATCACTGAGACCAAAAGATCAGGGCGGGAAAGGCCCTGGGAGAACGTTGAGTCTAATGAGTTGAGTGTTTCTGCAGGCTCTTGAAGTCACAGGACTTGGGGAGACCTAGTTCCTGAAAAGCCTCTGGAACTTGGCTCTGGACACCAGAGCAACCGTGTGAGTAATATACAACCGTAAGGTGAAGTCTCCCGAAACGAGCCGATCAAACCACACATGGCCACCCGGTTTCGGAGTCCCCCTTCGTTCGCACTCGCTCATTCACTGTGTACCTGTGAGTTCTTGCTGGCACGTGGGCAGCAGGGGCTGCTGACGGCTCCCGGAAACGTTATGTGAGGAAGCTGTAACCCTGAGTTATTCATTAACTTGGCTAGGGAAACAGAGCATATTGGTCTGGCTTTGGAACCCCAGTATTCCTTAGAAGCAAGATCTGAAAATAATGACCTAGTCTAGGGCCAACCTTGGTTTTTTACTGAAGGCGAGGAAAAAAAAAAAAAAAAAAAGCAAAACAAAGCCAGCCTATGGCTTGGTGGCCGAAGCAGCCAGATCCCACATGACCGACCTTCCGGCTTGCGTCCTGGACCCAGCGGTTTGAAAAGCACACCATGTGCATGTGTGTGCACGGTCAAAAACCCTCAAAGGACAGAGAGGTGGAGGTGAAGGGATTGTTGTGCGTGACCACACCACATGGGGGTACCTCCCCTTTCATGAGCGCACCCGTCCTCTGGAAAGTTAAACGAACAAGAAAAGCAAACCCAAAGAGAAGTGTCTTGTTCAACGTCTCATGACAGCTAAGCGGCAGGAACAGGGTTAGAATCTCCAATGCTTGGGCTTTTTTCTTTCATATATACTCTCTTTGTTTTGTTTTTTTTTTAGAGAGAGAGATTTTTGCTATAAGGTGTGTGTGCTTCCCAAAGAGACAGAGAGGGACACAGAAAGTGAGAAATTACTCCCCAGGGGGGAAGACATGCTACAATCCCTTCTCCCTTTGCATATGCGTGCACACATGCCCAGTGTGAGTTTCAGCCCGCTGGGTCTGGGACTCGAACCACAGTTGGCCACGTGGGAGTCCAGTGCCTTAACCACTATGCCACTGGCTGGTCCCATTGTTTCATATTCTTTGATCTGAGCCCCATGAGAGTGGACTATAAATTTTTCATCAGAACCTTGGAAGCTGAGAAGGACCTAGATGTTTCTGGCATGAGAGGCCAGTTTAGGACAGAACTACCTAAGGAAATCTGTCTCTACTAATCCCCCATCACATGACGTGGGTGGGAGAGAGCGGGGAGATGGGGGGAATGTGGTTGTTGAAGATGGACTGACCAGAGAGAGCCAGTTCCTATAGAGGCTACGTTATCATCGATGTGTCCCCAAGTTCGATTTGTCACCCCTGAGAGGACGGTCACTACCAGAGCTGAGTGAAATGCCGTCTTTCTCCCAAGATCGGGCCTGAGGCGGCTCCTTCCTGCTACACGGATCCACGGTAGCCATGTCAGTGAAACAGCAAAGGCCAATACCATCCTGCCCGCCTCGACCAGCTCCCTGCTACCCACATGGCCCGCGAGGCTCCGGGCTCACCTTCATTCTCCCCTCCAGCACTCAGCCTTTCCGGGTGTTTCACATCCGCCCCTTCTCCTGTCCACGGCTGCTGCCCTAGCCCCGACAGCAGGACTGTTCCTGCTTCTGGTCCCCATCCTCCCCCTACACATTCTCGGCTGATCACAGTCCCCACACTGCAGCACCCTCAAAACACTTCAGAGACTCTAACACTACCTTAGCGTCCTTTTTCTCAGCCTCAAGGCAAAGTTACATGATCTTACGGGTAGAAAGTTACTCAGCAAAAACAGGTGAGTTTTGTCCTTGATATGTGGTCCCTGGACCCCAGACGAGTTAGCTCTGCATTCAAGGCCCTTGGCAGTCTGCTCCTCTTGCCTGCCACGGCCTCTGTGCCACATCTCTGCTTCAGCCAAACGGACGCAAACCAGCCTACGCTGCCTAACCGTACCACGTGTGGTTCTGTCTCTCATTTTCTTTTCTTTTCTTTTCTTTTCTTTTCTTTTCTTTTCTTTTCTTTTCTTTTCTTTTCTTTTCTTTTCTTTTCTTTTCTTTTCTTTTCTTTTCTTTTCTTTTCTTTTCTTTTCTTTTCTTTTCTTTTCTTTTCTTTTCTTTTCTTTTCTTTTCTTTTCTTTTCTTTTCTTTTCTTTTCTTTTCTTTTCTTTTCTTTTCTTTTCTTTTCTTTTCTTTTCTTTTCTCTCATTTTCTTTTCTTTTCTTTTCTTTTCTTTTCTTTTCTTTTCTTTTCTTTTCTTTTCTTTTCTTTTCTTTTGAGAGATTGTTCCTATAGGGCATGTGCTCTCACTGGAGAGACAGAGACAGAAAGCAAGAAATCACCCCCCCAGGGGAGATGGCCACACTGCAATCCCTTCTCCTCCATTCTCCTCTCGGGATCTTGGGCATGCACGTACACGTGCCTGGCGTGAGTTTAAGCCACCGGGTCCAGGACTCGAACCGCGGTTGGCTACATGGGAGTCCAGCGACATAGCCATTACGCTAACTGCTGGTCCCTCCTGTGGCACTTTTTGTCATAACCTCTCATTTGGCACTTAGCAAACTAAAGCTTAGATCTTGTCAACCTAGTCTTTTTGTTTGTTTAAACAGCAGGGCACATGTGACCGCTTACCAAAGCTCTGGAAAGAGCGCATGCTCGGGGTAGGCTCAGAAAAGCAATCGGCTGACGGGAGTGGAAGGAGAGCTGGCAGCGGAGCTGAGGTGGGAGCAGCGCACTGGCTCTGTGGCTGGGCAACAGATGACGACAAGACCTAGCCTATCAGTTTGGGTCTGATCCAGTGAGAAAGCACAGTAATGTAACAGGGAAGTTTTCATGTAATTATTTACTACGACGAGAGTGGCCAGCAGGTGGCGCGGTGATTGATGTACTTTACAAGTGACTTGCTGAATCCTAGTTTTCAGTGCTCCCTTACGTCCCCTCAGGAGGGAGGACATGGCCTCTCCTCCCTGTCCTCTCCACACATCCTGCTCACTCACTCCAAACCTCGGCTCACCCTATGCCCCTGCTTGGAAGCTCTTAGTCTTTGCTTGTTCAACTGTGGGGTGCTTCGGGACACAAAAAAGGAGCCCAGGCTCTTCCGCCAGGGTCCAGGACTGTCCTGACATCGCACCTAGGACCACAGCATCTCGGCCTCTCACCGTCAGACACTTCCCGCCACGCATCTTCTTCTCTAGGACGGCTTTGCTGGTCAGTCCCTGTCCACATTTCGGACTCTCAGGATACCAAATTGTTCATTGTTCACCCCAGATGATGTGTGAGAGTCCCTCAGGAATGAATCGAGTACTGAGAAATTCCTGCTAGGTCAGTTTTCCCCAGAATTTTATTTTGGATTTTGCTGACAGATAAGACTTCCCAAGAAACTGGGGGACTGACAAAATTTGTATGCATGTATTTAATATATAGACCAAATAACAGCATGGAAAATAAACAAAACTACTTCTATTCTTGAAATTATTTCATAAAAGCACATTTTAATACTAAAAAGGTAGATGGAAACTTCCAGATTAAAGAATTGTTCTTAGGACCAGCCATTAGTGTAATGGCTATGTTGCTGGATTCCCATGTAGTTGACCGCAGTTCGAGTCCCGGACCCGGTGGCTTAAATTCACGCCGGGCGCATGTGCGTGCATGCCCAAGATCCCGAGAGGAGAATGGAGGAGAAGGGATTGCGGTGCGGTCATCCCCCCGGGGGCGATTTCTCGCTTTCTTTCTCTCTGTCTCTCTCTGGCTTTCTGGCGAGCGCATGCGCCCTATAGCAAAAATCTCTCTCAAAAATAAAAAATAAAAAAAAGAATTGTTCTTTAAATACATTTACTTTGGGGCTGGCCCATAACACAGTGGTTAAGGTCTCTGGATTCCACATGGCCGACTTGAGTCCTGAACCCGATAGCTTGGAAAAATATGCTGTCAGGTGTGTGTACGTGTGTGTACCCGAATCCCAAAAGGGGTAAGAAATGGAGGAGAAAAGATTGCAGTATGACCATGCACCCCGAGGGGTGATCTCTCACTTTCCCTCTTGAGGCGATCCCCTGCCCTGAACTGATCCCACTCTCCTCGCAGAAGTCTGGAGTGACCAGTAGTGGGCCGCGGCCAGAGAGCAGACCTGGTGCTCACAAACCAGCACTCTCTCTCTCACACACATGCACACATGTGTGCGCATGCACACACACACACACACACACACACACACACACACACACACACTTCAGGGGCCTCCTGTACACCTGTGACAATGCCGGCTAGACTTTGGAGACGCTGGTTCAGGAGAAAGAGCATGGGACTTGGACTCAGGAGCCTGGGGTCTAGGCCTACCTCTGCCACCTCCCTCTCTGGGTCTCAGTTTCCTCACCTTAAAATGTGGGCTCAGGGAAGGGGGTACAGAGGTGGCCTGGTGTTTAAGGTGCTGGATTCTCACATGGCTTGAGTTCCAGACCTGGCACCTCAAAAATCACACCAGGTCCCTGTGCATACATGCCCAAAATCCAGAGAGGAAAACGGAGAAGGGATTATGGCAGGGCAATCCCCACGGGGGTGATTTCTCACCTTCCCATTCTCTCTCTCTCTCTGGTGAGCACTCATGCCCTGTGGCAAAAACCTAAAACAAACAAACAAAAAAAGGAGATTCTGGTACTAACCCCGAGGCCTGGTGTTTGGGGGAGCTGGATACCACAGGGCTAACTGCACTTCAAGTCCTGGTTCCGACGGCTTGAGAAATGCTCAGAATAGGTGTGCAAGTGTGCCCAGGGTACCAACAAGATGGAGAAATGGAGGAGAAGGGATTGCAGCGTGGCCATGCTCCATCGTAGGGTGCTTTCTCTCCCCCACTCTGCTTGTCTCTGGAGAGCACTTGCAATGTGGGACAATCAAAAATTAAAGTTTCTGGGGGAACCAGCAGTTAGCATGATGGCTATGTCTCTGGACTCCCACGTAGTCGACCGCGGTTCGCATCCCGGACCCGGTGGCTTAAAACTCACACCGGGCGCGTGTGCGTGCGTGCCCAAGATCCCGAGAGGAGAACGGAGGAGAAGGGATTGCGGCGTGACCATCCCCCTTGGGGGTGA
>NW_006159580.1:163105-167070 GCF_000334495.1 Tupaia belangeri chinensis | reverse complement strand
AAAAAAAAAAAGTTTCTGGGGACCAGCAGTTGGCATAATGGCTACGTTGCTGGACTCCCATGTAGTCAACCACGGTTCGATTCCCGGATCCGGTGGCTTAAACTCACGCTGGACGCGTGTGCGTGCGTGCCCAAGATCCTGAGAGGAGAATGGAGGAGAAGGGGAAGGCATGGCCATCCCCCTGGGGGGTGATTTCTCACTTCCTGTCTCTCTGTCTCTCTCTGTCTTTCTGGCGAGCCAAAGCTCCCTATAGCAAAAACCTCTCCAAAAAAAAAAAAATGTACCTTGTGTCATAGATTCCTCATTGACAAATGAGGCTCAGCCTGAGAGGGGATTGGAGGAGAAGGGATTGCAGTGTGGCCATCCCTCTTGGGGGGTGATTTCTTGCTTTCTGTCTCTCTATCTCTCTGGCAAGCACACAGGCCCCATAGTAAAAATCTCTCTCTTAAAAAAGTAAAATGGGGATCAGGAGGCCAGCAGGTGCGTGGTAGTTAGGATGCTGGGCTCTCACATGGCTGGCTGTGATTCTAGTTCTAGACCTGCTGGTTTGAAAATCATTCTGGACATTCGTTTGTGCATACCCACAATCCCAGGAGGAGAATGGAGAAGAGATTGAGGCATGGCCATCTTCTCAGGGACTGATTTCTCACTTTCCCTCTCACTGGCCCAGGGCCTGACAGTTCCGTTCATTGTCTAAGACTGTGCCTGTGTGAAGGCAGGGTGTGGGCACACGCTGAGGGGCAGGCAGGAGATCTCTGAACAGGGAGGAGGGTTAGGGGCGCGTACAAGCACCCAGTGGACTGGCCCAGGCAGCCCGTCCTGAGTTCCCTCTGGGTGGAACCTCCACCTCACTCCTCCTGCCTCCACTGTAGTCTAAGGGCCCCACCAGTGGCATGGTGGGTAGGGTGGCTGGATTCCACATGGCCGCCTTGGCAGTGGGAGTCACCTAGCAGTGTTCCTCAGAAAAGACTAGTTCAGAACCTTTATTTATTTATTTATTTATTTATTTTTTGGAGAGGTTTTTGCTACAGGGCGTGTTATGCAGCAGAAACGCTAGTATACATTAGATATTCCAAGACTCCTTTCAATTTCCCAGCCTCCCTTGCAGAGGATTGGGTCATGTGACTAGTCCCAGTCAGTGAGTGGGAAAGGCACGGTCACACCTGACTGGGGCCGTTGGGGGTGTCTGTGTGCTTCCTTCATCTGTCTCTCCCATCTTCCATATTGTCCCTAGGAGCCACTCCAGATAGGGGGCTACAGATGGAAGAAGGGTCTCCCGCCCCAAACGCAGCACTATTGCGCCGAGCCACTGACACGTCAGGAGTGCTCTGGTCCCGAGGAGAGCCATAAGACCTTGGAAATGAGGCCCTCTGAGTACAGTGGGGACTGCCATTCTCAGAGAATTAGGAGAATTACCCCATCAACAATGGGTTCCCCAGATCGTAAGCAAATTAAAACAAACAAACAAATATACATATAGGGGCTAGCAGGTGGCATGGTGGTTAGGGCCCTGGATTCCTACATGGATGACTGCAGTTCGAGTCCCGGACCTGGCAGCTTGCTTTCTCACTTTCCCTCGCTCTCTCTGTCTCTCTTTCTCTGGTAAGAGTGTGTGCTCTGTAGCAAATTAAAAAATAAGAAGAATAATACTTATAAATAAAATGAAATATATAGAGAGAGGTTTTCCATTTTTTAGTTTATTTCTTGAGAGGGACAGAGAGAGAAAGACACCTTTGACAGGGTATCATTCGACGATCTTCCCCCCCACCCCACTAAGCCTTCCAGCCAGTTGGGATCATCAGCTGGCATCCAGTGTACTCAGGTCTGCTCAGACTCGGGGCCCTGATCTTCCACATGGCTCCCCCACTGCAGAGCTGCACCCTTCCACCCGAGGTCGCTGTGCTGGGCCCTTGAACTGATTGTTTCTCTTTTCCAATTTGCTATAAGGCGCATGTGCTCACTGGAGAGAGCTAGACAGAGAGAAGTGAGAAAACACCCCCTGGGGGGATGGCATGCAGCCATCCCTTCTCCATTCTTCTCTAGAGATTTTGGACACGCATGCACACATGCCCAGCACAGTTCTCAAGCCCCAATTGGGGACTCCCACTGCAAGGCGGCCATGTGGAATCCAGCCACCCTACCCACCATGCCACTGGTGGGGCCCTTAGACTACAGTGGAGGCAGGAGGAGTGAGGTGGAGGTCCCACCCAGAGGGAACTCAGGACGGGCTGCCTGGGCCAGTCCACTGGGTGCTTGTACGTGCCCCTAACCCTCCTCCCTGTTCGGAGATCTCCTGCCTGCCCCTCAGCGTGCGCCCACACCCTGCCTTCACACGGGCACAGTCTTAGACAATGAACGGAACCGTCAGGCCTGGAAGAGGTCTAGGTCTGAGAGGCTATGGGTTCTGCCTCCTAATTCTTACGGACAAGATTGGACCCTGGAAAGGGTCTGAGGCGCTCCGGAGGATGGGGTTAGGTTACCCTAACGAGAACTGGGGTGGGTGTGATGGGAAGGCAGCAGTGGCGTGGTGGTTCAGGTGCTGGACTCTCACACGGCCAACTGGAGTTCTAGTACCAGACTTGGAGGCTTATAAATCATGCCGGGCACGTGTCCATGTGTGCCCAAAATCCCAGGAAAAGGGATTGCGGCATGGCCATCCCCACTGGGGGGCGATTTCTCGCTTTCCCTTCCTCTGTCTCTGTCTCTCTCCATCTCTCTCTAGCTAGTGCATGCACCCTGTAGCGAAACCCGCCACCACCATCACCCACCCTAGCCTCCCCCCACAAAAAAATAGAACTCGGGCATTTGGTGCAGCAAAGGCAGAGAGAGTCAGAACATCAAGAAGGAAGCTTTCACATAGAAGTTTTCGCATAGAAGACTGCATCGTGAATTCTCTGCCGACTCGATGTTTTATTTCAGCACGTAGGTTGTGCGCCATATTTAAAAGCAAAGTTTTCTTGGGCCAGCAGGACGTGTAGAGGTTGAGGAGCTGGATCCCACACAGCTGACGGGAGCTCGAGAAAGGCAGCATTTGTCCCGAGTCCTGAGAGGGTGGGGAGGGGACTGCAGTGTAGTCATCCCCGGGGGCGAGTTCTCACTTTCCCTCCCCTGTCTGTCTCTGGCAGGCGCATGCTCCATATAGCAAAAACTAATACAAATAAAATAAAGTTTTATAGGACCAGCAGGCGGTGTAGTTGTTAAGACGCTGGACTCTCACATGGTCAACTGCGTTTTCAGTCCCGGACTCCAAGGCTGGAAATTCATACCCGGCACGTGTGCGTGCGTGCCCAAGATCCCGAGAGGAGAATGGAGGAGAAGGGATTGTGGCGTGGCCATCCCCCCTGGAGGGTGATTTCTCACTTTCTGTCTCTCTGTCTCTGTCTCTCCGGAGAGCATACGCGCCCTACAGCAAAAGTCTCTCAAATAAATAAATAATAAAGCTTTACGTTAGAGTTTAAAGTTGTTATTTCGTTGTTATACACACAGAGGCCCGGAGGGTCCCACGCAGACCACATCTCCCCGGCCCAGGCTTCCCAGCACCTGCCCTCACTCCAGTGCCTCTGAAAGAATAAAAATGCACTCAAACTACATTCTGTGATAATGAACTGCTTGCTGTTTTTGCTTCTGTACAAAAGCTTGCACCACTGCTTTAGAAAACAGCCCTGAGCTATGCAGACTGCTGGGGCGTGCCTCACTCCCTCGTACCAGCTCAGCTATGTGCAGAAAGTCAGGTCTCTGTAAATTGTGTTACTCCCGGCCCTGAAAAGCCAGACATCTGCTAAACACCCCTGAAGCCGCTTGTATAGATAAGAAGCAGGCACCGGACCACCGGACCAGTACCCCACTCCCTCATTCCTCACTCCCCCCTTCACCCCTCAAACCTGTGCCTATATAATCTGCATGTTTCTTTTGTTCGGGGCTCCACTTCCCTCTGAGTCTGTTGTGACCAGGAGTGGAGTCCTAGC
>NW_006159580.1:141141-163069 GCF_000334495.1 Tupaia belangeri chinensis | reverse complement strand
TTGATTGGGGTTGCCGTGACTCTCCTTGGACTGAAGGGTCACCGGCTATTTGAGTCGGGGGTCTTTCACCTGCAGCTGCCCAGACAGCGGGTACAGGCAGCTCAGAGGAGGGATATGCCTGAGGCCCTGGTCGCCTGGGGCAGGGCAGCCAGTGACCATTAACCTCCTCCATTTCCACCCCTGTGAAGGCGGCAGGTCACGTGGCAGAGAGGGGACTTTATCTTGGGCCCCCCAGCCGGGGCCCCAGGGACCTCTGCCACCCAGGCCCATGGCCACCACCTTCGCGCTCCTGGTGGGGGTGCTCTTACACTGCTGGGGTGCACACTCGCTGCACACAAAGGTGAGCCAAAGGGGCTCCGAACCTCCCTCTGCTGGGACGAGGGTAGGGGTAAGGAAAGCCGGAGAGGCAGAGGTGAATCACCCCCAGCTGGGGATTCGTGTGCAGACCGGAAGCTTAGAGCAGGGCAGGGCGTCCCTAAACTGATTTCCAAGCCCAACTTTACAGTTGCCTGGCCGCCTTGGAGGTGAGAAAAATGGCCTGATGACCCTCCCCCCCACACACACACACACACACACACACACACACACAGCCAGCAAGTCTCCTAGAGGAATTCATTTTCCAACATCCCCCTCACACACACACACACACACACACACACACAGAGCAAGTTTTTTTTTTTCCTCCCCCTCCCCACCCCTCGCCCACTGCCTAGTGACCAGACACAAGGACTTTCTTCCCTCTCCCCCTTGCCCTTCCCCTTTCTGCCCACCCCATTACTAAAAGGACATCTGGCAGTGTTTGCCACCCCTGCTAGGGTGGCACAAGAACCTTTCAGGCCCAGGCAAGGAGGGCAGAGGGAAGGGTCTACTTCCTCCTCCTCTCCCTCACACCCTATGTCCTGCTGGGGAAGTGCCCACGGGGGTGGGGGATGGAGCCCCGGGGTGACAGTCTCAGGGCCATGCCTCTTGGACACCTGAAGGGGTTTTTTGGCAATGCCTAGAACCCTCCAGAACCCTCTCACACAGCCAAAGAGCTGGTGCCTCAGTGGGTGTCACCAGCCTGGCAGACAGCCTGCCTGTCCCCACAGAATGACAGGGACAGGTGCTTCCACCACTCCGAGTGCCGTAGTGACTGCTGCCTCATGGACTTGGACGTGGGGGGAGCCTTCTGTGCCCCCAAGGGCAGGATAACCATGGCCTGCTTGCCCCAGGTGAGGCTCTGGGGTGGGCAGCTCCTGGCAAGTAGGGCAGGGGTGGGGAGAAGCTGACCCACACCCACTGGCCTCTCCTGCTTTGTGCTCGCTGCCTGGGATGTCCTTCCCCGTCCCCACCTGGGGAACTCCTACTCACCCTGCAGTACAGCCCCGCAGCTCCCGCAGCTCCTCCGAGACAGCTCCCGGGCTCACACCGTGGGCAGTGCCGGCGCCTCCCTGGTTTCCCAGGCCTTCTGTCGGCCTCCTGTAGCGGCTGGAGCTCTCCCGGGGCAAAGGCCCCGCCATGCCTATCTGGGAAGCTCCTACCCCCGCTTAGTGCCTCTACACAGGGTACTCCCCAGATGGTTGCTGGATGAATGCTCTAACCTAAGGTCACTGAGACCTCGCCAGCCAACCCCTCTCCCTGCTGCTATGAGCCCATTTCCAGCGTGGGGCTGAGCGTGAGTTTAAACCCCGGCTTCTCCGTCCCGTCTTTGTGACCTCAGACAAGTCACCCCCATTCTGTCGTTTTCTCATCTGCACTATGGGGCTGGAGAACGCACCCCGCAGGCTGTTGAGAAGGCCGGTGCTCAGTCAGGCATGGTTGTCATGACCCGGTACCTGCCCCGGGCTGGACACCTCACGCCCTGGCCCTGGGCCCAGACCTTTAAGGAAGGATGGGCCTGGCCTCCGTGTTCTTGCTTGGGAAGCTGCCAGTGCCCCCTGGGGAGCCAGCTGGGCCCTTCCGTGGCTGAGCCCACAGCTGAAGTGGCTAGCAGGTCGTTTCATTCTGAGCATTTGCTCTGCTTTGTCTCATTTAATCCTCACAAGCCCAGAGGTGGGGTGCTGTGACCACCCTCCCCTGGCGGTGTGGCTCGCTGTCTTGCCTGAGGTCACACAGGAAAGCTGCCGAGCAGCAGGCCCCAGGGCTGCCTCGCTCCACGCTGTCCTCTTGCTCCCGCTTCCCGGGGAGTGTGCGCCCCCTCCCTCCTGCATCCTGGTGACCCTGCTCTCGCACCCACTCCCTGCAGACCAAGGGAGCCACCAACATCATCTGCCCCTGCCGAATAGGCCTGACTTGCACGTCCAAGGACCAGATGTGTCCCCGCCGGTGCCATATGATTTAGAGGAGGCCTCAGTCTGCCCCGACCTGGGCCACAGGCCTGGGCACCCCCAGCTTGCTCCAAACCCAGTTCCGGACATATTAAAGTCACTTCCTCGCTCTGGCCTCTGTCTGCTCTTTCTGGGAGAGGGGCCCTGCTGGGATTGTTCCAGTCTGGGGGCTGGCGGCTGTGGGGACTGGAGACCTGAAGGGCTCTCAAGGGGTTGCCCCGTCTGAGCCAGGAGGGCCTCAGGGTGGAACAGGAAAGGCCTGCGGGAGGGGGAGGGGAAGGGTGGGTCCAGGAAGGGCCACTCCTAGGAGGGGCCTGTGTGTGGGGGGGAGCATGGCTCAGGAATGTGCCTGCAGTGTATGTTGGGGGCCAGGGATGGGCCGTGGTGGGAGGGACTGAGTGCGGTATGTGGAGGTTTGTGTGGGAGCCAAAGAGCAGAGTCTGGGAGAGGGTTGGTGAGGACGTGCAGACAAGCGTAAATGCAAAAACAGGTGTGCCTGGGGGGGCAGGGCATCTCTACTCTCAGGTGCTGCCAGTTCATTTTGAGCTGAAGAAACTGAAGCCAGAGGAGCTGCAGGGTTTGCCCTAGGTCATGTCTCAGGCTGTCAGAGATGATGAGGGGGTTTACTGGTGGTCAGAAATGGAAGTTCAGAGACAAGGGTAGGCCTCAGGTCTGGCTGAATCCAGCTGCTGCTGCATGGCCCTCAGGCAGAATTCCTTCCTGATAGGCCAGAGCTGCAGAAGTTCTGGATGTTGTCATCTGACAGTAACTGCTAAGAGTTACTCGGCACTGGGACCGCAGGTGGCATGGTGGTTAAGGGTGCTGGACTCTCACATGGCTGCCAAGGTTCATGTCCCAGACCTGGTGGCTTGCTTTCTCACTTTCCCCCTCTCTCTGTCTTTTTCTCCATCCCTCTCTGGTCAAATTTAAATACATGAATAAAAATAAATAAAATAAAGTTAAATAACTTTTTTTTTTGGAGAGGTTTTCGCTATAGGGAGCGTGCGCTCGCCAGACAGACACAGAGAGACAGAGAGACAGAAAGCGAGAAATCACCCCCAGGGGGGATGGTCACGCTGCAATCTCTTCTCCTTCGGGATCTTGGGCACGCACGCACACGCCCCTGGTGTGCGTTTAAGCCACTGGGTCCGGGACGCGAACCGCGGTCGACTACGTGGGAGTCCAGCGACATAGCCATTACGCTAACTGCTGGTTCCCATTTAAATAATTCTTAAAAAAAAAAGGTCGAGCACTTACCTGTTGTTCCAGACACTGACTCATCTTATTGTCACAGGCGCTGCGACCTATAAAAGCGCAACACCCAAGCCTGTACGGTCTGTGGTACTTGGCAATGATAAGAAATGACAGTAGCACTGGTTTATGTATTTACTTTACTATATTCTTATCATTATTTTATTTTATATTCTTGATTGTCATAGGGTGCACATGCTCACCAGAGAGAGGAAGAGGGTACCAAGGGGAGGAGGAAAGCTCCCCACAAGGGGCATGGCCACACCACAGTCCCTTGTCCACTCCACCCTGTCAAGATTTGGGGCACTCACACACATGCATCCAGTGTGTTTTTCAAGCCACCAGGGCTGAGACTTGAACCAAGGTTGGCCATATCACTAGGCCATGGAGCTGTCCTTTTTTTTAGTTTTTTTTCCCCCCATAGTCACATGCACTCATAGGAGAAACAGAGAGAGGAAAAGTGAGAAATGATTCCCCCAGAGGATGGCCATGTTGCAATCCCTTCCCTCCTGGGATTTTGGGCATGCACGCACATGCACCCGGTGTGATTTTTTTTTTTTTTTGGAGAGATTTTCACTGTAGGGCACGTGCGCTCGCCAGACAGACAGAGAGAGACATAGAGACAGAAAGCGAGAAATCACCCCCCAGGGGGGATGGTCACGCCGCAATCCCTTCTCCTCCATTCTCCTCTTGGGATCTTGGGCATGCACGCACATGCGCCCGGTGTGAGTTTTTTAAGCCACCGGGTCCGGGACACGAACCACGGTCAACTACGTGGGAGTCCAGCGACATAGCCATTACGCTAACTGCTGGTTCCCCACCCGGTGTGATTTTTAAAGTCAGCAGGTCCGGGGCTGTAGAACCGTAGTCGGCCATGTGGGAATGCGGAGCTTGACCACCATGCCACCTGCTGGCCCTGGAGCTGTCCCCTTCTAATTGTTATTTCAGAGTGTACTCACTCCTTCCACTTATATTTTTAAAAAGGTGACTGTAAAACATGTGCCCTTGTAGCCAGCAGAAGCCTCAGACATTTTGCACCTTTTTTTTTTTAAATTTAATTGTCAGAGAGAGTGTGCACCCCAATGGGGTGTGATCGGGCTGCGGTCCTTTTTCCTCCAGTTCTCCCTCCTGTCAGGATTTGGGCACATGTGCACCAACATCCTGTCTGTTTCCAAGCACCAGGGCTGGAACGCAAACTGTGGCTGGCCACGTGGTATCTCGCTCCCCACGCACTGCCCTAAGCACCACACTATGGCCCCGGCATGCCTCTTTTTATTTTTTTTTCTTTTACTATGTAGAGGCCCTTTGTTATTTCTTTTATAATTTTTTAAATTTTCAGAGAGCATGTGCACTTGCTAGAGAGAGAAACAGAGACAGAGAGAGAGAGGGAGAAAGCACCCCTCTCCCCAAATGGGGCACAATCCCACCACAATCCTTTCTCCATTTCTCCTTCCTGTCAGGATGTTGGGTGCACACACACACACACACACACACACACACACACACACGCCTAGCATATTTGCAAGCCTCTGGGCCTGGGATCGAACTGTGGTTGACCATGAGGGATCTGGCTTTCCTTACCCACTAGGCTACAGGTCCGACTCACTTGTATTCCTCTTGATTGCCTCGTTTTCTTCTGGGTTTCATATAATCTCATGGTGTTTTAAATTTTAAAAATATTTATTTATTTCTAGCATGAGAGAAACAGAGCTAGCATGAAAAAAACAGAGCCAGCCCCCCCCCCCCGGTCATCAAGCTACCGTCCACCCCGTCTCAGCTGGCTTAGGTCATGGGCACTCAGGTAAACACCTAGGATTCTCAGGGGGTCCCAGGATGTGAACCCAGGCCTTTCCGACACGCGCCCAGCTGTGTTACTGTGGTGCCACTGTCTGATTCCAGCCTCATGGTGCTTTGTGTATCTTGGCCCCTAACTATACAAAATCCATTAAAAAAAATGTTTTTTTAACTTGACCAGAGAGACAGAGAGAGAGAAAGGGAAAATGAGAAAGCAAGCCGCCAGGTCTGGGACTCAAACCATGGTCGACTAGGTGGTAATCTAACCCTTTAACCACCATACCACCTGCTGGCCCCAAAATCCACTGTAATGTTGCCAGTAAGAGGCCACATTGGGTGACTGACCTGGAAGTGAAATTGAAAGTGATTAAGGGGCCAGCAGGTGGCGAGCCAGTTGGGGAGCTCGGTTCCCACATGGCTGACCACGTTTTGAGTCCTGACCCGGTGGCTTGCTTTCTCACTCCACCTTCACCCCCCCATCTCTCCCTGGTGAATGCGCGTGCCCTTTAGCAAACTTAAAATAATAATAATATAAATAAAATAAATACATAATTTTTGTAAAAGAAAGTGTTTAAGGAGCCCACAGATGGTGTGATGGTTAAGGCCCTGGATTCCCACATGGCCCACCATGGTTCGAGTCCCTGCCAAACCAGGCAGTTTGAAAAATCATGCTGGATATGTGTGTGCACATGCCCAGAATCCCACGAGGAGAATGGAGTGTTGTAGTCTACTCAGCGAGAAATGAGAGGACAGCCAGACGCAGCCAAGTTTATTGGAGTTTATTGGTTAAGCTGGCGGCATACGGGGGACTCGTGTCTCTCAAAACCCCGCAGCCCCGAGTGAAAGGACAAAGGAGCTTATATAGGCCAAAAACGCACAGGTGTTTTACAAGGGCAAAGGAACAAAGTGAAGGGGCGTCAGGAGACATGGGGGAGGGATTTCATCTTCAAAGCAAAAACGCCAGTTACAGAAGCAAAGCAAGCAGGTTAATTAGTCTCAAGGGTAAGTTCTGATTACAGTGGAATTTTCATGGCTTCCCTGGTTCCGGTCAAGGTTCTTGAGGCACCTGGGAGTGGGATCTTATCTGCACTCATGGGAACAGCGTGAAGGAGGCACAGTTTCTAAGATGGAAGCACCCTTTCAAAATGGAGTCACGCTTGCTTCGTTCCCCACTTCTCTTGGAGGCGCTTCCCCAAGATGGGGTCATGCCCGCTTCAGGAGGAGAAGACTATGGCTGGGCCATCCCCCTGGGGAGGGGAGGGGCAATTTCCCACTCTCCCTCTTCCTGTCTCTTTCCAGCAAGAGCACATGTCCTATGGCAAAAACCTTGGGAAAATAGTGTGCGAAGGACTGGAACTGTGAAGGGGAAATCCATGGTGGTCATTGGTGTTAATGGAACCAGTCAGGTGCGGCCCATTCCACCATACCGCGATCTTGGGGAATGAAAGCAATGTGAAGGGAGTCGTTACAGGATGTGCTCCATGGAAGGTAATGAGACTAACTGAAATTTGAGAAGATTTCAACCGTGGAGAAATTTCTAATGACCTGGATTGAAGACCAGAGGCGGAAGTGTACGCCTCTCAACACCATAATCATGGCCAAAGCAAATAGTTTGCATGTGAAATTGAAAGAGGTCAATCTGAACGGGGATATATTAGCAGAGAGCTGGATTCCAAGTAGCTGCCTGACCCTTTTCTCACGTCATAAAAACTCAGATACCTAACCCGAAGCTGCTAAAGAAAGGGACAAACATGGGACCAGCAGATGGTGTAATGATTATGTCCCTGGGCTCCCATGTAGTCGACCACAGTTCGAGTCCCCGACCCAACAGCTTAAATCTCACTCCAGGTGTGTGTGCACGCATGCCCCAAATCCTGAGAGATGAATGGAGGAGAAGAAATTGCGGTGTGGCCATCCTCCTAGGGGGTGAGTTCTCGCTTTCTGTCTTTCTGCCTCTGGATGGCGAGCACACACACCCTTTAGCAAAAATCTCTCTTAAAAAAGAAAGGAAAGAGGCCAGACCTGACTATAATGCTAGCTCTGGGTAGTTGAGTCGATATTCGTTATGTAGTGTGGAAGCGAGCAGTGCGTCTGCAATGCTGACGTGAAGGCAGCTGAGGGGGCTGTGGAAGCCCTAGAGAAGCTGGTTGTGGAGGAACACTTGCCAAAGCAAATCTTCAGCATTAGGCTATGTCTTCTAGGTCGGTATAGCCAACCGAGGTTGGTGTAAGAATACTCTGTGATGTTCATGTGACAAATCATCTAATGGCACACTTCTCAGACTATTTCCTCATGGTTAATGTGTCTGTGTCATACCTTGGGGTAAAACTAGAGGGGCTTTGGGACCCCTGGAGAGGCTGTCCTAAGGTTCTGCCCTAGGGTATGTTCTTCCTCCATGTGGCTGAAGATGGCTCATCACCATACATCCTGGTCCACATTTCCACTTAGAAGAAAGGGAGATAAGGGACAGCGAGTACTCACTCTTCTCTGTCTTGAGGGCATGACGAGAAGCAGCATGAATTATTTTCATGTACATCCTCTTGGACAAAACCAAGTCACATGGTCATAGTTAGCTGCAAGAGAAATGGGGAAATACAGTTTTCCTCTGAGCATGCATGTGCCCACCAGCTAAAACTTCAGGGTTCTATTGTTAAAGGACAAAAGGAGATTGCATGTGGGAAACAACTCATACCACAAAATATTTTATTCTTCTTCTTTTTTGGAGAGGTTTTCACTATAGGGCGCATGCGCTCGCCAGACAGACAGAGAGAGACATAGAGACAGAAAGTGAGAAATCACCCCCCAGAGGGGATGGTCATTCCACAAGCCCTTCTCCTCCATTCTCCTCTCAGGATTTTGGGCATGCACACACACGTGCCCGGCGTGAGTTTTAAGCCACCAGGTCCGGGACGCGAACCGCGGTTGACTACGTGGGAGTCTGGCGACATAGCCATTACACTAACTGCTGGTTCCCCCAATCTTTTATTATTATTCTTATAAGCAAGAGAGGCTTGGGTGTACAGGACTGAGAGCTAACTGTGGTAGTGTTCCAAGCTCTGTCTTGACCTTCACCTCTGTAAGGCTGTGTATTAGAACCTCTCTGGTGTAACCATAGCACCAGAAAATGGTTGTGAAAATGGAGTCCATGACCCCTAACCTCCCAGCAAGCCTGTGGAATGTCTGGTCAAGTCTCTGTTGGAAACATGATAGAATTGAGGGCAACTCTCTCTTTCTGGTGACAAGGACATAGCTTTCTTTTCTGCAAGAGTTAAAAAAAAGTATGGCATGAAGATTAAAAACAAAAAAACAAAGGGGGACCAGCAGGTGGCATGATGGTTAAGACGCTAGACACTCCCACATGGCCGACCACTGTTCAAGTCCTAGACCTGGTGGCTTGCCTTCTCACTTTCCCTCTCTCTCTCTGTCTCCTATCACACTCTCTCTGTGTCTCTCTCTGGTCAAATAAAAAAAAAAAAGAATGAATAAATAAAATTCAATAAATAATTCTTAAAATAAATAAAGGGAAGTTATAAGTTTCTTCATGTGTCTCTCCAAGAACATTCCTTTATTCATCCACTTTCTTTTTTGTGTTTCTTTGCCAGAGGGCACATACATTTACCAGAGATTGACAGAGAGACAGAGAGAGGGGGAACCAGCAGTTAGTGTAATGGCTATGTCACGGGACTTTCACATAGTCGACCGTGGTTTGAGTCTCAGACCCAGTGGCTTAAACTCACGCTGGGCGCATGTGCGTGCGTGCCCAAGATCCCGAGAGGAGAATGGAGGAGAAGGGATTGCGGCGTGGCCATCCCCCCTGGGGGGTGATTTCTCGCTTTCTGTCTCTATGTCTCTGTCTGTCTGATGAGCGCACGCGCCCTATAGCAAAAACCTCTCAAAAAAAACAAGTGGGACTATGTCCAATTAAAAAGCTCCTGCACAGCAAACAGTCAACAAAATACAAAGACAGCCTATGGACTGAGAGAAAGTATTTGTGATATCTGATCTTATCTGGCAGGGATCAATACCAGAAATATGAGAAGGTTTTTAAAAAGTTTATGGAAAACGTGTACTATGAAAAAGCTATGTGGACCAGTTGGCGATGTGGTTAAGGAGTCTAGATTCCACATGGCTGACTGCATGATTTGAATCCCAGACCCAGTAGCCTGAAAAACATGCCAGGTACATGTGTGCATGTGCCCAAAATTATGAAAGGAGAAATGGAGAAGGGTTTGTGGCATGACCATCGCCCATGGGGGAATCCTTGGATAATCAAGTCTCTTATATAAATGATATAGTATTTGCATATACATGCATCATGGATTATCCTATATACTTTAAATGATCTCTTGAGTTTTAAATAATACCTAATAAAATGCAAATGCTATGTAAGTAGTTGCTATACTGTGTGCTTTGAGGAGTAATGACCAGGGAGAGAAAGTCTGGGAGGCGGTTGCACTTCCACCATCGTGCCAGAGGCCTGTCGCATAGATGCTGGCTTTTGAGGAACAATGTTGGCATCATGTTCCTGACCAGGCTCCTCCTCTGCAATCGCATTCCTGGCAGGGAATGAATCAGGAAGGACCCACAGCCTTGGTCTGCGTTTTTGTGTGCGAAGCAGAGTATGAGCTATCGCCTGGAGACTGAAGTGAAGGACCACAAGTGGGTGAGTGCCCTTCCCTGACCACGGAGAAGGAGTACGGCCGTGCTGTGGTGCACAGGCGGGGGCCTTCAAGGCCTTCAAGGCAGCCAACACTTCCAGGTTCCCTCCACATAGACTTGCGGTAGGCCAGCTCAACCATCTCAATGGCACCAGGGAACAGTCTTAACCCTGGGCCCTCACCCTTCAGTATTAAAGATAACTGAGATGCCCTGAAACTGAAATACTGGAGCTCTCAAAAAAACATGAGCTTTGGGACCAGCAGTTAGCATAATGGCTATGTCTCTGGACTCCCATGGAGTCAGTCGACTGCGGTTCGAGTCCTGGACCCAGCAGCTTAACCTCACGCTTGGTGCGTGTGTGTGCGTGCCCAAGATCCCGAGAGGAGAATGGAGGAGAAAGGATTGCGGCGTGGCCATCCCCCCCTTGGGGGTGATTTCTCCCTTTCTATCTCTCTGTCTTTCTCAGTTTTTCTGGCGAACACATGCACCCTGTAGCAAAAACCTCTAAAAAAAAAAAAGTTTTTGCACCAGTCTCACTAAAACAAACATAAGCATAATGATGTGCATAAGGGCTCTGAACTTCCTAATCCGTGAAAGTAGAATCATCTCAACGGCGTTTCTTGTTTCTTTAGCTGGATAGGAGGATATCAAAAATTTCCTGCACCATAGGTGCTATATAATATTCTCTCTTCTTTTTTCTTGGAGAGGTTTTTGCTATAGGGCGCATGTGCTCACCAGAAAGACAAAGAGACAGAGAGACAGAAAGCAAGAAATCACTCCCCAGGAGGGATGGCCACACTACAATCCCTTCTCTTCCATTCTTCTCTCGAGATCTTGGGCACGCACGCACACACACTTGGCATGAGTTTAAGCCACCAGGTCCAGGACTCAAACCGCGGTCAACTACATGACAGTCCAGCGACATAGCCATTCGCTAACTGCTGGTCCCACTATATAATATTTGGAAAATTGCAGTAAAGTTACAAACTATGATTTGGAGCCCATGCTTGCTTAACAGTTGAGATACTTGGAGCTCTCCCATGCAATGTCAGTTTTCTCACCTCCTCGTCAAGAATGGTTGCCTAAATATAAATGGAGGAGCCAGCGGGTGGCAGTGGGTAAGGCCACTGGATCCCACATGACCAACTATGCAGTTTTAGTCCTGGACCAAACCACTTGAAAAACATACCATGTGCGTGTGTTCGGGTGCCCTAAATCCCTGGAGGAGAAATGATTCCCTGTCCCTGCATGTGTTTTCTCATGCCCTCTCTCCTGAGTGCATGTTTCCTGTAGCAACTATTTGTTTTTTTTTTTTTAGGTTTTTGCCATAAGGCATGTGTGCTTGCTGGAGAGAGACAGAGAGAGACAGTGAGAGGGAAAGTGAGAAGTCATCACCTCATGGGGTATGGCCATGTTGCAATCCCTCCTCTACTTTCCTCCTGCGGTTTTGGGCATGCATGCATACATGCATGGTGTGATTTTCAAGTCTCCAGGTCCCAGACTGGGAGTCCAGCCATGTAACCACTATGCCATCTGCTGGCCCCAAGCAAAAAAAGGTATTTAAAATTTAAATGGAAATATGAGCTTTTAAAGTTACTCCTAAAAATAACATTTTCTTTGGGGATTTAACTACTAAAAATGGACATTTAAATGAAGTAAAAGATATTTATCAGAATTCTTACAAGAAGGTGTATTTAAAGAAAAAATTGTTTTGGAAGGGCCAGCAGATGACATAGCAGTTATATCACTGGACTCCCACATGGCTAATTGTGGTTCAAGTCCCGGACCCAGTGACTTGAAAATCATGGCACATGTGCATGCGTGCCCAAGATCCCAGGAGGAAAATGGAGGAGAAGGGATTGCAGCATGGCCATCCCCCCACTAGGTGACTTCTCACTTTCCCTCTCACTGTCTGTCTGTCTCTTTCTCTCTAGTGAACGCACACACCTAAGGCAAAAACCTCTAAAAAGATTTATACACACACACATATATATATCATTTTTAAAAATGTCTGCACATGTTTATACAGATACACCCAATTTTAAAAAATATTTTCTTTGGGCAGGTGACATAGTGGTTGGGGTGCTGGACTTCCACATGGTCGACTGTGGTTCGAGTCCTGGACCCAGCAGCTTGAAACTCACACCAGGTACATGTGTGTGCATGCCCAAAATCCTGAGAGGAGAATGGAGAAGGGATTGTGGTGTGGCCATCTCCCCTGGGGGGGTGACTTCTCACTTTCTCTCTATCTCTCCAGCAAGCACACACAACCTAGAGCAAAAAACCTTTTTAAAAAAAATTTTTTTTTCTTCTTTGGGCCAGCAGATGGGATGGTGGTTAGGGCCCTGGACTCCCACATGACTGACCATGGTTCAAGTCCTGGGCCTGGCGACTTGCTTTCTCTCTCTCCCTCTCTCTGTGTGTCTCCCTCTGATGAGTGCATGTGCCCTATAGCAGATTAAAAATAATAGTGATGCTCTCTTCCTCGACGCTCCTGTGGAGGTGGTGGCCATCTCCTACCTGCCATCATGGCCACCCTCAGACCCCTCTCAACGCCCAAAATCGTCAAAAAGAGGACCAAAGAGTTCATCCGGCACCAGTCAGAACAATATGTCAAAATTATGCCTAATTGGCAGATTCCTAGGGGTATTGACAACAGGAGGAGATTCAGGAGCCAGATCTCGATGCCCAGCATCGGTTATGGGAGCAACAAGAAAACCCAGCACATGCTGCCCAGGGCTCCCAGAGTTCCTGTCCACAGTGTGAGGAGCTGGAGCCGGCCGTGCTGCTGCCGTGCAGGGAGTCTGTGCTGAGTGCGCTCACAGCGTTTTCTCCAAGAACTGCAAGGCCACCGTGGGAAGAGCAGCCCAGCTGGCCGGCAGGGTCTCAGTCCCAATGCCAGGCTGGGCAGTGAAGAAAGTGGGCAGACAGCTGGCGTGCACGTTTTATTTTGTTTCTCAATAAAACCACAAACTTCCCCAAAATTAATAATAATAATACATGAAATTAAATCATTCTTTAAAAACCATTTTCTTCAAGTTTATATATTTATTTCTTCCATGAAAGAGAGAGAAAGAGAGGGAGAGAGCGAGAAGCACCCCAACAGGGTCTTCATGCCACTAATTCACCCCAGCCTGAGCCATTCAGGATCACAGTGTGACCAGCACGTGCAGGGGGACCTGGGAACGTGAACCTGGAACCTTCCCGCATGGCTTCAGCACAGTGGAGCACTCTGCCACCATGGCTGGCTCTTTTTTTTTTTTTTTTTTTTTTAAGTATTCTCCATATGTGGTTGGTTGAATCTGTGGATATGGGAGACAATGCTTTTCAAAAGATAAAAGAATTGATTAAAAAAAAAGTTTATTCTCAGGGCCAGGAGGTGTTGTGGTGGATAAGGTGTTGGGCTCCGACATGGCTGACTGTGGTTCAAGTCCCAGACCTAGTCACTTGCTTTCTCACTCTCTCTCTCTCTGGTGAACCCATGTGACCTATAGTAAATTTTAAAATAATAATAAGGGACCAGCAGGTGGCATAATGGTTACATTGCTGGACTCCCTCATAGTCTAGGACCCAGTGGCTTAAAATTCATGTTGGGGGGGCCAGCAGTTGGCATAATGGCAGTGTTGCTGGACTTTGATGTAGTCAACTGTGGTTCAAGTCCCGAACCCGGTGGCTTAAACTTACCATGGGTGTACGCATGTGTGTGTGTGTGTGTGTGCCCAAGATCCTGAGAGGAGAATGGAAGAGAAGGGATTATGGTTTGGCCATCCTCCCCAGGGGGGTGATCTCTCACTTTCTGTCTCTCTGTCTCTCTCTGTCTTTCTGGCGAGCACATGCACCCTATAGCAAAAACCCAAAAACCTCTCAAAAAAAAAAAACCAAAAGTTCACACTGGGCGCATGTGTGTGAGTGCCCCAAATCCCGAGAGGAGAATGAAGGAGAAGGAATTGCAGTGTGGTCCTCCCTCCTGGGGAGTGATTTCTCACTTTCTGTCTCTCTGTCTCTGTCTCCCTCGTGAGTGCATGTACCCTATAGCAAAAATCTCTCTAAAATTTTAAAAATAAAATAACATAATAATTAATAAAATTAAATAAATGTTTTTTTAATTTTTCATTAAAAAATAAACTTATTTTCTGGGGCTACTAGGTACTGTGGTGGTTAAGATGCTCACTCCCACATGGTCAACCATGGTTCAAGCCTGGGACCTGTCTTCTCTGGTGAGTGCATGTGCCCTATACCAAATTTTTTAAAAATTATTTCTTCATTTAATTGTATTTGCTATTATTATTATTATTATTATTATTTGACCAAAGAAACAGAAAGAGAGAGAGAGAAAGGGGAAAGTGAGAAAATAAGCCACCAGGTCCAGGACTTGAACTGTGGTTGACCATGTGGGAGTCCAACACCTTAACCACCACACCACCTGCCAGTCCCATCTATACCAAATTTTTATAAAACAATAATAAAAATAAGTAAGTGATTCTTTTTTTTTTAAAGCTTATTCTCAAATATCTTCATCTCAAAATAATTTTTGTGCCACAGTGGTGTATTCTGCACCTGTTCCACACCGTGGAAATTCACCTGTTCCATGAAAAAGTCATTGGCAGAGGCCCCTAACAACAGAATCTAGAGAAATTTGTGTTTTTGTTTTGTTTTGTCTTAGATTTTTTGCCATAGAGTGCATGCATTTGCCAGAGAGAGATAGAGAGGGTGACAGAGAGAAGGAAAGTGAGAAATCATCCACCAGGGAGGAGGGCCATGCCACAATCCCTTCTCCATTCTTCTATCTGGATTTTGGGCACACACACACACACACACACACACACAAGGTTTTCAGGCCACTGGGTCTGGGAATTGAACCTGTAGAGTTGGCCATGTGGGATGTAGCACCTTAACCACCATGCCATCTGCTGGCTGAACTTGGTCTCTTTATCTATGAAGTGGAGGAGATAAGTGCTCCCTCCGAGGATCATTGCAAGCATTTGCTGGTACAGAGCAAGCCCACAGCAATTGTAAATGGTCTAACCCTTGAACACATGGGCCCTGTCAGCTAGCTGTCCCATCTGAGAGTTTGGCAGAAGAGGAGAGACCAAAGCAGGACCCCGGTAAGTTCGGAGGCAGGGCAGTGGACATGGGTGATTATAACTCCCCACTAGAGGCACACGCTTGCACATGCATGTGTCTGCCTATCACTCTGAAAACTCAAGGGACTGGAGGGCATCCTAGGGAAGGGTGACTACACCCCAGAAATAGGTTTCTAGCCCCGTGGGGCCTGCTTCACAGCCTGGTCTCCAGCCTCCACGCCACTCAGCCTCATAACTGATCTGCTATGCTTCTGACCTTCTGATGCCTGCCCTGGCGGGTCCAAGTCTGGAGGTTGTGTCAAGGAAGAGCTGACTCGGCAAGAACACGCGGGAGGCTGCGGAAGGTTGCAGGAGGGCTTTAATTGCCAAGAGCCCAATCGGAAAACAGGGGCGCTGGTCAAGGAGGCGGCCAGACGAGGAGAGGCGTGGAGGACGAGCCAAGGCCTGGGCCTGGGTCCCGCAGCGAGCTGGGCTGAGCGCGGGCTGGAAGGGCGGTCTCACTGCTTGGAGCTGGAGCGCCCGGCATCGAGGCAGGTGCCGAAGTTGGTGTTGGTGATGGAGCCCACGATGGTCTTGTCCCCCTCGCAGGTCAGGCCCCGCTCGCAAGGACACTTGTAGTAGACTCCATAGAGCGTCTGCGGAGACGCGAGCAGGGGAGGCACAGCGGGCCAGGCTTCTCAGGGGGCGCGTCTCCTGGCTGTCTCCCCAGGGGGCGCTGTGGGCCTGGGGGACCCTGCTGGCCACCCCTGAGTCTCACGCATACTAACTTGACCTCTCCAGGGAGCCTCTAAGCACCCACCCACGAAATGGAGATGAGCACCCCTGCCCTGCCCATCTCACTGGTCGGTCGGGAGGATGAAGGGAGAGGAGGGGATGGAAGCTGCTCGGCCGTCCTGAGTTCCCTCTGCTTATTGCCCACACTGTGTCCAGGCCGCCCCTCCTCCACGCCCCCACCCTGCCAGCTGCCGGGCACCCACCTTGGCAGAGCACTCGCTGTTCTCGCTGGCCTTGGGTGCGCAGCGGGCCAGGCTCAAACCAGTGTCGCGGTGACAGCACTTGCTCTTGCACTGGAGGCTGTTCAAACAGAGCTCGCCGTCGTCCTGCAGGGGCGGGGGTTCAAGTCGGCCAGGACTCCTCGTCTGGGTGGCACCCAGACGCACACCCTACCACCCACTACACTGACACTGCCTCCCCGGTAGGGGCGTGTGAAGGAGCCCACCTGAGTCTGGTGGCTTCTCTGCGTCCCCACCCACAGGAGTGAGCGGTTTGTGGCAGAGAAGCAGCCCCGGGCTGGGAGCCAGGACCCACGGGGTCTCACAGTGACTGTGCCGTGACTCCCTGGGTGACCCGGGGTGATAGTGCCAGCCACCCCCCGCCCCGGGCTCAGTGTTCCCTCCCTGAATGTGGCCCCAGTGTGTGGGCTCCAAACTTCTCTGGGTCCCACACTCCTTTAGGAACTCGTGAACATTGGCGACCACCTCCTCCCCGCAAGGCTCCTCCCTCCCTCCTGGACTTTGACACCTCATCTCAGGGTGACCCTGGGCCCTTCAAGTCCATCTGTGGCCCAGAGTTAAGACCCTTTGAATTGCGTGGGTGGCCTTGGAGGTTTTTCCCGGTGTGACTCAAGGAGAGGAGGCAGTGTGGGGCAGTGGTGGGAGCATGGAACAGGGGCCCGCAGAGGCCAGTCCCTGACCCACTACATTTTAGCCGCGTGAACCTTGGGCAGGTTGCTCGGCCTCTCTCTGGTCGGAAAACCGGGTTAATAACAGTCCCTGCATCGGTGTTGTTGTGAGGACAGACGTGCATGTTTCTCAGGCAGCCACGGTGTCTGGCGCCCAGTAAATGTGCCCCTGTCGGTGCACAGCTGGAGTCCTGGGGGAGGCTTTCCAAACCTGTGGACTTGCTAAACCACTGGAGGCTCCAGGACTATGGTTTTGCTTTCCTGTCCGTTTTGTTGTTGTTGTTTTGTTTTTAGAAATAAAAGTGGTTTATCTGAGCCAGGGCTTAGAACCTACCACCTGGATGAGCAAATTTCTAGTTTCCCAGATACGTGCTCATCAAAATGGTCTGCATGGGACCAGCAGTTAGTGTAATGGCTATGTCGCTGGACTCCCACGTAGTTGACCGCGGTTTGAGTCCCGGACCCGGGGGCTTAAACTCACGCCAGGCACGTGTGTGTGCGTGCCCAAGATCCCGAGAGGAGAATGGAGAAGGGATTGCAGTGTGGCCATCCCCCCTGGGGGGTGATTTCTTGCTTTCTGTCTCTCTGTCTTTCTGGCAAGCGCACCTGCCCTATAGCAAAAACCTCTCCAAAACAACAATGAAAAAAATGCAGATTTCCAAACCAGATCCTAAATCTGAGAATGCCAAAGGTGGGTCCTAAACCTATCAATCGGTGCTGTTGACTGGAAACTGTTTTCTTTTGATGTCACAGTTATATAAAGTATAAGACAAAGGCAGAAGGGAAGGAGAAAGAAAGCACTCTTCAACAGGGATTGGTCACACAAATCCTTTTTCCTTCAAGTCTCTATCCCATCAGGATCCTGGGTGGGCACTAAAAAAAAAAAAAAAAAGAAAGAAAGAAAGAAAGAAAGAAAGAAAAAACCTGTCTGTGCGTGTGTGCTCCCGATGGAGCCTGGGAGGGGCTGATCAGCCATTCCTGGCCCCCAGGGAGAGGCGAGGACCACGACAGGTACAGGCAGTTAAGGAAGAGATGCCGCCCTCCCAGCCCCCGTCAGAGGTCCAGACCCAAGCTTACAAAGCCTCCCTGGGGACTAAATGGCTCCTCCCCCTGAAGACCCTCTTACCAAGGCGATGATGATTCCCCGGGGGTCCGGAACTGCGTAGGTCACCGCCAGGATGACGAGCAGGAGGGCGAGGATCTTCTCCATGGCGAGGGCACGGCTGGGGTGGGTCACAGCTGGCAGCGAGGTGGCAGAAGACAGAGCCAGCCTGGGTGGTGGGGCCATAAAAGGAGCCCTGTGCACACGTGACCCTGGGTGCACACGTGGGGTGTGCCGTGAGCAAAGGCACAGCTGTGGCCCACCTGCAGGGACTGGGGTCCTGATAAGGTCCTAGGCAGGCACCTGGTAGCCTTTCGCGGTGTGCGTGTGTACGCGCTGGTGGTGCCACGTTGTGGCTAAGCCTGTGGACTTTTAACTGTGTAAGTTACCAGCTGGGCAAGTTACTTAACTGTTCTGGCCCTCAGTCTCTTTATCTGTCCACTGAGGATCATTTCAAGAGTTTGAAGGAGGAATTAACATACATATGTCTGTGTTACATACAATAACTTTGAAACTAAGTATACACAACTGTGTATGTTATAAAAATGTTGGCCTGGCGCATGATATATTGCCAGATTACTGGGCATCTAGGGCAGGCCAGTCCTGGGGCCACTGGCTCTGCGACCCCCGGCCAGAGCGTGTGCGTGTTCCCACCCTGGTGTGTCTCCAGCTGCCTTTGCACGGGGCGCTGCCTGTGGTAGGGTTCAGGGACCTTTAGGAGATCCTCCTTTTTTTTTTTTTTTTGAGAGATTTTCACTATAGGGCGTGTGCGCTTGCCAGACAGACAGAGAGAGACATTAGACACAGAAAGCGAGAAATCACCCCCCAGGGGGGATGGTCACGCCGCAATCCCTTCTCCTCCATTCTCCTCTCGGGATCTTGGGCACGCACGCACACGCGCCCGGCATGAGTTTTAAGCCACCGGGTCCAGGACGCGAACCGCGGTCGACTACGTGGGAGTCCAGCAACATAGCCATTACGCTAACTGCTGGTTCCCCCCCCCCCTTTTTTTTATAGCTGCAATTATAGCATCAAAGATTCATCTTTTGGGGCCAGCAGGTGGCACAGAGGTCTAGGCGGCAGAATCCCACATGGCTGATTGCACGGTTCTAGTCCTGGATACAGCAGCTTGAAAATCACGCTGGGCACGTGTGCGCACGAGGAGGACGGAGAGAAGAGATTGTGGCGTGGCCGTCCCACTGGGGATGCTTTCTCACATTCCCTCTCTCTCTCTCTGGAGAACACATGCAGCCTACAGCAAATTAAAAACAATTTAAAAAATCGTGGTATATCTTAAATATATAAAAATTTTAAAAAGAAAACGAGACTCCTCCTTTGATGAGTCGTTCGCTTTCATCCTTTAGTGAAGGCTTCTGCTCACCCCGGCCCCAGCCAGGACCGTGTGAGAGCGAGCAGTCACTTGTCCTGCTGCAAATGAGTCCAGCGAGCCCCAGGAGGACCCAGGGCTGGAGGCTGGGAAGGGCGCAGCTGCCTGAGTGTGCTCAGGTGTGAGAACAGGGCAGCTTGTCCTGAAGGACTGGTCCTTGCAGCCAGAGGTCACCTCACCCCCGCACTTCCCAGCCCATCCTCCACCCCTGGAGGCACAAGGCAGCTTCACATAAGGGCATAGATAGAGTTGCCTTTCTCTCTTCCTTCCTTTCTTTCTTCCTTTCTCTTTCTCTCTCTCTCTCTCTTTTTAGAGGTTTTAGTCTTAGAGCACATGCTCTCACCAAGGAGACAGAGACAGTGAGAGGGAAAGTGAGAAATCACCCCCCCAGGGGAATGGCCACACCGCAATCCCTTCTCCTTCCTCCTGCTGGGATCTTGGGCACGCACACACATGACTGGCCTGCCCTAGATGCCCAGTAATGTGGCAATATATCACGCGCAAGGCCAACATTTTTATAACGTACATAGTTGTGTATATCTAGTTTCATATTTATCGTATGTAACACATACTTATGTATGTTAATTCCACCTTCAAACTCTTGAAATGATCCTCAGTGGACAGATAAAGAGACTGAGCCAGAACATTCTTTTTCTTTTTTTGGAGATTTTTGCTATAGGGCATGTGCACTCGCCAGACAGACAGAAAGAGACACAGAGAGACAGAAAGAGAGAAATCACCCCCCAGGGGGGATGGCCACACCACAATCCCTTCTCCTCCATTCTCCTCTCGGGATCTTGGGCACGCACGCACACGCGCTCGGCGTGAGTTTAAGCCACCGGGTCTGGGACTCGAACCGTGGTCAACTATGTGGGAGTCCAGAGACATAGCCATTGCGCTAACTGCTGGTCCCAAAATTGTATATAAATTATTATCCAACTGTGTAAAGTAGCATGCCCAGAAGTAGGGAAATGCTTTGAAATGAACAGAAGCTATTTTAACAGAAGTTATTTACAGAAGTAATTTTAACAGAAGTAATTTTAATATATACTAATAACCATTTTTTTAGAAGTTTTTTTGCCTTAGGGCACATGCACTCACCAGAGAGAGAGAGATAGACAGTGAGAGGGAAAGTGAGAAATCACCCCCCGGAGGATGGCCACACAGCAATCCCTTTTCCTCTATTCTCTTTCCAGGATCTTGGGCACGTACGCACATGTGTCCAGCCTGAGTTTCAAGCCACTGGGTCGGGGACCTGAACCATGGTTGGCCATGTGGGAGCCCAGCGACCTACCTGCTAACCTGCTAGTCCCAGTAGTAACCATTTTGGAGCACTTTTTATGTGGGCTAAACGTTTTCCACGCCTTATGGAAAATGATGGTGGTGTACCTAACCCTTATGTGATAGACACTCACTGCAGAAGGAGAAACTGAGGCCCACGGAGAAGGCCCCTTGGCCAATAAGTGGCTGACTCAAATCCAGTAGCTATCAAAAGTTGAAGTCCATTTTTAAAAAAGGATTTATTTTATATTTATTTGTTCATTTATCTATTTATTTGTTGTAAGTTTTCAAGCCACTGGATCTGGGACTCGGCCATCTGGGAATCCAGCACTGTAACCACCATGACATCTACTGGCCCTGAACTCTATGTTTTAAGATCATCTTGTCTTTCCTTAGCTCCTGATGTTGAGGTTACCAATGATTTTTATTATTTTGTGTATGATTTGCTAAATTTTTCCATCCTAGCCGTGTATTTACCTATAAAATCAGGAGTAAAAAAGAACAGAAGCACCTGATGGGGCATAGGCATCCTACAATCCCTTTTCTCAAATCCTCCTTTGGGGATTTTGGGCACACACATGCACCTGGTGTGATTTTCAAGCCACTGGGTCTGGGACTTGAACTGGACTGTCAGCCGTGTAGGATCTACCTGCCTTAACCACACCACTAGCTAGCTCAACATACATATTTTAAAAGAAAAAGAGAAATATGTAATGAAAACATAATCAAGGGACCAGCAGTTAGCGTAATGGCTATGTCGCTGGACTCCCATGTAGTCGATCACAGTTCAAGTCCCAGACCCGGTGGCTTAAACTCACTCCAGGCACGTGTGCGTGCGTGCCCAAGATCCCGAGAGGAGAATGGAGGAAAAGGGATTGTGGCATGGCCATCCCCCTTGGGGGGTGATTTCTCACTTTCTGTCTCTCTGTCTCTCTCTGTCTGGCAAGCACATACACCCTGTAGCTAACACCTCTCCAAAAAATAAATAAATAATCAAAAGGAGAGAAACATTATCTTGAACAAAGAGCACATGGTAAGTCTGAAAATGCTTATAAGAATGTCCTTTCCTATACTTTGTGGTTGCTTCTGTTACACACTAACAACCTGCATATGTTACACCTGTATAAAGTACACATATACAAACATTACTTGTAAATATCTCGCTATCTTTTTTATTCTCTTTTTTTTTTTTTGGAGAGATTTTCACTGTAGGGCGCGTGCGCTCGCCAGACAGACAGAGAGAGACATAGAGACAGAAAGCGAGAAATCACCCCCCGGGGGGATGGTCACGCCGCAATCCCTTCTCCTCCATTCTCCTCTCAGGACGCCGCAATCCCTTCTCCTCCATTCTCCTCTTGGGATCTTGGGCACGCACGCACACGC
>NW_006159580.1:140385-140979 GCF_000334495.1 Tupaia belangeri chinensis | reverse complement strand
CCCCAGTGGGGATGGCCACGCTGCAATCCCTTCTCCTTCAATCTCCTCTCGGGATCTTGGGCACGCACGCACACGCACCCGTTATGAGTTTAAGCCACCGGATTGGGGATTTGAACCGCGGTCAACTACGTGGGAGTTCAGCGACATAGCCATTACGCTAACTGCTGGTCCCAATATCTCGCTATCTTTGAGGGCAGGGGCCCTGTCCTTTTCATCTCTGGGTCTGACTTAGAAGACATTTCTCAACATAGGTTTAACACATATAAGGTTCTTCGTGATTGTTCACTGAATAACGGAGACAGAAAACCAGTGGACAAAAGACACAATCAGGAAGGGCTATGCTGACCTCTGGGGGTGAAATGGGGTGTTGGGGGTTCCAGGAGAGCGACTAGGGAGCCAGAGAGAGTGAGTGGGATGCGGAGGGCGCTTTTGGGGGACGGAAGCAGTTTCGCAGCTGGAGTTGGGCGGAAGGAAAGGGGCAGCCATGGCCCCACCCTCCTGATTCCCGCGGTCCTCTCCGGAGAAGAAGGTCGGGGCTCCCCAGGCCCGGCGTGCGGTAGGCGGGGCACCCTGCCTTCCCTCGCCGCCGCCCCG
>NW_006159580.1:134909-140220 GCF_000334495.1 Tupaia belangeri chinensis | reverse complement strand
AAGGACCCTGCCCAGGTGCCCTGACCCCAGCCTCCTCCCCAAATCCTGCTGAGGAGTGGCCCACGTCGGGCCTTGCTCCGCACAGCCCCAGACTCGCAGCCCCGGGCCCAGGGCCTGCTGCCCTCGCCATGGTGAAGCTGCTGCCGGCCCAGGAGGCGGCCAAGATCTACCACACCAACTACGTGCGGAACTCGCGGGCCGTGGGCGTCATGTGGGGCACGCTCACCATCTGCTTCTCCGTGCTGGTCATGGCCCTCTTCATCCAGCCCTACTGGATCGGCGACAGCGTCAACACGCCGCAGGCAGGCTACTTCGGCCTCTTCTCCTACTGCGTGGGCAACGTGCTATCCTCCGAGCTCATCTGCAAGGGCGGGCCCCTGGACTTCTCCTCCATCCCCTCCAGAGCCTTCAAGACCGCCATGTTCTTCGTGGCCTTGGCCATGTTCCTCATCATTGGCTCCATCATCTGCTTCAGCCTGTTCTTCGTCTGCAACACGGCCACCGTCTACAAGATCTGCGCGTGGATGCAGCTGGCCGCTGGTGAGCTGGGATGGCGGGAGGGCAGGCCCGGCCAGTCTCAGGCCCCTGCGGCTGCACCTCCTGCCCTCTGTGGCGACTCTGGGCCTCATCCTGAGCTGTCCTGCTGTACCCAGCCCTACTCAATGTCCTGCAGACAAATCCGAGAGGTAGAAATTCTTAGAATGGCTGAGGCTAAAAGAACCTTAGACCAGACTGTTCAACCCCCTTATCATACAGGTGAGGTACTGAGCCCAGAGCAGGAAGCAACTTACCCAGGAGCACACAGATCCTGGTAGAAGTAACCGGGCATCCTGACTCCTAGAAAGAAGGAAGCTTTCCAGTCCTGGGACCAAGTAGGAATGCAGGTTAGGCACAGTCTAGGGCCCCTCGTTTCCCACCGTGGGCCCTGTCCTTTCTCTTCCATGCATGCCTAGATCCCTGCCCTCACTCCCTGCCTCTCCCCGTCCTGTCTCAGGGAAGGTATTGATTCTGGAGTGTTCCCATTGTGCTGAGTGTGTCTGCTCCCATAGAAACTCTCATCTAGGGACCAGCAGTTAGCGTAATGGCTATGTCGCTGGACTCCCACGTAGTCGACTGCGGTTCGAGTCCTGGCCCCAGTGGCTTATTTAAAATGCTAAATTTTCAACTAAAATTATAAAACACATGAAGAGAACAAAGTAGGGTCATGCGTAGAGACAGAAAGAACAAAAAGTAGCCAGTAGAAACTACGTTGTTCCTACATGTTGAATTTAGTGCAAAAAGACTTAAAAGAAGCTATTATAGGGCTAGCTAGATGGAGTGGTGGTTAAGGTGGCTGAATCCCACATGGCCAACTGTGCAGTCCAAGTCCTGGACTCAGTAGCTTGAAACTCATGCTGGGCACGTGTGCATGCGTGCCCAAGATCCCGAGAGGAGAATGGAGGAGAAGGGATTGCGGCGTGGCCATCCCCCCTGGGGGGTGATTTCTCGCTTTCTGTCTCTGTGTCTCTTTCTGTCTTTCTGGCAAGTGTACACGTCATATAGCAAAAAAGAAAAAAAAAAAAAAGTCCCCTCTCTCACTCTGGAGTCAGCCTCTCAGTCCTCTGATTATGGCATTTCATACCGAGGCAGCGAATGGAGTGCTATTTTGTAGAGTGGAGAGAAGTTGACCAGGAGCCTTTAAAACTATGTGGCTGAGGTGGGGGCATTAGATGGCATAGCGGTTATGTTACTGGACTCCCACGTGGTCGACTGTGGTTTGAGTCCTGGACCTGGTAGCTTGAAACTCATGCTGGGTGCATGTGCATACATGCTCAAGATCCCAGGAGGAGAATGGAAGAGAAGGGATTGTGGCATGGCCGTTGCCTCTGGGGGGGATTTCTCACTTCTCCTCTCTCTGTCTCTCTCTGGCGAGTTCATGTGCTCTGTGGTAAAAACTAAAACAAAAACAAAAACAAAAACCAACAACAACAACAACAAAGAAAAACAACTGTGTGGGGGTAGGCATGGTAAGCGCCCACTTGTGGTGCCCTTGAGGCAAGGGTCTTCCCTATTCCTCTGCTCTTGGCTCAGCAGGCCTCTAGGTGCTTGGGCAGCTGCTCCTGTTTTTCTCTGGGGCCCAGGACTGTGTCCTGCAGACGTTAGTCTCGTGGTTCCTTGGCCCCTGACCATCCCAAAGGACTGCTGTGCCAGGAAGATGCCCAGGAGCATCGCGGGGAACTGGAGCCTAGAGGGAAACTGTCTCGACAGCCTTGGGTAGAATGAGAAGTGGTTTCGGGAACCAGCAGTTAGCGTAATGGCTATGTCGCTGGACTCCCACGTAGTCGACCGCGGTTCGTGTCCCGGACCCGGTGGCTTAAAACTCACGCCGGGCGCGTGTGCGTGCGTGCCCAAGATCCCGAGAGGAGAATGGAGGAGAAGGGATTGCGGCGTGACCATCCCCCCTGGGGGGAGATTTCTCACTTTCTGTCTCTATGTCTCTCTCTGTCTGTCTGGCGAGCGCACGCACCCTACAGTGAAAATCTCTCAAAAAAAAAAAAAAAAAAAAGAATGAGAAGTGGTTTTGTCTTAACAGAGACCTGAGTCCAGACAGACTCAAGACCACAGAGACGGAGGGGACCCAGGGGAGTTACACCCCTTCCACAAGTGTGGACGAGACATCTGGGGCTGAGAGGGGATTAGATTTGGCCAAGGCTATCTATTCCAGATCAGCTGGAAACTGAGGACCTAGGAGAATCAAGGCAGTGAGTCCCGAGAAACTAGGTGTATGCCAAAGACGTTTTTATCATGCCACACCCTCCATGAGTGTAATGATTTACAAAGTGTCTTCACTATGTCAACGGGAGGAGCCGCATCACAACCCAGTGAGGTGAGCGTCCCACCACTGTACAGATGAGGCTCCTGGAGGGTAACTGGTCTTTTTAAAAACAAACAAACAAACAAAACAAAAAACTGACTTTTTAGTTATCGTATCTTTTTTTTTTAAGAATTATTTTCTTTCTTTCTTTAATTTGACCAGAGAGGGACAGAGTGAGAGAGAAAGAGAGAGGGAAAGTGAGAAAGCAAGGTGCCAGATGTGGGACTTGAACCTTGGTTGGCCACGTGGGAGGCCACATGGGAGTCCAGTGCCCTTAACCACCATGCCACCTGCTGGCCCCGGGTAGCTCGTCTTTGAGTACATGGGTTGTGAGGAACAGAACTTTGATTCCAAATTTTGCACCCAGGCCCCTCATCTGACTTTGGGGCTGCTTCTAGAGCCCCCCTACAGCTCTCTGCCTTCTGCAGTCTCTGCATGACAAAGGAGAGGCTAGGGCTGGGGTGAGGCAAGTGTGGGTGGCAGCAGGGAGAAGGTAGACAGTGGCCATAGCAGGAAAGAAGGGCGAATGAAGATTTAGCAGTTTGATGCCAAAGAGGAGTAGTGTGGATTAGACAGCTGGACAGCAAAGATGGCGCCACAGCCCTCTTCTGCCATCCCAGTGTTGCCTGTCCCTACTCTCCCCTCCCCCAGTGGGAACATCTTATAGCAGGTCCCACTCGCTGAGCAAGCAGTGCCTGAAAGGCTTGGGTGGGGGAGGAGTCACTGGGCCATTTGAGTCAGACTTTATCTGGGTCACAGAGCTGGAGACATTGATAGCGGAGGTGGCCAGGTGCCACCCATGAAACATTTATGTTGAGGAGGGCAAGGGAGTGTCACGTTCCAGGCTGCTATGCCGGGGTAGGGGGGTGGCGGGTGCTGAGTGGCAGTGTGCTCTGCAGCCAGCAGCTGGGACTTGCAGCTTTTTGAAGAGGACTGCACCAGTTAGCTCAGCTCGCCAGGAAGGCTGGGGACAGGAACAGGGGAGGGGGCTGCGGGTGGGTGCCTGGGACGAGGTAGGGTTGTAGCTTCACCATGGCAATTAGCTCCTGGCGCTCCTGGAAACACAGGTGGGATAAGTCCCTCCACTTCTCTGAGTCGTGGCCACCTCACTCCTTAGCTCAAGCTGCTAGGACAAATTACCGTAGAGCGAGGGGCTTAGACAACAGACACGTGTCCTCACCGTTCCGGAGGTTGAAAGTCTGAGATCGGGGTGCCAACACGGTCACGCTCTGATGGGAGCCCTCTTCTGGGGTGCGGACCGCTGACTTCTCGCCGTGTCCTCCCTAGCAGGAAGAGGAAAGTTCTTTGGGATCCCTTTTATAAAGGCACTGAGCCTTCCAAAGGCCGAGCCTTCCCTAGTATCACGTGAGGCCTAAGGATTTCGACGTGTGAGGTTTGGGGGACACAGGATTCACACCGCTCTGCTGCTTTCTACAATGTGCGGTGTGCACCTGTGCAGTGGCGGGCACGTGGTCAGTGCCCGGGAAACGTGAAGCACACAGGGAACAACCGCATCAGTCGGGGGAGACGGGCTGGCACAGTCACGAACAACGCCAAGGCGGGGTGGCTTGAAACAAAGGCTGGGGCTCTGCTCTCCCTGTCCTTTGGAGGGGCCGGGCCCACAGCAGCAGCAGGAAAGGGAGCTGGAAGGTGGCCCACAGCCGTTGCGTGCTCTGGCCCAGACGTGCACACGGCATTTCTGCTCGGAGCTTGTGGCCAAAGGGGCTCATAATCGCATCTCACCTGATCCGAAGGGAGAGGCCAGGAAGAACAGGCCGGCACGGGTACCTGGACCTCTGCAAACAGCTCTAATAACACACACGTCCTCTGAGCGGCTTCCACACGACTCGAGTGTGGGTAATAATCGCAGCGACTGCCATTTCCTGACCATTTACCATGTCGCGGACACTGTAGAAAGTGTCTTCTATACGTGAGCACGCTTAGCCTTCATAGCCCTGCCACGACTCAGGTGCCCCCCTAATGTCCAGACGAGCGAATGGAAGTCAGACGGGTAAGCAACCTGGCCTGACAGCGCTGTGCGAGCCTCTGCTTGGAGCCGGCACACAAGTGGGGTACCCCCCCCCGTGCGCCCAGACCATAGGCGGGGGCTTGGCACCCACGACAACCCGTTTCCAAGTCAGAGCCCCACAGAGAGAGACCCTGAGGAAGGGGGCGGGGCCGAGGGAAGGAGAGCTGGGGAGAATGGAGAGTCTGGGGGGGCAGGTCCTGTCCGTGCTCACCTACACAGGGAGCATTTGTGGGTGCTCCCTCTAAGCTGGGGGCTGTGCCACTGACGGGCTGGTCTCACACCAAGAGGGGATTTTCCCAGAGAGCTGTGGGAGGTCTCCCCTCCACCACCCAAGTATCTTTCTGAAATGACACTTCTGTTTGTCCCAAAGTCGAAATGTCACCACTCAATATACTCAGTGCTTTGGAGAGATGTCACAGGGTGGTGAG
>NW_006159580.1:82840-134878 GCF_000334495.1 Tupaia belangeri chinensis | reverse complement strand
GGGGGGTGCACTTTGAAGTCAGGCAGTCGGAAGGTTGTTCAGGGCTTGGTTCTGGCTTAGCTGGATGACCGGGCAGGTCACGTGGTTTCTCTGAGTCCAGAGTTTTCTAATCTTAAAGTGGGATTGTTCCCATTCGGCTGAATCCATGGGACCGTTGTCAGGGTTAACATGGTAAATGAAGGGGGCCAGGCGGTGGCGCAGTGGTAATGCACTGGGCCCACTTGGGAAGGTCCTAGGTTTGCATCCTGGGACTTCCCTGTGATCCGGGCTGGCTGAGGCAGGAGGCGGTTCACAGTGTGTGAGGACCCTGCTGGGGGGATCTGTCTGTCTCAACCTCTGTCTTTCATGAAATAAACTTAAAAAAAAAAAAAAAAGATGGAAAAGAAGTATTTGGCAATCTGTGAAAGAGCAGCATAAACGAGCTCTTTTTAAAAACATCAAAGGATGGCTCACACATTTCCTGGGGGGCCTCATCCCTACATTTACTGTGCACGTGTTTGACACCCCCCACCGGCCCTGCAAGAACAAACTGGACCCGGTGAAGGTCGCTTTGGGTCCTGTGATGTGCTTCTCTGTTTGCTCCTGAGTGGGGCTGGAAGGCAGGGCACAGCCTCAAGACTAGTCTCCAGGGGGGGTGGGGAGGAGGGCCAGGGCTGGGGAGTGGAGAAGGTAGAGGAGGCACTTCCCGCTGCAGGGCGGCTGTGCTTGGGCTATAGTCCCGGAGCAAGTCACCTGTGCTTTGCCCTAAGAAGTGGGGGGACGGTGGGAACGTGGAAATTCGAGTTGTGAATCCCAAGCCGGTGAAGGCACAGGGTGTCCGTGCGCGGTAGCTAAACCCTGCTGTGAGCACTTGTCCAAAATCAGCTCCTCTGAGCCTCACAGCAACCCCAGCAGGAAGGTGCTGTTAGTGCCTCTTCTTCTTAGCCTCCCCTTTTGTTTTGTTTGGTTTTCCAAAGGGCATTTGAGCACACCAGAGAGAGAGGCAGAATCCCCCAATGAGGCGTCTCGCCACGATCCCTTTCCCTTCATTTCTGCACCCAGTCAGGACTTGGGGTACGCATGCACATGTACCTGGCATGTTTTCCAAGACGCTGGGCTGGGATTCCAATCACGTGGGATCTGGTTTCCAACAGACTGTGGAGCTGGCCCACCTTTGCTTTAAAAGAAAAGTTTATTTCTTCCGTGCCTCCCATGAGAGTGAGAGAGAAAGAGCAGGACAGAGATACGGCACCCTCGACTCCCGACAGAGTCTTGGTGCCTCTCTCTCCCCCAGCCTCAGCAGGCCCCGGGCGTGTGGACGTGGGTGTCCTGCACACTCGGGTCTCCAGAAAGAACGCAGCGCCCTCCCGTGGAGGTCGGCCTCCAGAGCACGTTTTACTGCTGTGCCGCCCTGCAGGCCTCTGCCTCCACTTTGCGGATGGGGAAACCGAGGTGAAGAAAGCATGAATAGCTCGCTGTAAGTCACGCAGCCAGCCGGTGAAGTGCTGGGCTGGAAATCCAGGTAGCCTAGCCTAGCCTTTCTCGGGTTTTCCTATTAAGAGAAGCACCTGGGGAACCAGCAGTTAGCGTAATGGCTATGTCGCTGGACTCCCACGTAGTCGACCACGGTTCGAGTCCCGGACCCAGTGGCTTAAAACTCACGCTGGGCGCGTGTGCGTGCGTGCCCAAGATCCCGAGAGGAGAACGGAGGAGAAGGGATTGCGGTGTGACCATCCCCCCTGGGGGGTATTTCTTGCTTTCTGTCTCTATGTCTCTCTCTGTCTGTCTGGCGAGCGCACGCGCCCTACAGTGAAAATCTCTCCAAAAAAAAAAAAAAAAGAGAAGCACCTGGAGGAGCTGGCAGGTGGCACAGTGGTTAAGGTGCTGGACTCCTACATGGTGGACCACGGTTCGAGTACTAGACCTGGCAGCTTGCTTGCTCATTCTCCCTCTCTCTGGTGAGCGTACATGCCCTATAATAAATCGAAATAATAAAAATAGTAAACAAATACTTTTTTTTTTTAAGAGAGAAAGAGAGGCACCTGGAAGACTGGAATTCCTGAGCCCAACCTTGACCAGGGGTTCAGCATTTTAAATAAATATTCTAGGATTCTTTACTTCAGGGACGTGTGGGCAACTGCACCGGGCAGTGCTGGGGAAACGTGAGCACGAAACCTGCTTGTGAGTAGAAGGTTCAGGAAAGGCCATCCAGGACTGAGCCGGAGGGCCTTCCTGTCGTCACTGACTCAGACACCTGGGTTGTGGGACGTGCCGTGACGCCATGAGCTGTAGAAAGGAAAGCGTTTCTCATCAGACCGTGGCCTCAAACATCAGCCATGTTGGAGTACGAACAAAGGGGCGTCTCAGGAGAGATGAGCTCTCTGGGCTGGGACCAGACTTGGGGGCTTAGAAACCAGGGCAGCAGTGCCTCCTTGAGTCCGAGGCAAGGGAAACAGCTGGGTGGGCCACCTGGCGCAGTGGCAGGACCCACCTGGGCTGGCTCAGCTCTGCCTCGCCCGGCCATCGTGTCCCGGGGCTGGTGGCTTTCGCTCTCGGTGGGAGCTGCCTCTGTGTCTCTCAAGCTGTCAGCACAGGAGAGAGGAGGTGACAAGATCACACCAGTGCAAGGCGGGAGGCAGCAGGCTGGCACACCCGCCCCGCTGACCCCTCTTGTCCCCTCAGCCACAGGCCTGATGATTGGCTGCCTGGTCTACCCGGATGGCTGGGACTCAAGCGAGGTGCGGCGCATGTGTGGAGAGCAGACGGGCAAGTACACGCTGGGCCAGTGCACCATCCGCTGGGCCTTCATGCTGGCCATCCTCAGTATCGGCGACGCCCTCATCCTCTCCTTCCTGGCGTTCGTGCTGGGCTACCGGCAAGACAAGCTCCTCCCCGATGACTACAAGGCGGACGGCAAAGGTAACCTGGCCTCCCCACAATGTCACCCCGGCCTGGGGATCCTGGGGATGGGGTGGGATTCTTCCCAGCCAGTCACCTGAGGCTTGGCCTTGGCCATTGGGCAGGGGCACCAAGGTCGATCAGACGCAGCCCTTGTCCCCTCCAGGACAAAGGCCAGTGGAGGGCTGCAAGCTGGCAGGTGGTACAGCAATGGGAGACCCGTGTAGAGAGGCTGCCTGTGAGGGAGGGGTGCTCTCCACCCTCAGAGTACAGGGAGAGAGCGTCCTCCAGCCTGGGAGCAGAACCTGGTCTCCCCGAGAAGGAGGCACTGAGGCTGGGTCCCGAGTAATCGTGGGAGCTTGTTAGATGGGAAGAAACAATGGGGAGCAGAGGGGCGAGCTGCTGGGGAGGGGAAGAAGGCCAGTCTAGCTGGGATACATGAGGATGGCCCAGCACGCTCAGAGGTGACAGCCACAGCAGTGCAGCGGGTGGAGCCCGAGTTCCGACGTCGGGCAGCCTTGAGGCCCTTCGTGTGTCCATCCTGTTTCATCCCCTCATTCGGATCCTACCCACTAGTCATAGGTCCAGGCGGAACCTCCAGGAGGCTTCATGAAGCCTACGGCTTCCCGTTGGTCTCCTTCCCGCCTTGGCCACTCCTTAGGCTCTTCCCTGTCTGGCTAGAGGGGCTTTTTCAGAACATGCACCTCATCTGGTAGTCAGTGGGTGGGGCCTGCTACACCCCTGTGAATCCAGGAACGCCTGCTCTCACCTGGTGGCCACCATTAGGGACCTGTGGCACCCGAGGGGCTTCGTCAATCTCTTTTCCCCACAGTCGTCTTCATATTAGCCCTCAGACCTGGACGAGAAGCAGCCAAACCCCTTTGTCCCCATGTGGCCCAGACGCTTCCCACATGACGAATTTGAGGCCCAGGAGGGAGACTTCCCCAGAGGTTCCAGGAAGGTGGTGCGAGGCAGGGAGGAGCCCAGAATTCAGGTCTTCTCGGGCTGAGCCTGGGCCTGCGTCTCTGCAGGAAAGCCCCCTGAGTCACTGCACCGTTTTCAAGGTGGAAGACGAGACTCACGTACCTGTTATGTATTAAAGATGGAAGCCAGCCAGATTACCAGAAAGAGCTGGGCCAGCGAGAAGAAGAGAAGAGGAGGTGTTTTCCATTGCAGTAGACGCTGGCAGCTCTCGGGTTGTGGAAGGCTTAGGGCTGGGTCCTTTGAGGACCCCGTACCGGGAAGGGAAATGGAGCTAACATTGACTGATCTCTTCCATGTGCAGGAGCGATACAAGGTGTGTTCACGGGGGCCTTTGTTAACCAGCACAGCAACCCCGTGAGGAGCTGTCTGGACTGGGGATCCTAGCAGCTATGCACACACCAGCACTTTCTCCAGGGAAGGAGGTTTGTCCAGAGAGAACTTAGCAGGAGCTGTTGACATTTCACATAGTCTCAGCCTCAAGGCAGGCCCGCTTTACATCTGCTTTGTGGGGCCGGCAGGTGGTGTGGTGGTTAAGGCTGCTGGACTCCCACATGGCCAGCCGTGATTCGAGTCTCGGACCTACTGCTGGACTTTCTCACTTTTGCTCTCTCTCTGTCTCTCTCTGGTAAAATTAAAACAAACAAATAAATAAAGTTGAAGAAAATAATTATTTAAAAAAATTAGATCTGCTTTGATATGGGGCTGGCAGGTGGCATGGTGGCTGACGTGCTGGATTCTCACGTGACTGACTACAGGTCGAGTCCCATACCTGGAAGCTTGCTTTTTTTCTCTCCCTCTGTCTCTTTTTTGGTCAAATTTTAAAATAATAATAATAAATCAAATTAAGTAAATAATTCTTTTTTTCAAGAGACAGTTTTGCTATAGGATATGTGTGCTCATCAGAGAGACAGAGAGAGACAGAGAGAGAGGGAGAATCCCCCCTAGGGGGGATGGCCATACCACAATCCCTTCTCCAATCTCCTCTCAGGGTTTTGGGCACACACACACATACATGCCCGGCGTGAGTTTTAAGGCACCCATCTGGGACTCAAACCGTAGTTGATTACATGGGAGTCCAGCGATATAACCATTATGCCATCTGGTCCCAATAAATAATTCTTTCCAAAAATATCTGCCTGGATGCATACACAGTCTCTCTACTTGTTTGCATTCTTTCTTTTTTCAGAAGATAATTTTTTAGTCAAAACCAAATTTTATTCACATAAATTCCCTTTAAAGGACTTTCTTACTCTTTTTAAATTGGGACTTACCTATTTTATTTATTATATTTTTAAAAGGTTTTTGCCCTAGGGCACACATGCTCATCAGAGAGAGAGAGATAGAGATGGTGAGAGAGAAAGTAAGAAATCATCCCCTAGGGAGATAGATGGCCATGCCACAATTCCTTCTCCTCTGTTCCGCTCCCAGAATCTGGGCACACACGCACACGCCACCGGGTCCAGGACTCAAACCGTGGTCAGCCATGTGGGAGTCCAGCAATGTAACCACTACACCATCTGCTGGTCCCACTTATTTTACTTTTTTAAGTGCAGGAGGATACATGCACTAGCGAGAGACAGAGAGACAGAGAAAGAGAAAAAAACAAGCACCCCTCAATGGGGTGTGGTCGCACCACAACCCCCCGTTTTCCTCCACTTATGCATTTGTCAGCCCATCAGGATTTTGCGCATGCCTACGCTTTTCTAGCTGGCAGGGCCACAGCTCGAACTGCAGTAGGCCATGGGGGAATCACAGCTCACGGTGCTTACCTGGTGTGCTACAGGCGCCAGCCCTTAAGTCCTTTCTTGAGAAGAGATGTTTTGTTCATTTGACATTTCATTAATTCATCAAAATGTCAATAACTCGATTCTTCTTCCTTGTCTGCCTTCTTTCATATCCATGCACTTTGTCCTCTATCTTTTCAGATTTATTTCTCCCCATATTTTAGTTTTTTCACTAGCAAAAGTTAGTTTTAGTTTGTTTGTTACCTTTCAAATGCATCCACATAACCATTCTGAAAACTTCTAGTTACTCAATGAAAGTCCTTACTTTTTCTGTCAAAGCATGAAATTGGGGTCAGGAGAATCAGCTTTGAGTCCCAGTTCTTCCAAGCCTTTTTCTTATTTTTTAAAGTTTTGCTTTCAGGTGTGTGTGCTCACTGGGGAGAAACAAAAGATTTAGAGAAAGAAGGAAAGTGAGAAATCATCCTCCAGGTGTGGCCACACCACAACGCCTTCTCTCCACTCTCTCCTTGGGATTTTGGACATGCATACGCAAACACCTGGCATGATCGTTAAACTGCCAGGTCCACAGTTCAGACTACCTAGTCAGCCATGTGGGGTCCAGTCACCTTAAACTCCATGCCACCTGCGTCCCTTCCCAGTCATTCTTACCCGAGCGTTCTTTCCACAGGCACGAAGTGTCCGGATCCTCTCTGCAGACCTTGTGCTGTAATTTGAGGGCCAATGAGGCAGTGCTAGGAGGTGGAACTTGGTGGGAGGTGCTAGGGACATGGAGGTGGTTCCTCATGAATAATTAATGCTGTCTCTGGGGAGGGCTCAAGTTCGGGGAGAATGGGTTGACATTCACACAAGTTGGGGCCCAGCTGCAGAAGTATGTGCTGGTAGACACTGCTCCTCAGCAGGCTCAGCCTTACGGGTTTAATGCTCAGCTCACCCTAAAAGTCAGCACAGTATCTACTTGGGAGTCTCAGATAGAAAGACCTCAACAGAAAGAGACCCTGTCTTTTTTTTTTTTTTTGGAGAGGTTTTCGCTATAGGGCGCGTGCGCTCGCCAGACAGACAGAGAGAGAGACATAGAGACAGAAAGCGAGAAATCACCCCCCAGGGGGAATGGTCACGCCGCAATCCCTTCTCCTCCATTCTCCTCTCGGGATCTTGGGCATGCACGCACACGCGCCCGGCGTGAGATTTAAGCCACCAGGTCCGAGATGCGAACCGCGGTCGACTACGTGGGAGTCCAGCGACATAGCCATTACGCTAACTGCTGGTTCCCATACCCTGTCTTAAAACAAAACAAAACTTGCTTGCCTGCAGAGCTTTCTGTCTTTACACATACCCGCTTTTCTTTCAGCCTCAACAAAACATTGTCGAAAGAAATGAAAGACTTAAAGAAATAAAAGACCTGGGAACCGGCAGTTAGCGTAATGGCTATGTCGCTGGACTCCCATGTAGTCGACCGTGGTTCGAGTCCGGGACCCGGTGGCTTAAACTCACGCCGGGTGCATGTGCGTGCGTGCCCAAGATCCCGAGAGGAGAATGGAAGAGAAGGGATTGCAGAGTGACCATCCCCCCTGGGGGGTGATTTCTCACTTTCTGTCTCTATGTCTCTCTCTGTCTGTCTGGCGAGTGCACGCGCCCTATAGCGAAAACCTCTCCAAAAAAAAAAGGAAAGAAAAGAAAAGAAATAAAAGACCTAAAGAAATAGAAAGACATCCTACATTCATGGATGAAAAGATTTCTTTTTCTTCTTTTTTGGAGAGGTTTTTGCTACAGGGCGCGTGCATTTGTCAGAGAGAAAGAGAGAGACAGGGAGACAGAAAGCGAGAAATCACCCCCCCAGGGGGGATGGCCATGCCGCAATCCCTTACTCCTCCATTCTCCTCTCGGGATCTTGGGCACGCATGCACATGTGCCTGGCGTGAGTTTAAGCCACTGGGTTAAACTGCTGGTCCCAAGGGGACCAGCAGATAGCGTAATGGCTATGTCACTGGACTCCCGTGTAGGCGACCATGGTTCGAGTCCCAGACCCAGTGGCTTAAACTCACGCCAGGCACATGTGCATGCGTGCCCAAGATCCCGAGAGGAGAATGGAGTAGTAAGGGATTGCAGCATGGCCATCCCCCCTGGGGGGGTGATTTCTCGCTTTCTGTCTCTCTGTCTCTCTAGTGAGCACACACGCCCTATAGCAAAAACTTCTCAAAAAAAAAAAAAAAGAGTTCAGTAATAGACCCAAACACTTACGTCTAATTGACTTCAGCAAGGGAGAAAGACCATTCAGTACAGAAAAGAATAATTTTCCAGCAAATCATGCTGGAACAACCAGATATCTACATGCAAAAGAATAAAGTTGAACCCTTACCTCGTGCCTTATAAAAAAACTAACACAAAATGGTTCAAAGACCTAAATATAAGATACCAAACTATAAAAATCTTAGAAGAGGGGCCAGCAGGTGGCATAGTGGTTAAGGCGCTGGACTCTCAGATGGTTGACCACAGTTCAAGTCCTGGACCTGGAGGCTTGCTTTTTCACTTTTTCTGTCCGTCTGTCTGTCTTTCTCTGATGAGCACATGTGCTCTAGAGCAAATTAAAAAAATAATAATAATGGAACCAGTGGTTAGAGTAATGGCTATGTTGCTGGATTCCCATATAGTTGACTGCAGTTCGAGTCCTAGACCTGGTGGCTTAAACTCACACTGGGCGCGTGTGCGTGCGTGCCCAAGATCCTGAGAAGAGAATGGAGGAGAAGGGATTGAGGCATGGCCATCCTCCCAGGGGTGATGTCTCTCTTTCTATCTCTCTGTCTCTGTCTTTCTGGCAAGCGCATGTGCCCTATAGCAAAAACCTCTCCAATAATAGTAATAATAATAACACATAAAATTAAATACATAATTCTTAAAAAAAATAAAGAAGAAAATGGGACCAGCATTTGGTGTAATGGCTATGTCTTTGGACTCCCATGCAGTCATCCGCAGTTTGAGTCCCAGACCCGGTGGCTTAAACTCACGCCGGGCACGTGTACATGCGTGCCTAAGATACCAAGAGGAGAATGGAGGAGAAGGGATTACAGCATGGCCATCTTCCTTAGAGGGTGATTTCTCACTTCTGTCTCTCTGTCTCTCTCTGTCTTTCCGGTGAGCTCACATGTCCTATAGCAAAAACCTCTCAAAAAAAAAAGAAAAATGAAAAACATACGTTCACAGAAAAACTTATACACATAACAACATGATAGCCAATGAGTGAGAACAACCCAAATGTCCATCAACTAATGAATAAAAAACAAAATCAGTATATCCATACAATGAAATATCATCCAGCCATAAAAATAAATGAAGTACTGGGAAACCAGCAAGTGGCGTAGTGGTTAAGACGCTGGACAAACCCACGTGGCCGACCACGGTTTGAGTCCTGGACCTGGTGGCTTGCTTTCTCACTTTCTCTCTGTCTCTCTTTAGTCAAATTGAAATAAATGAGTAAATAAAATTAAATAAATAATCTTTTAAAAAAATGAAGTACTGATAACTGCTCCAACGTGGGTGAACCTTGAAAATATGAAAAGTGATGGGCCAGCAGGTGGCGTGATGGTTAAGGCCGCTGGACTCCCACATGGCTGACTGCAGTTCAGGTCCCGGCCCTGGCAGCTTGCTTTCTCAATTTCTCTCTCTCTGTCCCTCTCTAGTTAAAGTAAAATAAATAAATAAAGTTAAATAATATAATTATTTAAAAAAAAAACCCTGCAAAACTCTATTAAGAACACATATGTAAGACTTTTTAAAAAAAGAAAACCTAGTGGAAGAAGCCAAACATGAAAGACTGGCTTCCATTTGTACGTATACTATTCCATTTATATACAATGTTCAGATTAGGAAAAGAAAACTGAGACTGGAAGCAGATGAATTGCCGCCTGGGGCAGGAAGAAGGAAGAATAGAAGGTGCTAATTAGGGCAGGGCTTCCTTTTAGGGTGCTGGAGTGTTTTAGAGTCAGACAGCGCTGATGGTTGCATAATCCAGTGACCGCACTACAAACAGCTCCGTTAAATGAGTACATTTGATGCTGGGAATTATTTATTTAACTTTAGTTATTAATTCAATCATTTTTGTTTGACCAGAGAAAGACAAACACACAGAGAAAAGGAAAGTGAGAAAGCAAGTCACCAGGTCTGGGACTCAAACTGTGGTCAGCCATGTGGGAGTGTCTAGGGCCTTAACCACCATGCCACCTGCTGGTCCTTTTTTTTGAGAGAGATTTTTGCTACAGGGCTTGTGTGCTCGCCAGAGAGACAGAAAGAGAGACATATAGACAGAAAGCGAGAAATCACTCCCCAGAGGGGCTAGCCACACGGCAATCCCTTCTCCTCCATTTTCCACTTTGGATGCACACACACACATGTGCCTGGCTTGAGTTTTAAGCTGCTGGGTGGGTCCAGGACTCGAACCACAGCTGACCATGTGGGAGTCCAGCGATGTAACCATTATGTCATCTATTGGTCCTGGTGAATTTTATATATGTATATATTAGAGAGATTTATTGCTATAAGGAACATGTGCTCACCGGAGACAGAGACAGAGGTGAGAAATCACCCTCCCTGGGGAGATAGGTTCACTGAAATTCCTTCTCCTCCATTCTCCTCTTGGAATTTTGGGCATGCATGCACACATGCCCGGTGTGAGTTTTAAGCTGCCAGATCCAGGACTCGAACCATGGTCAACTACATGGGAGTCCAGCAACATAACGTTATGCCCTCTTTTGGTCCCTGGTGAATTATATTATTAAAAACAGGGGCCGGCAGGTGGCATGGTGGTTAGACACTGGATTTCCACATGGCTGACCGTGGTTTGAGTCCCAGACCTGGTGGCTTGTTTTTCCCTTTCTGTCTCTGTCTGATCAAATTAAAAAATGATAATAGCAAATGGAATTTAAAAATAAATGATTATTTTTAAAAACTGTGCTGAGGATTCAGTACCACGTACAGAGCACTGATGCTGTCTGTACATTGTAGAGAATTAGTAAATACTAATCTGACCCGGCCCAGAAGGTGCAGGCAGTAGCACACCGGAATTCAGTGCTGGGCACCGCAGGTTTGGATCCTTGAATTGGCCTGAAAACATCCTGGGTGAATTCAAGGGCAACTGAGATCCTGAGGAGCTGGAGGGCGGGAGTCACAGCATGACAAGATTCTGTTGAGGGTTATCCTTTTCTGTCCCTTGAGTGCTTTCTATCATTAAAAAAAAAAAAAAAAAGATTCATTTCCTGTCTTTTTAGTATCTCCACTTGTTAAAAGCTTATTTATTTCTTGAGAGAGAGAGAGAGAGAGAGAGAGAGAGAGAGACAGGACCCCCAACAGTGTCCAGCCCCAGCCCCAGCGCTCCAGATGGCGGGCATGTATGATGTATGTGCCTGGCATGCTCAGGGAGTTCTCAGATATGAACCTGCAGCCTTCCCATGCGGGTTAGCTTCACGGAGAGCCGTGTTGTACCACTGTGCCACCCTGTGGCCCTCGGTAGCGCTACTTCTTAGGCCACCTGCCCGCCGGTAACGCCACCGTGCTCCCGCTGCCCACCCACAGCTCCAGGCGCCTCTTAACACAGGCGTGCGGAAATCTGCTCCAGAGCTTCCCGCTGGCAAGGAAGACTCTCGGGCAATGCACATGACAAGCGGTAAACATTATGCAGGAAAGCTCACTTTCTGGAAAGTGAGGCATCTGTTCTATTAATAGTTTGGAGTGCGCAGTAAACACAAGGCTTGGTCGTAAATACGTACTGTTCTCTCTTTCATTGCAGAGGAAGTGTGAAGCGCTGGCGGCCGGTGAGTAATTCTACCGGAGGGTGGTCTGTGTGCCTTTGGAAACGCCGGGGCCTCTGGGCTTCCTGATCAAATCCGCGGGCGGATGACTCATGGGGTTGGACTGTAGGCGCAAGGTGTGGCCAGGGAATAGTGGGTGGGGTGCAGGAGCTGTCTGGCTTCTGAGACCATCACTAGGGGGCAAACAGGAAGCCTTTAGTTTTACTTGTACTGTAAGATGTGGGAAAAGAACAGGGAGAGAAGAAATAATTTAAAACAGGCAGGGGGTTAGTTTTGTTGTGGTGTCTGGCAACAAGAACGGACTGTTTTTAGAAGTCATTGTCATTTGGATTCTATTTTCAGAAAAATTTTTAAGTGATTTGTAAAAAAACATATTAGAAAGCCTACTAAAATAAAAAATAAAAGCCATAGAGAGGAAAGAAAATATTCAAGAAAGCTAGACTAACAGAATTACTATATTGGATGTTAAATTTAGCTCTATGCTTCCCGATAGCTGAGGCAGAAAGAAAAAGTTTTGATGTTGGTTCAAAAAATGACAGTGTATTAATATCTCTTTTTAAAAAATAATTTTATTTAACTTTATTTATTCATTTATTTTAATTTGACTAGAGAAGGACACAGTGAGAGAGAGAGGGAAAGTGAGAAAGTAAGCCACCAGGTCTGGGTTTAGTATCTCCACTTGTTAAAAGCTTATTTATTTCTTGAGAGAGAGAGAGAGAGAGAGAGAGAGAGAGAGAGAGAGACAGGACCCCCAACAGTGTCCAGCCCCAGCCCCAGCGCTCCAGATGGCGGGCATGTATGATGTATGTGCCTGGCATGCTCAGGGAGTTCTCAGATATGAACCTGCAGCCTTCCCATGCGGGTTAGCTTCACGGAGAGCCGTGTTGTACCACTGTGCCACCCTGTGGCCCTCGGTAGCGCTACTTCTTAGGCCACCTGCCCGCCGGTAACGCCACCGTGCTCCCGCTGCCCACCCACAGCTCCAGGCGCCTCTTAACACAGGCGTGCGGAAATCTGCTCCAGAGCTTCCCGCTGGCAAGGAAGACTCTCGGGCAATGCACATGACAAGCGGTAAACATTATGCAGGAAAGCTCACTTTCTGGAAAGTGAGGCATCTGTTCTATTAATAGTTTGGAGTGCGCAGTAAACACAAGGCTTGGTCGTAAATACGTACTGTTCTCTCTTTCATTGCAGAGGAAGTGTGAAGCGCTGGCGGCCGGTGAGTAATTCTACCGGAGGGTGGTCTGTGTGCCTTTGGAAACGCCGGGGCCTCTGGGCTTCCTGATCAAATCCGCGGGCGGATGACTCATGGGGTTGGACTGTAGGCGCAAGGTGTGGCCAGGGAATAGTGGGTGGGGTGCAGGAGCTGTCTGGCTTCTGAGACCATCACTAGGGGGCAAACAGGAAGCCTTTAGTTTTACTTGTACTGTAAGATGTGGGAAAAGAACAGGGAGAGAAGAAATAATTTAAAACAGGCAGGGGGTTAGTTTTGTTGTGGTGTCTGGCAACAAGAACGGACTGTTTTTAGAAGTCATTGTCATTTGGATTCTATTTTCAGAAAAATTTTTAAGTGATTTGTAAAAAAACATATTAGAAAGCCTACTAAAATAAAAAATAAAAGCCATAGAGAGGAAAGAAAATATTCAAGAAAGCTAGACTAACAGAATTACTATATTGGATGTTAAATTTAGCTCTATGCTTCCCGATAGCTGAGGCAGAAAGAAAAAGTTTTGATGTTGGTTCAAAAAATGACAGTGTATTAATATCTCTTTTTAAAAAATAATTTTATTTAACTTTATTTATTCATTTATTTTAATTTGACTAGAGAAGGACACAGTGAGAGAGAGAGGGAAAGTGAGAAAGTAAGCCACCAGGTCTGGGACTCGAACCACGGTTGGCCATGTGGGAGTCTGCCCTTAAACACCACGCCACCAGCTGGCCCCTACAGTGTTTTAATTTCTTTACTGTCTTTTATGCTTTCAAAATGTGATTTAACAAAAACGTTAAGGAATATATTTTTTTAAAAAAGAACCCCCCACAGTAGTGTCACCTCCCCAGTAGCTGCCATTTATGACGACCTGTGGCAGGCCAGGAGCTGTGTGGGTAGGTGGGATTATATTCATTCAAACTTTTTTGCAAAGTACCTTCCAATCCTTGACGACATAGATACACTTTTTTGAATAATTATAAATAGTTCCCCCACCCTACCTAAATATTTTTAAGAGTAACAGTATGTATAAAAAATTACCTGGAGATCTTGTTAAAATGCATAGTTTCCTCCTGGTCCTTTTTCCCCAGTATGCTGAACTCACTGAAGAGAAAGAGGGAGTAGAGGAGAGGGAGAAAGTACCCCCCCAAAATTGGGGTGTGGTCATATCAGAATCCCTGCTCCATTTCTTTGTCCTGTTGGGGACAAAGAATTTGGGGCTTGCACATGCACACCTACCGAGTTTTTAAAGCTGCAGGGACCGGGATTTGAACTGTGGTCAGCCATGTGGGATCCAACTCCCTTAACTACTAGGCCAGGGTTGGCCCTAAAATGCAGGTTCTGGTGCAACTGGTGGACAGGGGCTACAGGTGCTGCCTCCCTCCCTTCCTTCTTTCTTCCCTTTCTAAGTTTCCTTCTTTCAAGAGAGAGCGTTTGAGAGAGAGATAAGACCCTTGACAGGGTCTCATACCGAAGTCCTGCCCAGCCTCCCAGGCAGGCAGGGTCACTGGTGCACGCAGACATCCGGTGTGTTCAGGTCACCCTAGGATCTGAACCCGGGTCTTCCACCTGGCTCCAGTGTTGTGCAGTGGTACCCTACCGCTGTGGCAGGGTCAGAAGCTGCATTTCTAACTGGCTTGTGGGTGGGCTGCCGGCACAGTAATCACTTAGAGTAGCAAATTATTAGAGTGCAACTTTTTCCCTGTTGTTTTTGCAATATTATTATTTTTTAAAGAATTATTTCCTTTATTTTATCATGATTATTTTGTAATTTGACCAGAGCGAGACAGAGAGAGAGAGAAAAAGACAAAGCAAGCTACTTGAACTGTGGTCAGCCATGTGGGCATCCAGCGCCTTTTAACCACCACGCCACCTGCCGGCCCTGCAGTTTTATTTTTTATGAGAGAGAGTGCAAGCAGACGAAGGAGGAAGAGGTGGGTTTCTTGAGAGGACCTTGCCACACTGAGTTACCTTCTGCCCTACCTCCTGGCCAGCTAGAATCATAGGCACGTACCACGAGCCTGGCCTGTTCAGGTTGGGGCAGGAACTTTTTAAAAATATTATTTATTTAATTTATTAATTAATATTATTATTTTCATTTAACCAGAGAGAGACAAAGAGGGAGAGAAAGGGAAAGTGACAAGGCAAGCTGCCAGGTCTGGGGTCTGAACCACAGTTGGCCATGTGGGAGACAGCGTCCAACCCCCCACCACCTGATGGCCCTGGGTCGGGAACTTAACCTGGGCCTCCATGAGGCCTCAGCCATTGTGCAGCATTACCCGCTCACTTGTTTCACTGCAGCTGGGATGCAATATTATTAAAGCTGCATTTTGTTTTAAAATTCTGCCAGAGGGTACGTGCACTCACTAGAGAGGGAAAGCAAGAAAAGTGAGAAATCCCCCCACCCCCCATGGAGAAGAGCCATGCCACAATCCCTTCCCCATTCCTCTTTCCTTTCAGGATTTTGAGCATGCATGCATACGTGCCTGGTGTGTTTCTCAAACCACTGGGTCCAGGACTTGAACTGTGGTCAGCCATGTGGGACCTAGCCACCGCAACCATGTTACCAACTGGGCCCGTTTATTAGTTTTATAAAGCCACACATTTCTCAGTATGGGTGTACCGTTATTTCCTGAACCAAACCTTGGTTCCCAGACATTTAGTGTTAACTCTAATAGTCAATAATTTTACTTTTATTGGCAAATTCCCAAATGGAATTACTGAATCAAAGGACACCTTACACCTCTATGTCTGCCTTTTAAGTTTTTATTTTTTGGCACTACATTTTCTTTAAAGAATTATTTAATTTTATTTATTATTATTTTTAAAATTTGCTGCAGGGCACAAGCACTCACCAGAGAGAGAGAGAGAGAGAGAGAAAGCCACCAGGTTCAGGACTTGAACTGCAATTGAGCGGGCCTGAGGTTCAGTTCCTGGGCCAACCTGAACACGCTGCTTGTGCATGTGATGCTGGCTGGCTGGCAGGCTTTGGGGTAGGGATCATGGTCTGACAAGACCGTGTTGGGAAAGTACCCCCCCCATGAAATAAACTTTTTTAAAAAAAAGTGACCACACATATGATGTTTCTATTAGCTTTAAAAAGTGACAAATTTTATAATCTTGCAATCTTTTTTTTTTTCTTTTAACACAGGTATATTTCCCAGACAATGGAAAGTTACAGAATCGAATTCTTCAGAGTCCAGATGCCTTCCAAGCTCCCTTGCTTCTGGCTACCACAGGCCAGAAGCCTTTCTTTTTTCTTTTTAAAGTTTTTTGCTATAGGGTGTGTGTGGCTGTGTGAGCAAAAGAGAAAGAGGGAGTCACCCCGGGGGAGGGGGTGGCCATGCAGCGATCCCCTCTCCTCCATTCTACTCTTGGGTTTTGGGGCATCCACGCACACAGCGTGATTTTCAAGCCACCTGGTCAGGGACTCCAACTGCGGTCAACGACATGGGAGTCCAGCGACATGGCCATTACGCTAACTGCTGGGCCTGTGGTCAGAAGCCTTTCATGGAGGATGAGAACCTGTTGGTCTCTTGAGTGAAGACTTGGAATGTCCTCAGAGAACTCTTCGGGTGAAGCCAAGCTGCAGTGACCCACGTGAAAGCTATTCAGACGCTGAGTGGTGTGGAGGGTGCTGACCTACTGAGGATCAAGTTCTCTTCCCGCCCCTCTCACCGGCGAGTCACTGTACCCTCTCGAGGCTCTTGTCTGCAAGCTGAGGGCTGAAGCAGTCCATCTCTAGAGGCCTCCAGGTCTGAGTCCCGACAGTCTGAATGCAGGACACACTTGGGGGCACACGGAGATGCCCAACCAGCTCCGAAAGGGCTTCTGAGGAAGAGGTGGCTGGACCTGCTGCCAACAAGCTGGATCGTTTCAAGTTGAGGTTTAGAGGGGGCTTTGTTCTTCCTTTTGACTTTTTGTTTTCTTATTGCTGCTCAGAGTGGGAAAGGGAGTGCAGGCCCCAGCATCCTTTAATATCCATTGGAAATCTAACGGAAGATCAGGTGGACGTAAGAGCAAACACTGATTTGACCTTGTCTTCCCTGGGTACCGAAAATCACATTCCCTCACTGCGTCCACACTGACCCACACAGAATTGGCTACCAGCTTTAGAAATTTCTGTCTTAAGTAATTCGTTATCGAAATGACATTTCTTGTCAAAAACTTTAGATTTAGCATACTAAATGGTGGGGCTCAATTTAGGTAATACTTCAGTGAAGCAAATGCCAAGACAAAAATAGGTTCTCAGGCCGTTTGCTCCCTGGGGGCGGTGCATGGCAACAGGATCCTGAGGACAGGGTTTTTCTGGTCTTTGCCCATTTACAGTTAATTCAGTGAGAAACTACCTGCAGATGCTATTCTCTCCCAGGTGGAGAGGGGACAAATGCGGAAGGAAATTAACTCTTGTGTTCACTCGAACAAATCACAGTAAGGGACACAGAAAACGCTCTCCCTTGTTTCTGCTGTAGGGCACATAGAGGGACAGTGAGAGAGCATCCCCAGGGTGGGGTGGCCACACTGCAGTCCCCTTTCTTCTTCTCCTCTTGGGATTCTGGGCACCCACACACACAGGCCCCGTGTGATTTTTAAGCTGTCATGTCTGAGTCTCAAACCACCGAGTCAGCCATGTGGGATCCAGCAGCCTTCACCTCCACACTGCCTGCCGACCACGGGAAGCGTTCTTGTGCTTGGTGCGGTCACTTGCTAACCGACGTACCCTGACAACCTGCCGTGTGCTGGTTCCTATTCGGGTCAGAGAGGCGGGGAGTACACCCGTGTTGCCTGACTCGGACACCAATTGTGGGTGAGTGGCTCATCTGCCCAGCGACTAGTTTATGAACACCACTACATTCATAGCTTTAGTCCGTAGTTACCTAGGCAAGCCTGATAAACCACAGAACTTGACAAATTCCCAAAAGCAACTTCTAAAGAGGTTCAAGAACTTTGTGAAAACCTAACTCTCCAAATTTGTTTCCCTGAAATGGTCAACTACGGGGACCTGCAGCGGCTATGGGGGCTTCCAGCCCCGTCTGCCTTCTGAGCACATCCTGTTCTTGCCAGGGAGTTTCAAAGTCTGAGTGAAAGAAGTAGGAAAGCAAGAGTGGTCACCAAATGGCCAGTGCTGGGGAAAACGCGACTGTCTGTGCGTCACGTGATTCACCATTTCACCCTTGGCTTTATTTTCGAGGAAACTAAGGATCAACCTGACAGTAATGATTTGGGTTCAGAGACCTCCTGCTTCTAAGCTTCTCAGGTAGCTTTACCTTTGAAACAAATTCTTAAAGGCACCTTTGAATGTCATTTGTTTGAGTGTATAAACATCAATAAAGTCAGCATTCTTCTGAAGTTGCCTATTTTTTCACTGTTCAGAAGCTGCATTTCTAACTGGCTTGTGGGTGGGCTGCCGGCACAGTAATCACTTAGAGTAGCAAATTATTAGAGTGCAACTTTTTCCCTGTTGTTTTTGCAATATTATTATTTTTTAAAGAATTATTTCCTTTATTTTATCATGATTATTTTGTAATTTGACCAGAGCGAGACAGAGAGAGAGAGAAAAAGACAAAGCAAGCTACTTGAACTGTGGTCAGCCATGTGGGCATCCAGCGCCTTTTAACCACCACGCCACCTGCCGGCCCTGCAGTTTTATTTTTTATGAGAGAGAGTGCAAGCAGACGAAGGAGGAAGAGGTGGGTTTCTTGAGAGGACCTTGCCACACTGAGTTACCTTCTGCCCTACCTCCTGGCCAGCTAGAATCATAGGCACGTACCACGAGCCTGGCCTGTTCAGGTTGGGGCAGGAACTTTTTAAAAATATTATTTATTTAATTTATTAATTAATATTATTATTTTCATTTAACCAGAGAGAGACAAAGAGGGAGAGAAAGGGAAAGTGACAAGGCAAGCTGCCAGGTCTGGGGTCTGAACCACAGTTGGCCATGTGGGAGACAGCGTCCAACCCCCCACCACCTGATGGCCCTGGGTCGGGAACTTAACCTGGGCCTCCATGAGGCCTCAGCCATTGTGCAGCATTACCCGCTCACTTGTTTCACTGCAGCTGGGATGCAATATTATTAAAGCTGCATTTTGTTTTAAAATTCTGCCAGAGGGTACGTGCACTCACTAGAGAGGGAAAGCAAGAAAAGTGAGAAATCCCCCCACCCCCCATGGAGAAGAGCCATGCCACAATCCCTTCCCCATTCCTCTTTCCTTTCAGGATTTTGAGCATGCATGCATACGTGCCTGGTGTGTTTCTCAAACCACTGGGTCCAGGACTTGAACTGTGGTCAGCCATGTGGGACCTAGCCACCGCAACCATGTTACCAACTGGGCCCGTTTATTAGTTTTATAAAGCCACACATTTCTCAGTATGGGTGTACCGTTATTTCCTGAACCAAACCTTGGTTCCCAGACATTTAGTGTTAACTCTAATAGTCAATAATTTTACTTTTATTGGCAAATTCCCAAATGGAATTACTGAATCAAAGGACACCTTACACCTCTATGTCTGCCTTTTAAGTTTTTATTTTTTGGCACTACATTTTCTTTAAAGAATTATTTAATTTTATTTATTATTATTTTTAAAATTTGCTGCAGGGCACAAGCACTCACCAGAGAGAGAGAGAGAGAGAGAGAAAGCCACCAGGTTCAGGACTTGAACTGCAATTGAGCGGGCCTGAGGTTCAGTTCCTGGGCCAACCTGAACACGCTGCTTGTGCATGTGATGCTGGCTGGCTGGCAGGCTTTGGGGTAGGGATCATGGTCTGACAAGACCGTGTTGGGAAAGTACCCCCCCCATGAAATAAACTTTTTTAAAAAAAAGTGACCACACATATGATGTTTCTATTAGCTTTAAAAAGTGACAAATTTTATAATCTTGCAATCTTTTTTTTTTTCTTTTAACACAGGTATATTTCCCAGACAATGGAAAGTTACAGAATCCAATTCTTCAGAGTCCAGATGCCTTCCAAGCTCCCTTGCTTCTGGCTACCACAGGCCAGAAGCCTTTCTTTTTTCTTTTTAAAGTTTTTTGCTATAGGGTGTGTGTGGCTGTGTGAGCAAAAGAGAAAGAGGGAGTCACCCCGGGGGAGGGGGTGGCCATGCAGCGATCCCCTCTCCTCCATTCTACTCTTGGGTTTTGGGGCATCCACGCACACAGCGTGATTTTCAAGCCACCTGGTCAGGGACTCCAACTGCGGTCAACGACATGGGAGTCCAGCGACATGGCCATTACGCTAACTGCTGGGCCTGTGGTCAGAAGCCTTTCATGGAGGATGAGAACCTGTTGGTCTCTTGAGTGAAGACTTGGAATGTCCTCAGAGAACTCTTCGGGTGAAGCCAAGCTGCAGTGACCCACGTGAAAGCTATTCAGACGCTGAGTGGTGTGGAGGGTGCTGACCTACTGAGGATCAAGTTCTCTTCCCGCCCCTCTCACCGGCGAGTCACTGTACCCTCTCGAGGCTCTTGTCTGCAAGCTGAGGGCTGAAGCAGTCCATCTCTAGAGGCCTCCAGGTCTGAGTCCCGACAGTCTGAATGCAGGACACACTTGGGGGCACACGGAGATGCCCAACCAGCTCCGAAAGGGCTTCTGAGGAAGAGGTGGCTGGACCTGCTGCCAACAAGCTGGATCGTTTCAAGTTGAGGTTTAGAGGGGGCTTTGTTCTTCCTTTTGACTTTTTGTTTTCTTATTGCTGCTCAGAGTGGGAAAGGGAGTGCAGGCCCCAGCATCCTTTAATATCCATTGGAAATCTAACGGAAGATCAGGTGGACGTAAGAGCAAACACTGATTTGACCTTGTCTTCCCTGGGTACCGAAAATCACATTCCCTCACTGCGTCCACACTGACCCACACAGAATTGGCTACCAGCTTTAGAAATTTCTGTCTTAAGTAATTCGTTATCGAAATGACATTTCTTGTCAAAAACTTTAGATTTAGCATACTAAATGGTGGGGCTCAATTTAGGTAATACTTCAGTGAAGCAAATGCCAAGACAAAAATAGGTTCTCAGGCCGTTTGCTCCCTGGGGGCGGTGCATGGCAACAGGATCCTGAGGACAGGGTTTTTCTGGTCTTTGCCCATTTACAGTTAATTCAGTGAGAAACTACCTGCAGATGCTATTCTCTCCCAGGTGGAGAGGGGACAAATGCGGAAGGAAATTAACTCTTGTGTTCACTCGAACAAATCACAGTAAGGGACACAGAAAACGCTCTCCCTTGTTTCTGCTGTAGGGCACATAGAGGGACAGTGAGAGAGCATCCCCAGGGTGGGGTGGCCACACTGCAGTCCCCTTTCTTCTTCTCCTCTTGGGATTCTGGGCACCCACACACACAGGCCCCGTGTGATTTTTAAGCTGTCATGTCTGAGTCTCAAACCACCGAGTCAGCCATGTGGGATCCAGCAGCCTTCACCTCCACACTGCCTGCCGACCACGGGAAGCGTTCTTGTGCTTGGTGCGGTCACTTGCTAACCGACGTACCCTGACAACCTGCCGTGTGCTGGTTCCTATTCGGGTCAGAGAGGCGGGGAGTACACCCGTGTTGCCTGACTCGGACACCAATTGTGGGTGAGTGGCTCATCTGCCCAGCGACTAGTTTATGAACACCACTACATTCATAGCTTTAGTCCGTAGTTACCTAGGCAAGCCTGATAAACCACAGAACTTGACAAATTCCCAAAAGCAACTTCTAAAGAGGTTCAAGAACTTTGTGAAAACCTAACTCTCCAAATTCGTTTCCCTGAAATGGTCAACTACGGGGACCTGCAGCGGCTATGGGGGCTTCCAGCCCCGTCTGCCTTCTGAGCACATCCTGTTCTTGCCAGGGAGTTTCAAAGTCTGAGTGAAAGAAGTAGGAAAGCAAGAGTGGTCACCAAATGGCCAGTGCTGGGGAAAACGCGACTGTCTGTGCGTCACGTGATTCACCATTTCACCCTTGGCTTTATTTTCGAGGAAACTAAGGATCAACCTGACAGTAATGATTTGGGTTCAGAGACCTCCTGCTTCTAAGCTTCTCAGGTAGCTTTACCTTTGAAACAAATTCTTAAAGGCACCTTGAATGTCATTTGTTTGAGTGTATAAACATCAATAAAGTCAGCATTCTTCTGAAGTTGCCTATTTTTTCACTTCTGCCTGGGGCTGGGCTGGGCTGGGCTGCCGAAGGTTGTGGTGACAGTGCCTCACTGTCACAACAGTGCCTCACTGTCGGTGACTAGGCCAGAGGAAAATGTTTGCGAGAGGAAGGACCAGTTATTTGTAGCTGAATGTGAACTCCAAGGATTCCCAAATGCTTTCATTATGTGTGTGACAAGCGACTAAGTGGCTTAAAACACATTTACTGTCTTGGTTTTCGTGCTGAGGCTTAGCTTGGCGTCCTTGCCTGTGTCTCCCCCTAGGCTGCAACTGTGCTGGATCCATTTCCACACTCACTGGCGGGTTGCAGGAACCAGTTTCTGTTTGTGGGGATGGAGGGTCTCTCCACAGGGCTCCTCCCATGGCAGCCTGCTTCCCAGAACAAGGCTTCCAGAGCAAGGGAAGGGGTACAGATGGGGACCATAGCCCCTTTGAACCCCATCTCAGAAGTAACCCATCATTTTTACCCGATTCTGTTAGAGCAGTCACAGTCTGGCCCACACCGAGGCGAGCGGTAACACAAGTGCATGAATATCGGGTGGGAATCACTGGGGCCCTTTCCAAAGTTGCCTGTTACTCACTTATATTAGCTGCTGAGGGACCAGCAGTTGCCACAATGGCTGTCGCCGGACTCCCACGTAGTCGACCGTGGTTTGAGTCCCGGACCCGGTGGCTTAAACTCATCCGGGCACTTTCGTGCGTGTGTGCCCAAAATCCGGAGAGGAGAATGGAGGAGAGGGGAAGAGGGGATTGCGGTGTGGCCATCCCCCCGGGGGATGATTTCTCCCTTCCCGTCTCTCTGTCGAGCACACGGGCCCTATAGCAAAATCCTCTCAAAAAAAGAAAAAAAAGAAAAAAAAATGTAACCACTGAAATGGGCACTTTGAAGAATGCTTTACTGGGGAACCAGCAGTTAGCGTAATAGCTATGTCGCTGGACTCCCACGTAGTCGACCGCGGTTCGTGTCCCGGACCCGGTGGCTTAAAACTCACGCCAGGCGCGTGTGCGTGCGTGCCCAAGATCCCGAGAGAATGGAGGAGAAGGGATTGCGGCGTGACCATCCCTCCTGGGGGGTGATTTCTCGCTTTCTGTCTCTATGTCTCTGTCTGTCTGGCGAGTGCATGCACCCTACAGTGAAAATCTCTCCAAAAAAAAAAAGAATGCTTTACTGGAACAAAGGTTAGACGCTGGTAGCCTTGCAGGCTGATGGCTGCATGTTTGCTTTGTAATTAGGTTGACTGAAGATGAAAGCAGAAAGGCTCCAATCCTGGAAACATACCCCATGTGTTATCTAATCACATTTATAGTAGGGCCCACTGAATTTATTTCTGGTTTGAACACTCTCCTCTGTACCTAGCAAATCCAAAGCAACCAGTGCAAACAATGCCGTCTTACTGACACTGTTACCTGACTCAAGTCAGGCCACGATGGCGTGGGCAGTGGGGCACTGCTTGCTGTGTGACACTGGAGCCATATGGGAGGACGTGGTGTTAGGGTCCCAGGTTAATCTGAACACACCAGGTGCACCTGTGGTCCTGGCTTGCTAGAGGGCTGGGTGCGGGGGAGGACCGAGGTATTGCAAGGTTCTGTCAGAGGTCCCTGTCTCTCAAAATAAGTAATAGCTCAACTTGCAGGCAGCAACTAGATAGGCATTCAGGGAGCAAATGTGATGAAAAGCAAACTTGGGAGAATATAAATCAAACTGAACATTTATGTGTGAGAAACCTCCTGGGGCCAGCTGGTGGTGTGGTGGTGAAGATGGTTGATAGCTGGATCTTGCATTGTGTGGTTTGAGTCCTGGTTCTGGTGGTTTGGAAAACACACCGGGTGCATCTTATGTGTGTGCCCCAAATCCTGGAAGAATGGATTGTGGCATGGCCACTTCCCTGGGAAGTGCTTTCTCAACTCTCTCTTCTATTGAGCACACACACCCTATAAATAAACAAAACCTCTACCCTAGAAAACTAGGTACAGTAAGATAAACTTGCTTAATTTCTTGGTTAAATTTTCTGAACACTTAACATAATCTCTGATTTTCTGGCTTGATAATTGGGATATTTCTGGTATCACAAGGTCTTTATGTGGATTAATAGTTAAGGACTTGAATGCATATTATTCATGTAGTTTTTTAAAACTCCAACTTTGGGGCCAGCAGGCATGGTGGTTAAGGGTACTGGACTCCCATATGGCCTACCGTGGTTCAAGTCCCAGACCTGGTGGCTTCCTTTCTCACTACTCTCTCTCTCTGGTCAAATTGAAAAATGATGATGATAATAATAAAGTTAAAATAATTCTTTAAAAAACAACAAAAAACCCCTCCAACTTTAAAAAAATATCTCCAGTGATACAAACTTCTCAGTAGGCCTCAAGGTTTATAATCCTTTCTATATTATTTTAAAGATGACTGTTGAGAGTTTTAAGTCACCAATGCTTTACTAATTCCCAAGACACTGACTCTTCAATCTTCAAATAAGGCTGTTTTATTACTTTAACATTTTTTCCAGATGGGGTCAGCAGGTGGCGTGGTGGATAGAGGCTCTGGGTTTCCACATGGCCAACCACAGTTCGAGTCCTGGACCTGGTAGCTTGCTTTCTTGCTTTCTCTTTCGCTGTGTCTCTGTCAGGTCAAATTAAAATAATGATAACGGCAAATGGAATTAAATAAATAATTCTTTAATTTTTTTTTTTTTTTTTTTTTGGCCAGAGGGTGCATGAGCTCACCAGAGGGAAAATGAGAAAGCATATCCCTACCCTACCATGAGGAATGGTTATGCTGCAATTCCATTCCCCTTCATTTCTCCCTTCTTTCAGGAACCGAGGTATGCACACACATGCGGCCAGCACAATTCCCCAAGCAACCTCAGCCAGCCATGTAAGACCTAGCTGCTTCAACTACCATGCCATGGAGAGTCCCAAGGCCATAGTTTTAAACAAATATGAAAGAGGACAATGGAGAAGAGATTACAGCATAGCCATTCCCTGGGGAGGGGGGGATAAGGGGGGTTGGGGGTGATCTTTCACTTTCTCTGTTTCTCCAGTGAGCATGTGTCAAATAGTAAAAATCTCTCAAAATTAAAACAATTTCAAAATCTATGATCAGTAATACAATCACCCGTTTCCTGTGATAGAGAAGTCTAAGAGCAAAACACTTTCCTCAGAAGGCTGAACAGGAAGACTTTATGGGCTTCAAAGGTAAAAGAATCAGCAGTCATGAAGACCATTTATATTTGGTCTGCTCTGGAGCACCTAAATGGTTTCCCTGTAGATATTCAGGGTCTACCAAATTAGTTAAAAGTAGAGTTGCAACTCTATTTTGTTGGGTTCTTTGAAAACAGTTACAAGTTCTCCTGCAACAGCAGTCTCCCAAAGGCTTGGGAGTTCTACATATAAAATACATTTAATACTTAGAGGCACTATCTAGGTTGGTCAGTGTGGTAACCAAATTGGTTGATGAATGCCCATAGGCTACATTCTGACCAACACTATGAACACAGTATTTCCAAAACAAACAAACAAAACTTAAAAAAAGTAATTTACTGCCAGAGAGGAGAGAGGATCCCCTAATGGTGTGTGGTCTCACCGCAACCCTTTCCTCCATTTCTTCTTCCCATCAGGATTTTGGCCATCACATACAGAGGTCTGGAGTGCTTTCCACGTTACTGGAGCTGGGATTCAAATCGTGGTGAGCTACATGGGATCCAGCTCCCTTAACCACTGCGCTACAGGGCCAGTCCATATGCCTTAAGTATCACACAATTAAAACAAGTGAACTAGAACTGTTTATGTAGTTCAGCGAAAGGTGGGGAAGGACCGTCTACAAATGACATTAAAAATAACCACAAATGAAAATGAAAGACGAATTAGAAACTGGGCAAGTATAATAAGCAAACATGACAAAAATTACCTTTAATATATCACAAATCCTGACCAAGTCACCAAAGGGGGAAGCAAAAGAAAGCTGGGTAATTTAGGCAATAACCAAAAAAATACAAATGTCCAACAAAACCCATGAAAACAGTTTAGTTTTGACCTCACCAGTAATTCAATATGCATATTAAAACAAGATGATACTCCTTTTTTGGCAAATTAGTTATTAGAAATAAGAGATCTTTACAACAGGCCCAAACACTTGTCTCGATTGATTGGGCACTTTTTATTAAGTCTTAAAAATGTGCTTACTCTCTGCCTAGCCATTCCATTTCTAAGAACTTAGTCTAAGAGGTGAATTGGACAAGAATATGAAAATCTGTCTATTACAGCGCTCATCTTACCAACATCTTAGATTTAGAGATGACTTGATTTCAAATCTCCTGCATTTTGCAAATATTGCATTTGTTACCTGATTTGGATGTGGGGAAGGTAGCAGAGGTGGCAGGGGAAAAAAAAGAACCCAAACCCCCAAACCCTACAATGTTATGGGAAAATGCTACTGGATATAGAGAATAATAATTTTCTTAGTTTTTCCAAGTGTACTTTGTTATTCCACTCCATCCCCAGTTTAAAGCTATAAGAAAACTACAAACCTCACAAAATGCCAAGTTTTTTCTTTGCACCTTTAAATTCAAAAAGCATACTCAACTGATCTTTTTCTCCAACTGCTTGGGACAGGCCAACTTGGGCAAGAGAGCGACAGAAATCTTCTGGGGACAAGCAGGTTATTATATAATTGTTTATTGTACTGCATTTCCAAAGAAAACAGACAATGTACTCAGTAGAAAGAATAAAAATGTATTCAGGGTTTTATTTTTAACTGACAGCAAATAGAAATCCTTTAGTGAGATCCTGACGATTTGACAGTATTATGATTAAGCTCAAAAAAGGTACACATGGTACCTGGAAGACCAAGTTCTACAGCTGCCTCTTTCCACATCTTCTCAGTCATCTGGCTCCTTAAGTGACAGGGGGTAAAGCCCTTATTTGGTGGGGAAACTTTTCCAACGTGAAGTTAAAGGTTCCTTCTCCTACTAAAATTTCTTGGCATGTCAACTGTTAAAATGGGCCTTCTCTTTGTATGTTTCTTGGTTAGCTCATTTTAAAAATCACCACCAGAATTGCTGTAACTCCACAACTGTGATTTTACAATGTAGAAGAGAATTCAGTTCTGGTCCGCTATTGCTTCAGAAGTAAATACAGCTGAAAACCCAAAATAGATTAGATTGCTGAAGGATTTCCCTGCCGTTGTTTGATACAGTCTGTTCTCTTTAGTCTTGATAGGTGCATAGACAGCTTCATTTAAAATTCTTTCTACAGGAACATGTCTGATTTCAGGAGTACCCAATTAAGGATCCGATGAATGGCCAGTGACTCAGTGTAACTATGTATGGGTTCATGGATTGCACAATGGCATCGCTTTTTCCTTGGGTCGCTGTTGGTGGGTAACTAGAAACTAGATTTCACTCTCCCATATAGAAAGGTGGTTACCCAACAGCCTCATTGATTATCCCGTTAGTAGAGCCTCAAGTTGCATCTCCTTGGCTCTCTGTAAATTAAGAGAGTCCTGTAGCCATGTCCAGAGAATGCTGTAATTCCCAAGGCCCACTTGGTCCATGCTGAGCAAGCGGCTGTGACCCCAATCCTGCCCTCTTGCTTTTCAGTGTTACCCGAGGGATATGTACTGTCTAGGGCAAGTCTAGGAGAGGCTAACCCTAAAATAAAACTCGCCAAGCCTTTTCTCATATATATAAAAAAAGGCCTCACGTACATCTCAATCATCTCAAAATGGTGGTTAAAAACTTACTTTATGCAAGGAAATAGCAGCAGAGACTGGCTAATCTTAAAAATCAAAGGGGGAAAAAATCCAACCAAAAAAGTGTTGTCCCACCCCTCCCCTTGGTTCTTTTATCCAGAGTTTTAGTAAAGATCCCAAGGCTCTGAGAAAATGAGAAAGGCAAAGTCACAGAAGGAAACTGCTTCAAGGCCAGAAATTTGGGCAAGGTAAAGAAAAATGTGGAAAAAAAAAGCAGGGAGACTGCTTGGGAAAGAACTGGAATTCTAGGACATTTTCTTGGTAGATGGAAAGGTCTGAAGCCTAGATTTCCTTTCTGGAGTCATCTCAACTCCACAGTTATGGGGCACTCAAGTGCAATGAGTAAAGTGCCAGCCAAAGACTGAAAGAACACAAAATAAAGCAGTCAAAATCACTCTGCTCTTAAGGTAACAGAAAAGGACTACTTGCAGAACACCCGAGGTTCTCAAGAAACTATTATTCAATGGTTCCATCTGTGTTTATATTAAAAATCAGACCGAAGATTCAAGGAACTTAGAATTATTAAAGGATGAAAGTAATTTGACGGTGCTTTTGAACAGTGATAAAATGGTATTCAAATTCGGTGTTTATACAGCTCATTTAAAAAGGTAAATAGCTTAAAAGCCGCAGGAAGAAATGTGAACATAAAGAACAACAGAAACAATCCAGGAAGATGACGCAGCCTGGATACAGCAAGTTTAATGTTTCTGCTGTACAAGGAATTAACACCCCTTCCTTCCCCTCCTCATCCTTATGCTGGCAAGAGGATATGCACTAGAAAAGTTGACTCTTAGAGTCAGTGAATAAAAGGATGGATTCATACATCTTCATACCTCTTTTTAAAAAGGATGCTTATAGTTTAAAGAATGTCCTGATGGAAAGGCAAGGGTATAGGGTGAGAGGCTGCTTCACACTTAGTCCACTGTCTTTGGCAGAGCCCAACCAAGGCCAGATTCACCTAGGATGCCCAATGGCTGTGGGGATCTCCACAGGGTCAAGTAAGCAAACCCAAATGAACATGTTGGATTAGGGAAAAAAAATCTAGAAACTCCTGAAGGAAGAGCTTCACCCTGAAAAGGGAAGAGGGAAATGCTCGGAGAGGAAGGGTGGAGGGTCAGTGTGATCTCTGCTGCGGCACCGGGCAGGGACTTAGGAGTTGAGCCAGGGGTGCCGGAGGCATTCAGCAGCGGTGGCTCTCTTCTCAGGGATCAACTCCAACATGGGCAGTAAGAAATCCGTGAAACCAGCTGCCTCTTCCTGAGACCACTCATACTTCTCCACTAGAACCTCAAAAAGGCCCCAGGGTTTCAGCTTCGTGATGTGTTTCAGGTCACCTGCAGTAAAGACAGCACAAAAGAAACTGACCACTACTGACAACCAATAAGATCCTCTTGAGGAAATCCAGGAACTAATCCAGGTAGTCGACAGAGAATGAAATTTCCCAATCAGAATCTAATACTCTACTTACAAAGCACTTCTCTTAATATATTTCTTGAAAAGAAGTGCCTCTATTTTCTATAAGGGCCTAAAACTTTAAGACAGCATGTCTTCTATTCCAGGATTTTTCGTTTGTCCCAAATTGAGTACGCCTATCAGGAAGTACATACTCACTGACGTGAATGTTAAATTCCTCAGTACTCAACACGGCCTCACGTGATGTGCAGAGGCAGTCTATCACCATATATTAGGAACAATCTGCTTGTAGTTTTTTTTGCTCAATAGTTTAGTAAATGTTGCTTCAGAATGAGGCAGTAATTTGCAAGAGCCAACATCATGCCAAGCATGCATAAATACAACAAAACTAAAGAACCCTATACAGATTCAGCACAGTAGCATCATACCCCATTCTACTCTAGAGCACCAATCTAAGGTTTCTTTGAAGTGACGATTTTTTAAAATATAGGAGGAATTCTTATAAAGCACTTCACCATTTTCCTGCCCAAACAGAGGTTTAAGAATGAATAATGTTTCTGAGTATAACTCCTGTTGAGGGTTGAGAAAAACACATTATCATGGCCAAAATCCGAGGCCAGAGTTTTATCTTTGTGTCTTTCATTAACAACATAATCTTATGAGACTGAAAAGCATAAGGTTGGTCTGTGTGACGAATGTGAGTAAATGTGCTAGGCATCACTGACTGAGATGTAGCCCCTGCTTTTAAGAAGCTTAAACTAAACTGTTTATCTTTTGGTAGAGGCAGTTCTTAGACCAAATGACAGCAAAAATGTGTCCATTTTTGGGAAGTATTATAGTAGGAGTAGTCAACCACGTGTAAACTGCTAGACATGCATTAACTAATGAAGGACATTATCCCCATTCAGGAAAGTCAGGTGTAAGTGTGGTTGTGCCAAAGGTCACAAAGCTAGTGGAGCAGCCAGTCGCCGCTCTTGACTACAAGACCTCACCCTTTTGCGATGTCACAGTCCCACATTCAAGTTGGGCTTATCCTTCTATAGGATGTTGGAAACATACCCAACTAGACTTACCTTTTCACGTTTAAACACTTTTGCCCACTTAATGTCTGAGAACACATACATTTATTTTACCTTTTTTGGTGAAAAACTCCTTGGAATATTTTCCTGCCACAATGAGCTTGCGAGGCACCTTCCCCAGAAGTTCTATGATCAATGCAATGTGATCTGTGTGTTTCAAACATTTCAAGAGGGGGAAAAAAAGACATACATAACAGCGGTAATGAAGGCATCTCTAGACATTGCCAGAAAGAGTAGCATGCACACCTCTTTGTAAAGCATTTCAGGCTTGCTTTCTCTTCTAAATGAAAGAGGAGGACTCTATCCATCTAACTGGAGAATCCGGAAAAATCATACAAAAATCAGACACCCTCTCCAGTGGACTTGAGAGACAGGGAAAACAACGGTGTGAATGCTCTGCTTCCTGAAGTCGCGTCCCTGGGGTCTACATCGAGACTCATGTTAACGATACTACCTCTGCGATTGAAGAAGTCCTGTGAATATTCCCCACTGAGGGCAAAGCGTCTTGGAATTCTGCCTATCAGCTCTATAATATGCGCAATGTGGTCTAAAATAGAAGGGCAAGAAGAACAGGATCAAGGATAAGCTGTAAAAGAGGTTTCTCTGTGAATAGCTTTTTCAAGGACAGGGTATTTACAATTAACTACAAGTAAAACCAAGGCTATTCAAGGGAAGAACAAGAATTATTTCAGGTGCTTGTTCACCTGATAGTAGCTGGCAAGCCTCATTCTGGGTTTTGGAGGCTTATCGTTACTTCTATTTCGTCTACATAGTTAAGTTCAGGTGGGTTCTTTAGGTAAGGCAAAAGAAAAAGAAAAAAATTGTAACAATATGCTTTAGGCATTGTAGAATTATTATTTGTTATATCCCTCTGGGTTGTAAGTAGTAAAAATATCATCTTATATAAGATATTTAAGACCAAACACTCACATGATTTTTAACAATCATCCTACAAAACAGGCCAAAATATCCTATCTCCTTTAAAAGGTGAGAAAATGCAATCACAGAAAGACATGGCCTACTTGAAGTATCAGTGCTAATATGGCCTGGAACGCAAATGGAAACCTACATGTTATCAAGTTTAATCTAGAACTATTTTTTTTTCTAAATTCACACAAGTAAAAATTAGCACAAACATCCTTAAGCCCAGCTATGTGACTGGAGGCCACTAAGACGTCCCAGTCATACAGTGACCTGTAACTGTCACACTGAATACTGCCATTTGTTACGCAATCTGTTAGCCAGGGGATGGGCCTGAGAACAGCCAGTATTCACATTTAAAGGCAGCTTTACTGCCCTTTATACTATGCAGATGACAGAAACTAAGAATATGAACGGGCCTTTAAAAATGACGGCTCTGGGACCAGCAGATGGTGTAGTGGTTACGCTATTGACTCCCTCATGGCCAATTGTGGTTTGAGTCCCAGACCCAGTGGCTTGAAACTCATGCCAGGTGGCTGTGTGTGCTTGCACGCCCATGATCCCAGGAGGAGAATGGAGAAGAGGTTGTGGTGTGAACATCCCCCTAGAGATGATTTCTTACTTTCTCTTTCACTATCTCTGTCTCTCTCTCCCTGGCAAGTACACACGCCTAAAGGCAAAACCCTCCCCCCCCCCCCCCCAAAAAAAAAAAGAAAGAAAGAAAGAAAGAAAGAAAGAAAGAAAGAAAGAGAGGATGGCTCCTAGCCAGAAAATAAAGGACTTTACTCTTACAGGTACAGAATCACTAAGGATAAGAAGTATTTAAAAACTTCTAATTACGAACTTTATAAGACAAATCATGTTAGAGACACATTATCTGGGAATTGGTGAAGTCATACTTCTTTCTCATATAAAGAGCCCAGTGTATCACTGTAAAAGGACTTTACATTCATATTCACTACCATCTTTGAGAAATTTTTATTGAATTTATGGTTTGGTAAAAGGTACCTAATTACCAAGAAATTTCTATTTTAGGTAGGACATACTAATAAAGTCTTTGTATAAATTACCATTAACAAGAAGCAAATTAGGAATACCAAAAGAATAAATGAGACTCATTTCTTTTACTGTAAACCTCCATGTGAAGATTGCTCATTTAATATATTTCCCTGTACCCAGGAATTACTTTTCCCTTGAAATGGTCATTTTACATTTAATTCTGGCAATCTGTCTTTGGCTTATCAATTAACCATAAGACTGACATACTTGATAGGCAAAATTATCTCAAGAGTTTGTGCTCTGTAATGTCAACAACAGAAAACATACTACTTAGGACCCAGCCCTACCATGACTTGGACAAACTCTGCATACACTAGTAAGAGTCTGCTCCTTTCTGTTCATAGGAGCCAGACTACAGCAGGAAAGTGCAGGTTGGTCCTGCTAGAGGAAGGAGTGAATGAAGGCCTCAACATCTACAGGGCGTGGTTCTCTCTTGACTCCTTACTTGGGACTTTTCACACTTACTTATCCTCAAGCCTGGTAGCAGGAGGCCCTACTCACTGTAACTGTAGCTACTGTTTGTGTTCTATACCACACACTAATAGTTACAGAGTCTAAGGAAGTAAACAGAAAGAAATTAATAACCATCCCAAATAGATAAGAGTGGAGCATTTCTAAGACAGTGTAAACCTATAACTACAAACTTATAACCCAGAAAAAAAGCAGAGCGCAGGAACAATTAGGAGTGTACACAGCTGGTGATTCTAGTGCCTTCTAACAAGAGGCTTACATAGACAAAGTACACCCATCCACACTATACCTACAAAAGTTGGCATTTAGCTGTGGAAATGAGCATATTATTTGCCAAACAATATTTATTAGGAATATTAGCATGCCTCATAACATTGTCTATCAATATACCAAGGGAGTACATTCTGAGAAACAGAGCATTCTCAGTTCAACAGAACACAAAACCTGATTTCCTCAAGACGAGTGGAAATAGAAGGTAAAGGACATAGTCTCCTTACTGGAGGAAGGAGGGATGCTGCTGATGTTCTCTCAAAATAATACTCATTGGAACCAGCAGATGGCACAGTGGTTATGTCGATGGGCTCTCACATGGCTGACCACGGTTCAAGTCCTGGACTGAGAGGCTTCAAAATCATGTCAGGTGCATGTGTATGAGTGCCCAAGATCCCAGGAGGAGAATGGACTGCAACATGGCCATCTCACCCAGTGGGGTGATTTCTCACTTTCCTTCTCACTATGTCTCTCTCCGCTTTGGCAAGCCCATGCCCTAAGGCAAAAACCACTAAAACAAAAAGACACAATAAAACAACTCTTTAATCCTGTACACAAAACTGCTTAGATTGTATAAAAAAGAAGGTAAAGGTAAAGCATTTCTCTAATTGTTTCTTCACTCAAATTATTAACTAATCTAGTTATTTGGATGCTGCCATGATAGAGAAAATTGAAAAACACAGTTGTCTGCTTTTACAGTCTCTCAGAAGGCATAACTGAGAACTTGAGCTTTTCTTGAAAAGAACTTGGCCATAATAGAATATAAATCCGTATTTTATTTTATAATGGAATTCTAAAATGCTAGTATCATTTAACAAGAATTATAGCTTTAATTTTCACAAAAGGGAAAAGGAATGTTAGGTGTTGCAGAATTTATAAAAATAGAATAGTCTCTGCATTCAAGTAGTTAGTTTACATATTAAAATAATTGCCTTGGGGCTAGCAGGTGGTATAGTGGTTCAGGTGCTAAACCCTCACAGGGCCAACCACGTTTCGAATCCTGGACTTGGCGTCTTACTTTCTCATTTTCTCTTCTCCTCTCTCTCTGTCTGTTAAGCATGCATGTCCTATAGCAAATTAAAATAATAATAATAAATAAAATTAAATAAATAATTCTTAATCCTCTAGTAGAGCCCTTTTTCTTTTCTTTTCTTTTTAAAGGATTTTGCCATAGGGTGCATGCGCTTGCCAGAGAAAGAAAGAGGGAATGTGAGAAATCACTCCCTGGGAGAATAGCCATGATGCAATCCCTTCTCTTCCATTTCCTCTTGGGATTCTGGGCAGGCATGCACGCACACCTGGAGTGATTTTCAAGTTGTAGTATATTTGTGGTGCAGCATTTTTTTTTTTTTTAACAGTTTTGCTCTAGGGCATGGGTGCTTGCCAGAGAGAGACAGAGGGAGGGAGGGAGAGAGGGGGAGAGTCAAAAGCACCCTCCAGAGGGGATGGCCATACTGCAATCCCCTCTCCTTCATTCTCCTCTTGGGATTTTGGAAACACATGCACACATGCCGGTCTGTTTTTCAGGCTGCCAGGTTCAGGATTCAAACCACTCAGGTCAGCCATATGGGATCCAATTACCTTAACCACTATGCCACTGACTGGCCAGGTATTAGCATTTTCACTGTGACCTGTCACATGAGGTCAGGTGTAAAATAGTCCACTTGAGGCGTAATGTTGGTGCTCAAAGAGTTTTGGATCTTAAAACTAGAGATGCTGAACCTGCCCATCTAGTACCTAATATAAAAGATCTTCTATAGTTCTGTCTTTTCTGAGATTTATATATATTTAACACAATAACAAGATTAAGGCTTTTAGTACTAATAAGTGGAAAGCGAAGTATCATGCATCAACATCCTTGGGTAAGGGGACTCACCTTCATCTCGAGTGTACTCTTCCCCTGAATGAGGTTCAAACAAGTAGTCACCTGTGGCCAGTTCAAAGGCCTACAAAAAAAGCAGAGAACATATGAAAGCATCAAAGAAAAGGCAGCTTTTCGAAAGCTTATTGCTATTTGCCTCAATATAGTTATTTCTTCTTGGAAAAACCTGCAGATGATTATTTAAAGCAACAACAATAACACCACCACGCGATTATGGGGCTGCAGGTGGAGTGTTGGCTAAGGGCGCTGGACTCCCACAAGGCTGACCGTGGTTTGAGTCACGGACTTGGCAGCTTGCTTGCTCACCTTCCCTCCTTCTTGCTGTCCCTCTCTGGTCAAATTAAAATAAATAAAGTTAAATAAAATAAATAATTATTTAGGCCTATGTTCAAAATTTGAACAGACCAACAGCAAGTTAAGAGGTTAAATTAGTAATAAATGCTTCCCATCAAAGAAAAGCCAAGAACAAGGTGGCTTCCTTGCTGACTTCTACCAAGCATTTAATAAAGAGCTAACAAACCCATCCCAAACTCTGCTAAAAAACTGAAGGGGGAATTCATACTTCAAAGTTAATTATTTTGGTTTTGCCATAGAGCGTATTCACCCAACAAAGACAGAAAGAAATCAACCCTCAGAGGGATGGCTGCAATTCTTTCTCCCCCATTCTCCTCTCCAGATTTTGAGCATGTATACATGTGCACCCGGTGAAGGTCCAGCACTCAAACTACGGTCGGCCATAGTCATTGCCTTAACCACCATGCTGGCTCCTCAAATTCTTTTTACAAGGCCAGCATTACCTCCATACCAAAGTCAGAGAAGGAAATTACCAAAAAAAGAAAACAACAATTAAATATCTTTATGAACACGTATGCAAAAATCTTAAAAACAAAAACACTAACAAACTCAGTTCAATAACTTACTAAAAAGGACCACCACACCATGATCAAATGAAATTTATTCCTGGGATCCAAAAATGGTTCAACATATCCAAATAATGGTAGACATCACATTAACAGAACAAAGGATAAGTTACCATCCTTTCATGACAAAAAATTCTCAACAAATTAAGTACAGAAGTAAAGTACTTTCACACAGTAAAAGCCACATGTGAGAAGTTTACAGCTAATATTAGACTCAATGGTATAAAACTGAAAAGCAAAATTTCCTTTAAGATCTGGAGCAAGATATGGATGTGCAATATCAACACTTGAATATAAGCGAGAAATCACCCTCCAGGGGAGATAGCCACGCCACAATCCCTTCTCCTCCATTCTCCTCTCAGGATCTTGGGCACGCATGCACACACGTCTGGCATGAGTTTAAGCCACCGGGTCCGGGACTCGAACCTTGGTCAACTACGTGGGAGTCCAGTGACATAGCCATTACGCTAACTGCTGGTCTCAAGAAAAAATTTAACCAAGGAGATAATCTATATAATGAAAAGTATAAAATGTTGATGAAAGAAACTAAAAAAAAAAAGACAAATAGAAAGATATCCCATGATTGGAATATTGTCAAAATATTCATACTACCCAAAGTAATCTACAGATTCAATGCAATCTGTATGAAAATTCCAATGTCACTTTTCATAGAAATAGGGAAAAAAAATCCTAAAATTCATATGGAACCACAAAAATACCCAATAGTTAAGGCAATTATAAACAAAAGAACAAAGATGGAGGCATCTACCTGATTCTGATCTGTATCAGTAAAGTAATTAAAACAGTACGGCACTGGCCAAAAAAAGGGTACTGACTAATGGAGCAGGACAGATAGCCCAGAAATGAACCCTTGCATGTACACTTCATCAATTTTCAACAAAGGTGTCAAAAATACACAATGGGACAAGGATAGTCTCTTCAATTAAAGATTTGGGAAAACTGAATATCCACATGCAGAAGGATGAAACTGGACCCTTATTTCACACTATATACCAAAAACTGAAAATGTATTAAAGATTTAAACCTAAGACCAGAAACTTTAAAATTAGTAGAAGAATATATAGGGGAAAAAACATGACATTAGCCTGGGCAGTGAGAAACCCCAGAAGTGCAGGCAACAAAAGTGAACACAAATACATGGGATTAAATTAAACTAAAAAGCTTCTGCACAGCAAAGTAAACAATTAACAGTGGAAACAACCTGCGGGTGAAAAAATATCTGCAAGCCATACATCTAATAAGGTGTCAATATCCAAAAGATATAAAGAATTCAAACAACTTGGTGGTCAGAAAACAAAATAAAACAATTTAAAAATGAACAAGGGGTGAGGCCGGCAGGTGGCATGGTGATTAAGGGCACTAAACTCCCACATGGGCAACTGAAGTTTGAGTCCCAGACCTGGTGGCTTGCTTTCTTACTTTCTCTCTCTCTCTCCCCCTCCCTCCCTCTCCCCCTCTGTGGTCAAACTAAAATAAATAAATAAATAAAGTTAAATGAAATAATTCTGGGACCAGCAGTTAGTGTAATGGCTAAGACGCTGGGCTCCCCTGTCGTCCACATCCTGGACCCGGTGGCTTAAAAACTCATGCCAGGCGCGTGTGCATGCGTGCCCAAGATCCTGAGAGGAGAATGGAGGAGAAGGGATTGTGGTGTGGCCATCCCCCCTGGGGGTTGATTTCTCGCTTTCTGTCTCTCTCTGTCTGGCGAGCACATGTGCCCTAAAGCAAAAACCTTTCCAAAGAAAAAAAAAAAAAAGGACAAGGGATCTTAACAGATATTTCTCAAAATAGACATAAGCCCAACTGCTATAGTGTATGGATGCTGCTCCTCAGCAGGGTGAGGGCACATGAGCAGTCTGGGTTCCATTCCTGTCCTACCCAGAAAAGCCTGGTGCAGTAGTGTGTGTGCCTGTAGTTGCAGCTAGTTAGGAGGCTGAAGTTGGAGGCACACAAGCTTTTAGCCACTGTGGGCAACAGAGCAAGATCTTGTCTGAAAGTGCCAAGGTGTTGGTGACTGCTTATGGGTCAAGCTACTTGGGAGGCTAGGATCAAGACATTAGGGACCAGCAGTTAGCGACTGCAGTTCGAGTCTCGGACCTGGTGGCTTAAACTCGTGCCAGGTGCGTGTGCGTGCATGCCCAAGATCCTGAGAGAAGAAGGGATTGCGGTGTGGCCATCCCCCGTGGGAGGTGATTTCTTGCCTTCTGTCTCTTTGTCTCTCTCTGGTTTTCTGGCGAGCACACGTGCCCTATAGCAAAAACCTCTCAAAAAAATAAAGGCGTTATAACCACATGTATGCACACACATACCCCACAAATGAAAATACAAATGGCCAAAATATATGTGAAAAAATACTCAACACTGCTAACCATTAGAGAAAGGCAAATTAAAACCACAATGTGATATCATCTCACACTTGTCAGAATGACTGTTATCAAAAAGGAAAAAGATAACAATTGTCAATGAAAATGTGTAGAAAAAAGAAACACTGTATGCTTTGGTGGAAGTGTAAATCAGTACAGCCAATTTGGAAAACTGTATGAAGGTTCCTCTGAAAACTAAACATACAATTACCATATAATTCAGCAACCTTCCCTTTGGATATTTACCCAAAAGATGTAAAATCAGTTTGTTCAAGAGATGTCTGCTCTCATGTTCACTACAGCATTATTTACAACAGCCAAGTTATGGGACCAACTTGTGTCTACTAACAGATGAATAGATAAAGAAAATTTAGTACTTACACATAACTATTCACTCTTTTTTTTTTTTTTTTTCCTTTTTTTGGAGAGTTTTTTTTGCTATAGGGCGCGTGCGCTCGCCAGACACAGAGAGAGAGACAGAGAGATAGAAAGCGAGAAATCACCCCCCAGGGGGGATGGCCACGCCGCAATCCCTTCTCCTCCATTCTCCTCTCGGGATCTTGGGCACGCACGCACACGCGCCTGGCCTGAGTTTTAAGCCACCGGGTCCGGTACGTGAACCGCGCGGTTGACTACATGGGAGTCCAGCAACATAGCCATTACGCTAACTGCTGGTCCATAACTATTCACTCTTAAACAAGGAGGAAATTCTGTCATTTGTGACAATAGATGGAATCAAAGAACATTATTATAAGTGAAATAAGCCAGGCACACAAAAACAAATACTGCATATTCTCACTTATATAGTATCTAAAACAGCTCAACTCACAGAAGCAGAGAACAGAACGATGATTAGAGGGTGAGGGATGGGGAAAATGGAGATAATGGTTAAAAAGGGGCAGGTAAATTTAGTTTGATGTTAAAACAATGTTTCTGGAAATATCTGAAGAGTCTCTTATCGCCAGTAAGTGAAATACACGGCTATCATGACTCATTTTTGGTATTAATAGTATTTAATTATTCAAATGATGAAGATATTAAATTGAAGATACTTTTAAACTAAAAATACTGTTTTGTTCAAATTTTGTTTAGACATCTACTTATTGCTCTCAGAAATGAAGAAGTGACATCATCAAACACATACTCAATGTGGGGCCAGCAGGTGGCATGGTGGTTAAGGGGGCTGGACACCCACATGGCTGACCGCGGTTCGAGTCCCGGACCTGGCAGACTGCTTTCTCATTTGTCCTCACTCTCTCTCTCTCTTTCACTCTGTCCTTCTCTGGTCAAATTAAAAAATAAAGTTAAATAAAATAATTCTTTTTTAAAAAAAGAACAAAAACATATACCCAATGTTTAATGCTCTATATTAATCTCAGGGGAATGAAGCAAAGGAACTATGTCTTAACAGGAAACAACATTCTGAGGGTAGAGAGACAGAAAGGTGAAACAGGCAGTGAAAAAGCCAATGCAGAACCACCATATTTAAACTCCATCGAAGGAATGGTAGCAGAGTACATCCTTGAGATAGCATATCCAACGTTCCCAAATGAGTTTCACATTGACTGGGAAGGAGAAATGGATCTTGAGTGAAATAAATGCAATCAAAGGATTTACAACAATGGAGTAATATGACTCTGTACTACATGAGAATGTACCAGGAAAGGAGAAAAACAGAAGCAGAGAAAGAAATGAAAAGTCCATTGCAGTGATCTGTGTGTGAAATGACAATGCTCTGGGCTATATAATGGGTAAACAGAAAAGGTAAAAAGTGGTTGGTATTGATATATATATATTTTTTTGAGAGGTTTTTGCTATCGGGTGAGTGCACTTGCCAGAAAGGCAGAGAGAGACATAGAGACAGAAAGCAAGAAATCACCCCCCAGGAGGGATGGCCATGCCGCAATCCCTTCTCCTCCATTTTCCTCTTGGGATCTTGGGCACACACGCATACGCGCCTGGCCTGAATTTAAGCCATCGGGTCCAGGACTCGAACTGCAGTCGGCTACATGGGAGTTCAGCGACATAGCTATTACGCTAACTGCTGGCCCCAGTATTGATATATTCTAAGGCTAGAATATAGAACTTGCCGATGGACTAGATGTAGAGAAAAGGAAAAAAATAGGAAGTAACCTAAAAATTTTAGTTGTTAGCTTTTGGTCTGAGTGACTGGGTGAACAGAGGGGATCATTTATAAAACAAGATGTATGGAGTAAACCATGCATTCCACTTTGAAAATGTTACATTTGGGATATTTATCACTATTCACATGAAATTTTCAAGTAGACAGTTGACGTGATGAGGGGAGCTGAGGGTGGAGATGCCATGGAACTAGATGAGATCCCACAAGAAAAAAGAGGGCCAACAACCAAGTCCTTTTTTTAGTTAAGAGAAGAAACCTATCTAAATTCCCATTTATTGGTATGAAAAAGCAAACAGGGGACCAGCAGTTAGCATAATGGCTATATCGCTGGACTCCCATGTAGTCGACTACAGTTCGAGTCCTGGATCCAGTGGCTTAAACTCACGCCGGGTGCGTGTGTGTGCATGCCCAAGATCCCAAGAGGAGAATTGAGAAGGGATTGTGGCGTAGCTATCCCCTTTGGGGGATGATTTATTGCTTTCTATCTCTCTTGTCTGTCTCTCTTTCTGGCGAGCGCACGCGCCCAATAAGAGAAAACCTCTCCAAAAAAAAGAAAAAAAAAAAAAAAGCAAATTGTAAGAGCAAGATGCTACTACAAACTTGATGTTAAAGTTTTGGTTTTTCTTTGGTAATGAAAGTATTCCTAAAATAATTATTCCAACATACAGCTATGTGAACCGGCAATTAAAAATAGAAGGTCTGCACGATCAAAATAGAGATTACTGATTATCGGCACCATTTGGTGGTGCAGTTGGTAACAAATTGAACTGTAGTGCTGGAAGCCATATGGCTGACTGTGGGTTAGATCCGTAGGTCAGCTTGAAAATACACTTGATAAGTGTGTGTGCCCAAGATACTGACAAGCTTGAGGGTGGGGAAAGAGGGCATGTGGTAAGACCTTGTCAAAGGTACTTTTTTCTTTTTCTTTTTCTTTTTCTCTCTTTCTTGTGTGTGCATACGTTCTTTATCATGAAGTAACAAAACCCCAAAATATCAGAATTGGGCTGGCAGGTGGCATAGTGGTTGGAGCGCTAGACTGCCACATGGTTAACCACTGGCAGCTTGGTTTCTCATGTTCCCTTTTTCTCTGTCTCTCTTTAGTCAAATAATATAATAATAATAATGAATAAAATTAAATAAATAATTCTTTTTTAAAAAATCGGATTTATCTTGCCCCAGGGATCTAGAGCATTTGGCTGGTGTCAGGTCAAAGCTCTGCTCTCAATTGTGTGCTACTCACTGGGATTACAGTGAAGGTCCTATGGTCAACTAATAACGACTCTTAGCACTGTTGAGCTAATACTTGCTTTTCTTAATTTCTCCTGCTGCTTGTCCTATTTAGAATGCTTTGAGAACTGAGTATTTTATTATCCCTTTATTATGTATGGAGTAAGCCATGCATTCCCCTTGGAAAATGTTACTTTTGAGATGTTTATCAGCTACACAAATGAAAAGTTCAAGTTGGCAGTTGACGTAAAGAGTGCAAGCAAGTGCCCAGTTCTTCTTCAGCTTTACTGGTAGCAATGGCTGGAAATCCAGACTCAGGACATACCAAATACAGGGATCTGTTCTAAAAACTGACTTGTCATTAGCACTTTTAGTAAAGAAACCGAATGTGATAAACAAGTTTATACTTTTTACTGGTGACTGTACTATCCCTATTTAGTAAACTTCTGTGAAAGCGACAACAACGAAAAAGCAAATCTATGATTTCACAAGAAAAGAACTCAAAATATTACTCATTAACATGGTATTCCAGTCCTATATCCACTGACTTATTTTTGTTGAATAAAGGTGATATTCTTTGCTGAAACCCAAACAGCTACTGTGCATGGCAATGGGAGTTACGACCAATGCAGACACTTCTGCCTTTTCATTTGGGCAGGTCAGATTCTGTATTGTTGACGGCAGAGGAAGAGCTCTATGAATCAAATTGCAGCACTTGGGAGTGCTTTTTCTTTTTTAAACTCTTTTATTTAACATTATTTATTTATTTATTTTAATTTGACCAGAGAGACAGAACGAGAGAGAGAGAGAACGAGTCACCAGGTCTGGGACCTGAACTGTAGTCAGCAATGTGGGAGTCCAGCACCCCCAACCACCATGCCACCTGTTGGCCCCAGCAGCTTTAATATTTCTAGATAGATAAAAAGTTATAGATATGCCCTTTTGGATCCCTTTCCCTGAATATTCATTCCCTCACTAAGAACATCTCAGTAAGAATTAAATTATATTCTCTAGTGTTTTCCCCAAACACACCCATAATTAGTCAAGAGCCAACTTTTGGGGCAGACAAGGACACGTAATGTTTCCCTATTATGTGCAGTTTATTCCTATTTATTTGCATGTAAATACGTGCAACTGCATGCACACAGCCTCCCACAAATCTTGTCCTGAAATTTCAGAAAGCAAAAGAAAAAAAGCCAACAATGTCTGATAGCAGGCATTATTTTCTCCCCAACAACTGACAGAGTAAGAAATACTTGTTTTCTGAGCCAGCTGGTGGTGTGATGCTTAAGGTGCTGGACTCCCATATGGTGGACCGCAGTTCAAGTAACCGACCTGGTGGCTTGAAAATCCTATCAGGTGGGGTGTGTGTGTGCATGTATGCCCGAAATCCTGACAGGAGAATGGAGAAGAACGGACGGCAGTGTGGCCATCTCTCCTGGAGATGCGAGGTGTATATATCTCAATTTTCCCTCCCTCATTCTCTCTGGTGTGTGCTAAGCCCTATAGCAAAAAAAACCCAAGCTTTTGAATTCAGATCCCTCCACATAGAGGATTTAGAGTGCCCGCCTGTTCATTTGCTGGTCTACTAAAATTAGCAAACAGGGCAAAGTATGTAACTATCACAGACAAGTCTGAAGGTCAAGGGAGAACAAACATTACCATGCATGCCGTGCTCCAGATGTCAGCAGGGGTGTTGTAGCCAGATCCTATTAGCACTTCCAGGGAGCGGTACTGCCTTGTTTGAATATCTTCAGTGAAATGTTTGTGCTGAGTAAATGGAGAAAAGAGAAAGTATTTTAAAATTAACTTGTTTCAAAAAGTAACAAGTCAGAACTAAATAATGGAGATTAAAATAAATAAATGACCTGAAGTTTTTCCCAAATCAAAATATCCACTGAGTTAATTTCTTTTTCCTGAGCTAATTTCTTAAGTATCATTTTTATGCTATTAGTTCCAAACAACCCTTTACCTTAAACACTACTACTCTAAATTAATTTAATTTTTGCAAACATGAGTCTAAACGGGGAACCAGCAGTTAGCGTAACGGCTATGTCGCTGGACTCCGACGTGGTCGACTGCGGTTCGCATCCCGGACCCGGTGGCTTAAACTCACGCCGGGCGTGTGTGCGTTGCGTGCCCAAGATCCTGAGAGGAGAATGGAGAAGAAGGGATTGCAGCGTGACCATCCCCCCTGGGGGGTGATTTCTCGCTTTCTGTCTCTATGTCTCTCTGTCTGTCTGGCGAGCGCATGCACCCTATAGCGAAAACCTCTCAAAAAAAGAAAAAAAAATGAGTCTAAACGTAATACAGATACACAGATCTACAGAATGACAATAACTTTGGAAAACTATTATCCCAAACACAATTAAGTGCTCATTTATCTAAAATTAGTAATAAATTGCACTTTGACAAATAAATGACATTAATTTAGGTTCGATTCAAACTGGCTATGTGCTCATTAATGTGAAAAGAAAAGATACAGGTTTGAAGATACTTATAATTTCTGTTACCACCTAAAAGAATTCTTGCTCTAATTCTTCCCTACCTACCTTTTTCTTAAAATAATACATAATATCAAACATGAATACTGGGGAAACAGAGACCATGCCAAGCACCATGCGTAAAATAACTGGAGTTTCATTAATCAATAAAATGTATGTGGAAAAAGGAGAAACTTCTATAGTAAAAACAATTGAAGGGACCAGACTGTGGCCTGTGGTTAAGGAAGTAGATCCCACATGGCTGATTGCATGGTTCAAGTCCCAGACTGAGTGGAATAAGCAGCGTATCAGATGCATGTGTGTACGTGCCCACAATTTCAAGAGGAAGGCAAGATGGAGGAGGGATTGCAGTCATTATTCCCAGTGAAGGATGCTTTTTTTCCTCTCCCCAGTCTCTGGCAAGTTAAAAAAGAACAAAAACGATTTAAGAGGTAGAGCACCTGATTTCACACACACACACACACACACACACACACACACGCAATTTATTTAGCTATAGGACACGTGTGCTTGCTGGAGAAAGACGGACAATGAGAAACCCCTGCCCCAAGGACATAAGCCACACGACATTCCCATCTTCTCCAGGCTCCTCTTGGGATTTTGGGCACACACGCCCATGTGGCCAGCATAGTTTTTAGGTCGCCAGGTCCAGAACTTGAACAACTCAGTTGGTCATGTGGGATCCAGTGCTTTAACCACCATGCCACCTGCTGGCCCTCGTTCTTTGAATCTTGTCTCAAACATATATAATTAAAATAATATTTATGAGATAAATAGGAAAAATAATTGAATACAACACCAGAAAACTGTCAACATTTTTAGATGTAACAATATATCACACTTACAAAAAAACAAAAACCCAGAACAAAAGAACAAAAAGAACCTTTCAGAAAACTATTATTTATGAATGAAAATAAGACGCCTGGGGTATACTTCAAAACAATCTGAGGTGGGTGGCACGAATGGATCATGGATAAAAACAGACTGGCAATGAACTGATGACTGCGGTTGACAGCAGTACAATGGCATGAAAATCCATCATGCTATTCCCTCTTCTTTTACATATGTCTGAAATGTTCCATAATAAAAAATAACAACAATAAAGAAAAATGATTAGTATGAGTCATATAAAAAACAAAATTCAAATAATATTACGATGTATATAGCAGAGTGTAGAAGATAATTCTCTAATTCTTTTGAAATTAAAAAACAAGAAAAAGGCTTTGCAAAGGGGAAATTAGGCACAGAAACCTTCAGGTAAAAAAATCAGTATACGGGCCAGTCCTGTAGCCTAAAGGTTAAGGGGAGCTGGATCCCATGAGACCAACGACAGTTTGAGCCTTGGCCCCAGCAGCTTGAGAAACACACTGGGTGCACGTGCATGTGTGCCCCAAAGTTCCACAGAATGGAGAAAGAAGGAATTGCAGCATGACCATACTCCCTAGAGGGATGCTTTCTCTCTCTACTCCTGTCTTGTTTTCTCTGACAAGCACATGCTTCCTCTGGGAATTAAAAATCAAACAAGGGGCTGGTAGGTGGCATGGTATTTAAAGCACTGGACTCCCACATGGATGATAATGGTTCAAGTCCTGGACCTGGTGGTTTGCCTTTTCACTTTCTTTCCCCCTTTCTCTCCCTGGTCAATTTAAAAAATAATAACAAAATAAAATAAATCTCTTTTTTTTTTAAAGAGAGATTTTTGCTATCGGGGATGTACACTCACTAGAGAGACAGGAATGCTACTATCCCTTCTCCTCCATTCTTTTCTCAGGATCTTGGGCATGCATGCACATGCACCCTGGGTGAGTTTTAGGACACTGGGTCCAGGACTCAAACCACGTTCAACTACATGGGAGTCCAACTACGTAACCACTACGCCATCTGCTTGTCCCAAAAAAATAATTCTTTTTCTTTTTTAAAATAGATTTTCTGGCTATAGGGCATATGTGCTCGCCAGAGAGACAGAGAAATCGAAAGTGAGAAATCACCCCTGGGGGAGATGGTCACGCCGCAATACCTTTTCCTCCATTTTCCTATCAGGATTTTGGGTATACATGCACACATACCTGGCATGAGTTTTAAGCCACCAGGTCCGGGACTTGAACCGCAGTCGACCATGTGCGAGTCCAGCAATGTAATCATTACGCCATCTGCTGGTCCTCCCAAATAAATAATTCTTAATAAAAAAAACTGAACAAAAACCCCAGTATACCTGAGAGCCCCAAAGGATATTGGACTAAGTTTGACCAAAGAGTACTCTAGTAGAGAAAACATCACCAATAAAGGCACAGAAAGAGACCTGCTACAGACAAATACAGGTAACGGCTAGGCTAAGAGGTATGGGTCCTATTTGTCTGATCTGAGAACGGGAGTACCACTGCATGTTAGTCAACAGGAGAAAGTACTGTTAGGAAGACTAACATGACATCTGAAAACATCACTCTAGAAATCTTCTGGTTGGTGGCCAGACTTAGGTTTGGTGATAAAAATCTGGAAAATGATTGTAGAAAGAGGAGGGAGAACCAGCCTGGTAGCGTAGTGGTTAAAGCAGCTGGATACATGGCCAGCTTGAAAGACATGCTGAGTACATGTGTGTACATGCTCAAAACCCTGAAAGGAAGGAGGAAAGAAGAAAGGGTTGTGGCATGACCACTCGCCATTGGGGGTGTGTGTGGCTCTCTAATTTCCCCTTTGTCATGGCTTTCTCTGGCAAGTGCACATGCCCTCTGGCAGGAAGAAAGAAAGAAGGGATGGAGGGAGGAAGGAAGGGAAGAGGAGAGGGAAGAATTAGATCCAAGTACATTCACCGGAAAAAAAAAAAAAAAAGAATTTTAAAAATCCAATGGGTAGATGTGGGAGACAACAGGAAGATCCAAAAGAAACTCTGCTGCAGAAATGCACAAGTGGTCTTCTGGAGAGAGATTTAGTGGAAACACGTACAGAAAACGTTGGCTCAGACAGTAAGTTTGAAGTGATGTCAAGTGACAAAAACGGAGAAGAGCAAGGAAGTCAGAGCAACAAAAAATAGAAGAAAGCAGGGTTGGGGTGGGCGGGGGTGGTTAGGGAGGCTAGACTCAGCAGCTTGAGGGACATGTTGGGCATGTGTACATGTGATGTGTGCCTGAGAGGAGGATGGAGGAGTCCAGCAATGTAACCCTTACGCCATCTGCTGGTCCCAAACAGCTTTTAAGTACGCTATTCATATGGTTAGACAGTCGTGGTCGACTTTTTTTTGTGTGTGCTTTTGAACAGAAAGAAGACCACAGACATTACTTAGGAAAAGAAGATGTCAAAAAGGGGAAAATAGTATCTTTTGAGAGACTTTATTTTTAAAGAATTTTATTTATTCTTCTTCAATTTTACCAGAGAGATAGAGAGAGCAAGAGCGAGAAAGAGGGAAGAAGAGTGAGAAAGCAAGTCACCGGTTCTGGGACTAGAATTGTGGTTTGCCATGTGCAAGTTCAGCACCTTAACCACCATGCCACCTGCCGGCCCCGAGAGACTTTCTTTTTTAAAAGATATTTCTATGAAAGAAAATAGAATGCTACTTTTAAGAAATCAGAGAATTAAAGAACTCTTGGTAAATAAAATATAATAGGAATGAGAAACAATGAAGCTCATTTAAAAAAACAAAACAAGGAACCAGCAGTTAGCGTAATGGCTATGTAGCTGGACTCCCACGTAGTCAACCGCGGTTCACATCCCAGACCCGGTGGCTTAAAACTCACACCAGGCGCGTGTGCGTGTGTGCCCAAGATCCCGAGAGGAGAATGGAGGAGAAGGGATTGCGGCGTGACCATCCCCCCTGGGGGGTGATTTCTCACTTTCTGTCTCTATGCCTCTCTCTCTCTGTCTGGCGAGCACACGCGCCCTATAGCGTAAAACCTCTCAAAAACAAAACAAAACAAATTTCCGAGACAATAACGCAAAAATGAGATGGTAGAAAATAGGAGGTCTAACATTTGAATAATGTGATTTCAAAAGTAGAAAACCGAGACCAAGAAAAAGAATATAAAACAAAAAACAAGCCAAGAACAATTCAAAACCAAGGTTTCAATACTGCAAAGTGCACACTCGATCTTTAGCATAATGGATGAAAATACAGTAAGCACATCACTGAAATGATACTTAAGATTTCCACAGGGGGAAAGGGTTTCATACAAAGATCAAAAGTCAGAATGGCCGTTGGTCTTCAGCAGCAACAAACCTAGTTGGAAACTAGAAGTCAATGGAAGAACAACAAACATTCGGAAGGAAAATACTTTTAACCTAGAGTTCTACGTGTAGTCAACCGAGTATGAAGGTAGAATAAAGACTCTCAGACATGCAAGATTTTTCTCTTCCTCTCAATATCATATAGTCGTTCTTAAAAAGTACACAACTTTAGGGGCTGGCAGGTGGCGTGGAGGTTAAGGCAGCTGGACTCCCACATGGCTGACAGTGGTTCGAGTCTCAGACATGACGGCTTGCTTTCTCACTTTCCTTCTCTGTCTGTCTTTGGTCAACTTCAAAAAATAAAATAATGTCAATGAATAAAATAAAATAATTATTAAAAAAGATACTTAGCAATCTCACATCTAGGACACATCCTAAGCACAACTATACAAAGATTCATATGCAAAGATTCTTATCACAAAGAGCTATCAAAATGTGTGGCCTGGTGGTTGAGGCAGCTAGATCCCACATGGCCAACTATATTGTTCGAGTCCTGGACCCAACAGTTTCAAGAAATATGCTGGGAGTGTGTGCATCTGCGCCCAAACTCCAGAGAGAATGGGGAGGAGCCTAAAACGTGGCCATCTCCTCAAGGGGTGGTTTCCCACTGTGTTTATTTGTCTGTCTCTCTCAGTGAGTGCATATACCCTATAACAAATTATTTTTAAAATCGTAACAATTACACTATATTAGCAAATACTACATAATCAACTGAATTTTATAAAAATTATTGGTTGACAAAGAAAGTGTCCAGAGCTGACCCTGTAGTGCAGTGCTTAAGCACGGTGCATGGGGAGCCAGATCCCATATGGCTAATTGCTGTTTGAGTTCTGGTTCTCGTGGCTTGGAAAACACACCAGGTATGTATGCATACATGCCTGAAATTCTGATGGGACTGAGAAATATAGGAAAAGGGATTGTGGTGTGGCCATGCTTCAATGGGGGCTGCTTTCTCTCTCTCCCATCTGGTAAGTACAGACACCTGCTGGCAATAAAAATGTGCCCAAAATATATTAAGTGGATTAAGGAGGTTACAATTTATAAGCTAGACATCAATCTTGAAAATGGGGGACAGGGGTTGGGATAAGAGAATGAACGCAGACACTGAGAGTGTGAAAATGAAGAACAGAGGTGAAACAGGATTGGCCAGGAGCTGACATTCCTGAATGTTAAGTGATTGGGTACTTAGTGAGGAGATCGATTGTTTCATTAAACCATTCTTTCTACTTCTGTAAATATATCTGAACCTTTCCATAAGAAGAGGTTAAGAGAAACCCAACAGTGATGGCTGAACAACGGAGTGCTGCCCTACAATGCTGTGATCTCTATGGAGAACAGGGGTTGACCTGAGTATGCAGGAATGCACATGCCCATGATCTCGGCTGGCAGGAAGGCTGAAGTTAGGGGTAGGGACTGAGGTGTTATGAGACCCTGAGAGTGCTTCTTGAAAGAAATAAACATACAAATAAGAGGGTAAAAGAAAAAGTAAAATTTGCTAACTCGTTAACTGGTTGGTTGGGGCCAGTCAGTGGCATGGTGGTTAAGGCACCTGGATGCCACATGGCCAATTATGTGGTTAAAATCCTGAACCCAGTAGATCAAAAAACAAGCTAGGTGTGTGTGGGTGTGTGCCCAAAATCCCAAAAGGAAAAATGAAGAAGGGATTGAGCTGTGACTATCCCCCACAGGGGTTATAGGGTATTTTCTCACTTTCTCCCTCTCTCCCCAGCAAGAACACACAACCTCTAGCAAATTTAATAAGTAGATAGATAGATAGACAGGTAGATGACTGATAGAAAGATAGGGACCAGTAGGGACTCCCACATGGCTGATCAATGGTTACATGGTCTCCGGCAAGAGCATGCGCCCTATAGCAAAAATCTCTCTACAGAAGTAAGTAGGTAAGTTAAGCAGCAGTCTGGGTATACAACTACAGATATTTTTGTAGAATTGCAGATATTTTATTATACTAAGTCTAAATTCTCATACATTTTAAATTATTTCAAAATATAGCACTGTGGGTCAGCCCATAGACTGATGGTCAAGATATCTGGATCCTACATGGTCAACCATGCAGTTCAAATCCTGGAACCAGGGGGTTGCAAAACACGCCAGGACTGTGTGCATGTGTGCTAAAAATCCCTGAAGGTGAGAGAAACGGAAGAGGAGATATTGCAGCACGACCATGCCCCATGGTGGGTCCTTTCCTACTTTCCCTTTCTCTTTGGCAAGTACATGTGTCCTCTGGTAAATTAAAAAAAAAACAAACAAAAAATATAGCACTGAGATAAATGTAACTTACCACCCAACAGGCATTTCCAAGGTCAGCAATCTTCACTTTAAGTTTTTCTGCATTTTTTGGCTCAAGGGGGTTAACGAGAAAATTTCCAGCAGTGGATTTTCCTACAGACAACAGGTACCATCAGTGAGACTGTTCAATGAACATTAAAATCCTAAATGGTAATAAAGCTGTCCCCCCACCCCCACTGGCAATCTACAATAAATTTTCTAAAATAAAAAGAGCACAGTAACAACTTCAGTTTCTAGAATTTAAAACTGTCTACCCAGTAGCAAGTGAAATGGTTTGCACCCAGTCCATGACGAACAAAATTTAAAGTTAGCCATGGATTTAAACACTGAGGGTAATATGGACACTGGCTGTAAATCTATATATATTAAAATACCAATGGTGGGGCCAGCAGGTGGCATAGTGGTTAAGGCACTGGACTCCTACATGGCTGACCATGGTTCAAGTTCTGGACCTGGTGGCTAGCTTTCTCTTGCTCTCTCTCTCTCTCTGGTGAATGCATGTACCCTATAGCAAATTTAAAAAAAAAATTTTTTTTTTTTTTAAAAATTAAACAAAACAAAAACAAAAACAAAAACCAATGGTACTTTGAATCTGGAAATTCACGAAGGTGTCGTGCAGGGGAGGTACTGAGGGTGCTGCCCGCACGGTACCTTTGCTGTCCAGTGGTCCGTTATGTTCTTGCTCCTGTTCGTCCTCACAGGGTATTTCTGCTCGAATGCTCTCTTGAAGTTGGCTGATGTCCTGCTCACTGAAAGACTGGTCTACAGTTGAGGAAGACTGGCATACCATGGTATCGGACACCTCGGAGGTTATAGGTGTACAAGAGTCTGTTTCTTGAGATGTGCTACTGTCTCCATTTTGGGAGTTTAGGAATCTAGGTTCCTGCTTCAAATTTTGGACACCACAGTCATTAGCATTATGTAGATCCTCTTTAAGCCTCAATGTTTCATTACCATTTTCAGTATAATTAACGATTTCAATGACTCCATTGCAATTAATTTCTGTTGCACCACCCTCTACACCACGTTCCATAAGTGTTTGATCCTGGCCAATGGTACTTGACTCTTCTAAGAAACAAACAAACAAACAAAAAGGATGTATGTGTATGTGTGTGAGTTAAAGAACAAAAAAAAATTTCTTGCCAGATTAAACGTTTTCTAGAAGTTATACCGAATGACATAAAAATATAACTGAACATATAAAACCTATTTGTAGAAGGACAAAGATCTTACCCTTACCCAATTGCTAAATGAAGTCTTTTCCACTTCCTAAGGAAAGGCAGAAGTTACATTTGAGTATTACCTGCCTAACATTTATAAGATCTGTATTCTTACAATGAACCCCCAGAGATGTGCAGTATACACAAAACCCCTACACCACACAACAATGACAAATCAATGCTAACGTGTGCCATGAAGTAATTTTTGTGATGTTCTATTTATACCAAGTTTTTCTTGGGTCATTTTATTAGGTGGGTTCTCTTTCAAGGGTCTTTCAACAGGACTCTCTGATTCTTCTTTCTTGTTTGGTCTTTTTTGCCCAGGGCCCGACTCTTTTTCCATTTCCTCAATTTCCTGCATTCGCTTCTCTAGTAATTCTGCCTGGCGCTTCTGCTTCTTCTTCAATTTCTTCTTCTTATTCTTTGACATTTTGTCAGCCTGGGCGGAGATTACAAACAGATAAAGCCTTCAGGTGGCTAATCCATTACCCCCAGATGGAGATAACTGTTAACTTTAATTATTTCCTAATTAAATT
>NW_006159580.1:80714-82817 GCF_000334495.1 Tupaia belangeri chinensis | reverse complement strand
ATTTCTAAAGTTTTTCATTAATTTAAAAGATGCCGATATGCTTATGAAACCAGATAAAAACAAAATTAACAACAAATCTTGCTCTTCTGAGCAGTCTGTAGGGGTGGTCTACTTTCAGACACACTCAAATTTATAGAAACTTCACCAGTACAAACTTGCTGAAGATGTTTAGGAATTTATTGAAGAAAGCTAGAGAAGCATGGGAATATTTTTTCCTTTGGTTTCCAAACAAAGGATCATCCATAACAGAACTACTCATGCCTAAATCCCACAAATCAGAATTAAATACAGAAACACCTTATACTTACTGGTTTAGGTTGGGGAGCAGTACTGACTGAAAAGAAAAGAAAACCAAGTAAGAATTCTGGCATCTACCAGACAATCTAAACTAAAGTCTAAATAAGATACTCTCCCAGAATGAAGTCTATTTTTGTGCAGCCTCATTGTAGAGGAAACTAGTTAATAAGTGGCTTTGGCAGAATTCACATTATTATTATTAATTTTTTTTTGAGAGAGATTTTTGCTATAGGGCACATATGCTTGCCAGAAAAAGAGAGACAGCGAAAAACCACCTCCAAGGGAGGATGGCCACACCGCAATCCTTTCTCTTCCACTCCCCTCTCAGGATTTTGGGCATCCACGCACATGCGCCTGGCATGACTTTCAAGCGCCAGGTCTGGGACTCAAACTGTGGTCGGCTCTGTTGGGAGTCCAGCACCTCAACCACTATATGCTACCTCCTGACTCCACAGTTTATTATTATTATCTTTATAAAATAATTTTTTATTTAATTCTATTCATTGTCATTATTTTATTTTTCATTTTTTTGAAGTTCACCAGAGAGAAATGGGAAGTGAGAAAGCAAGCTGCTAGGTCCGGGACTTGAACCACAGTCAGCCATGTGGGAGTCCAGCTACCTTAACCACCATACCACCTGCCAGACCCATTATTATTATTTTTTAAGAAAAAAAAAAGTATACAAAAGTAGCCTAACTTAAAAAAAAAAGACAACCCAAAAAACAGTTTAAGTAAATCCTTTCCTAAGTAGTTACCAATAACGTTCTCATTTACGGTTTCTACTACCAATACTGCTAAAATCACCTGTCTCCATTCCTACGTACTGCTTGATGCAGAAAGTGAAAAGCAACACTCCCCTCATTCCTGCCCAGAATTTCTACTGCTAATTCTTTCCCCAAGGCAACTATCAGTCTTAAAGGGGAGTCTAGGTGAACATCAAGACCTATAAAATTTGCTATACACCATGTCATGAATACAAGTTTAGCTTAGGTTGGAGGTAGCATACCCAGTCTTCCTTTCCTTTCAAAATATCTGAAATTGCGGTTAAAAATACATAATATAGGGAACCAGCAGTTAGCGTAATGGCTTTGTCGCTGGATTACCACGTAGTCGACCGCGGTTTGTGTCCCGGACCTGGTGGCTTAAAACTCACGCCGGGCACGTGTGCGTGCGTGCCCAAGATCCTGAGAGGAGAATGGAGGAGAAGGGATTGTGGCGTGACCATCCCCTCTGGGGGGTGATTTCTCGCTTTCTGTCTCTATGTCTCTCTCTCTCTGGCAAGCGCACACGCCCTGTAGTGAAAACCTCTCCAAAAAAAATAAATAAATAAAATAAAATTTAGCCTCTTAACCATCCTTTTTTAAAAAAAGAATTATTTTAATTTTATTTATTAGTATTATTATTTTTAATTTGACCATAAAGAGACAGAAACAGAGAGAGGGAAAGTGAGAAAGCATGCCACCAGGTCTGGGACTTGAACTCTGGTCAGCCATGTGGGAGTCCAGTGCCTCAACCACCACACCACCTGCTGGCCCCTCTTAACCATTCTTAAGTGTAAAGTTCAGCAGTACATTTAAGAGTTCTGTGTTCACTATTACATAGCATCTCTTCTCCATCTTGCTAAACTGAAACTATGTTAATTGAACAACAAATCTCCATCTGTCCCTCCTCCAGTCTTCCTTTTAAAGAAGTCTATGAAAAACAGTAGTTTAGCTTGAGGACCAAGGAAGTTCTTCAAATGATTAAATCACATAAAAAAAAAAAAAAAGAAAAAAACCACATCTCGAATGGGAAAAAAAAGATGAC
>NW_006159580.1:46918-80132 GCF_000334495.1 Tupaia belangeri chinensis | reverse complement strand
AAATATGCCAGCCATACTTTATTAAACGTGGCACTGCTACATGGCACTAACTGCTCTGACAGGAAATGCAATCCCAATAACTCTCACATAAGGGAGAATGAAGTGAAATAACTCGGGCGCGGTCTCCCAGCTGATGTTCACATGAAACCAGCATTCAAAGCTGGTCTGTGTACTCTAGTGCTTAAACCCAACCCTTTGACAGCAATGTTATTTTGCCCCTCTATAGGTTGCTGATCCCTAAGTCAGCATGGGTGTTCACGGTAAAAGATAAACGCCTCAAAAATGGCCAGCAAGGCTCATCACAAGGAAAAATATTTTAAAACAACATGAAGCAGCTTTTATAATATACAATATACCTGTACCTAAAAGACACAACAATCTCTAGTCTTCCCATGTGAGAATAATGAGAATAAATTAGTCTTTTGAAGTCTGATACTTGTTCTTAAATACTTTATTATCAAATGACTGAGTGGAAGTTATTTAACTCCCTGGTAACAATAAAAATAGAAATTTCTCTTAACTTCTGAGGAGAACAAAGTCCCCAAAACAAAATGTACCTGCAGATCCAGAAGGTGGAGGAGCTCCGGATCGCTGCCATTCCGTTGCTTCTGCAGCCAACCTCCGAATGTATTGCTCGTTCACTGATAATAAGATGTTTTCTGGTTTAATGTCAGTGTGGATGATACGGCACTTAGTGTGTAAGTAATCCAGACCTTGTAACACCTGGATGGAAACAGAGCAGTAGACTTGCAAACACAAAATACAAGTTTTTTTAGAGAAGGAAGAAATCACAAACAAAATGAGCGTATTTCCTAGAGAATGAGGCACTTTGCTTTCTAAACACAATGGAATTTCCAGTGAAAGATTAATTGTATACTATGACAAAGTCAAGAATTTATTTACAATAATAAATTCTTAGACATTTTACAAAGCTAATCTATTGAGGTATTCTTTACCTATTTTATTTATAAAGACTAAGAAGAAATATTCAAAACACCCATTTAAGTGTTGAAATGTAGGTGATGGAAGAGTTTTAGGTATCTTTTCGTTCAAATTTCCTCATTGATAAAGAACTGAGGCTTCTTACATTCCAGTCTGGAGCGCCTTCAAGTATACTGGGTTGTCTGGAAAGTCATGACGCATTTTTGCATAGAAAAACAGAAAAAAATATGCCATGACTTTCCCGATGACCTAATATATTACCCCCCAAAAAATGTGACTCATGAAATATGACTATTTCTCTAATGGTAAAATTCTACACCTTATATCAAAGGCTATTTAGAAAACGCTCTTGAATAATGTATAAATGGCATAATTTTTTTTTTTTTTTGAGAAGTTTTTGCTTTAGGGCGCGTGCGCTCACCAGACAGAGAGAGACTGGGAGACAGAAAGCGAGAAATCACCCCCCAGGGGGGATGGCCATGCTGCAATCCCTTCTCCTCCATTCTCCTCTCGGGATCTTGGGCACGCACGCACACATGCCCAAGCGTGTGTTTAAGCTGCCTGGTCCAAGACTCGAACCGAGGTCGACTACATGGGAGTCCAGTGACATAGCCATTATGCTAACTGCTGGTCCCAAGAGATGGTATAATTTGACATGGCACTTCTTTATAACTGCAACCACAACTTACAGATTAGGGCTCTAATTTTCTAAAGTGAGCTGCCTCACATAGCTTCTCTCTCTACTAATTATTATAAAAGATGAACCTAAGGAAAAATGGTTTTGCTAAAATATTTAAAAACAGAATAAACGTAATAAGCCCTAGAAGTCTGGTGAAATACTTGTTTTTTTTAAAAAAAAAACAACAGGGACTAGTAGTTAGCATAATGGCTATGTTGCTGGACTCCCACATAGTCGACCGCAGTTCACGTCCTGGACCGGGTGGCTTAAAACTCACGCTGGGCGTGTGTGCATGCATGCCCAAGATCCCGAGAGGAGAGTGGAGAAGGGATTGCGGTGTGACCATCCCCCCTGGGGGGTGATTTCTCGCTTTCTGTCTCTCTGTCTGTCTTTCCAGTGAGTGCACACCCTATAGCAAAAACCGCTTAAAAAAAAAACAAACCCAAAAACCAAAAAACCCAAAAAACAAACCCTAGTTTCTAAAATGAAAATTATTGGAAACATGCAACTCCTGTCACTTTAAGAATATGAATAAGCCACAACATACCAAAGACTAAGATACATACTTGCTGAATGATTTTTCTGACACAAGGCAGTGGAAGCCCCTGGTAGTTGGACTTGATGATCCACTTGAGTAGGTGATGCCCCAGAACTTCAAACACCATGCAGATGTCTAGGGGTCTGTTAAGGAGAAAAGAGACAGAAGAACAGGGCAATACAAAATGTGGATTCTACCACAATGAAAATATCATTTCCTTTCAGTAGTAAAAAGTTATAGAGCCTGGGAACCAGCAGGTGGCACAGTGGTTAAGGTGCTGGACACTCCCACGTGGCTGGCCACAGGTCAAGTCCTGGACCTGGTGGCTTGCTTTCTCACTTTCCCCCTCTCATCAAATTAAAATAAATGAATGAATAAATAAAAGTAAACAAGACAGAGAGAGACAGGGAGACACAAAGTAAGAAATCACTCCCCACTGGGGGATGGCCACGCCGTAATTTCTCCTCCTCCTCCATTCTCCTCTCAGGATCTTGGGCACGCACGCAAACATGCCCAGCATGAGTTGAAGCCACTGGGTCCGGGACTTGAACCACGGTCAGCTACATGGGAGTCTGGCAACATAGCCATTATGCCAACTGCTAGTCCCAGTCCCAACTTTTTTTAAAGTATAATAAATTGTGTTGCGATTACATTTTAAAAGTCCTTGTCTTCTAGAGACGCAATTCCAAAATAATTATAGATGAAATAATATATCTAAGATTAGCTACAAAATTATAGACAGAAGGTATAAACAGGATCCGGTGGCTTAAAATTCACACAGGGGCGGGGGGAAGGGACCCAGCAGGTGGCATGGTGGTTAAGGCACTGGACACTCTCACATGGCCAACCACGGTTCAAGTCCTGGACCTGGTGGCTTGCTTTCTCACTTTCCCATTCTCTCTCTGTGTCTCTCTCTGGTCAAATTAAAATAAAAAAATGAATAAATAAGATTAAATAATTCTTAAAAAAAAAAATCACACCAGGTGCATGTGTGTGTGTGCCCAAAATCACAAGAGGAAAATAGACTGTGGAATGGCCATCTCCCCAGGAAAGAGTTATTTCTGGCTTTCTGCCTCTCTGTCTCTGGCAAGTACATGCACCCTATAGCAGAAATATCTCTTAAAAAAAAGGGAAAGATTAGATATCTATCTTCAATCTGAGTAAGATACTCCTTTATTTTCTTATTCTGAAAAATCTGATAGGCCTTCATAAACATAGCCATTGTAATAACCTCTCAATTAGCTCATAACACATCACTTTGATAGTAACTTGTGAAGAAAATCTGAAAATTCCTTCTAATTTGTAGTTTTTAAAATTTTTTATAATAGCTAGAGGACATGTGAGCTCACCAGACACAGAGAGAGAAGCAGGAAGCACCTCCCAATCTGGTGTGGTCATGCCATAATCTCTTCTCCATTTTTCCATCCTATTGAAATTTAGGGGTGTGGTGGAGCCCGCCCTATGGCAAAAACCTATGGAGGCTGGAGGACTGCGGCATCGAGTCCATCTCTCTCTCTCTCTCTCCTGTTGAAATCTGGAGCTGCATGCACATGTGCCCAGCATATTTTTCAAATCATCAGGGCTGGGATGTGAACCATAGTCAGCCATGTGGGATCTGGTTCCCTTAACCATTAGGCTACAGGACTGACCCCCTTTCAATTTTAAAATCCTAAAAATCCAGATACGAACATAAAACAAGTTTGACGGGGGCTGGCAGATGGCGTGGTGATTAAGAGTGCTGGAATCCCGCATGGCCAACCACAGTTCAAGTCACAGATCTGGTGGCTTGCTTTCTCTCTCTCTCTCTCTCTCTGTCCCTCTCTGGTCAAATTAAATAAATAAAAATAATTCTTAAAAAATATTGAGGCATATGAACAATAAATAAAATCATGCATGAAATTTATTTACCTAGTCTTTTTAATGAAAAATTATTTCTTTTAAAATTTGTGCTAATTGGGACCAGCAGATGGTGTAATGGTTACGTTGTTGGACTCCCAAGTAGTCAACCATGGATTCTGCTGCATAAAATTCTTGTCAGGCATCTGTACATATGTGCATGCCTCAAATCCCTAAGGGACAATGGAGAAGGGACTGCGGCGTGGCCACTCCACCTGGGGGTTGATTTCTCACTTTCTGTCTCTCTGCCTCTCTGTCTTTCTAGAATGTGCACGTGCCCTGTAGCAAAAAATCTTTCAAAAAAAAAAAAAAGTGCTGATAAAGATCACAGAATCTTTACTTAGTAATACAAGGTTATTTTCTAAAAAACTTTCTTTTGACTTTGATTTAATTTGCCTAAAAAGGAAGTGCCTACAGCATTCTTGAAAAATCATACCACACAAAAAGAGACAAAATTCAGATCCATATTCATAAGTGTACAATAAAAAAAAGGCATTGTTATTATAGGTTCTTAAAAGGATACGTGTTCCATTAACTCCCGATATTTTAAAGTCATCCAGTAGTTGAACAACCATTTCTCTGTTTGGATCACTAGGATCTGAATTGCGAACCTGTAGTGGAAAAGGGGCAGGAATTAGCAAAAGGGAAAATGGAAATAAGCATAAGGGGTGGTGAGAAATATCTGCAGTAAATTAACTCTAAGAAAGAGCTCATATAAATCTGTAAGAGACACATAATAAAATTTCAGTAACTCAAACAGAAAAATAACTTAAATAGCTCATGAGAAGAAATACAACCAACAGAGACTACTTTTCAAATTCGACCATTTTGCTACGCAAAGTGCAGCCTCCAAGTAAACAGTTACCAGGCTACGAGACAGTAAGAGCTGTTAGAGGGTGCAGCGCAGCTGCAGACCACACTGGCCTAGAGATACTGTCTCAATGAGAGCAGTATGCTGATTTATTTTGAGGCCCAACCTTCTTACTTTAAAGATCTTCTGATCCAACACTTTAGGTGCAGAAGGAAAAGAATGATGGGACAGAGGACACACCAGTATAAAGCTGGACCTAAAATGCAGGTTTTCTGAGCTTTTTGCTACTTATCACACTGACATTTTCCTAATTATAACAAAACTGAAAATAAATCTGATTTTTGAGGCTACCACTTGGTATGCTGTAATTTGAAAAACTTAACTTGCTGACGCTACTTTACAGTTCACACACATCATCTTTATACTCACTGATTTCAGCAACCGGATTTCATCTAGTGCTGTTTCGGTATAATGTTCAGCACTTTTAACTACTTTCATTGCCACAAACTTCTTCCCCCTAAGAAAAAACACAGGCAATTAAGACTAAATATCTTACTTTTACTTTAGGAGGCTAAGATGCAGCTATAGCTAGGAAATGGTAAGAAAGTAGAAATGTTAAGTTTCATGTTTCTTTGTAGCCAAACATAAATTACTTCTGTACCATCACCTGCATGTTAATGGCACTAAGTAGAGGGAAATCTGTACTCAAATCATATCAGTTGTTAAATGTTTCTCTAAGCAAAAATACATTTTGTGACTATCTTTCTGAATCCTAAGTAAAACCATGAAATGGGGAAAAGAAGGAAACTAAATCCACCAAATCAAAGATATCCTATATATCTGTATAGCCAAAGTTAAAAAGTTAAAAGCACTAACTTTCTTTTAAGTCAAAAAGGGGGATCAGCAGTTGGTGTAATGGCTATGTTGCTGGACTCCCATGCAGTCAACTGCAGTTTAAGTCCCGGACCAGTGGCTTAAACTCACACCGGGGGACCAGCAGTTAGCGTAATGGCTATGCTGCTGAACTCCCATGTAGTCAACTGTGGTTCGAGTCCCAGACCCGGTGGCTTAAACTCATGCTGGGTGCGTGTGTGTGCATGCCCAAAATCCTGAGAGGAGAATGGAGGAGAAGGGATTGTGATGTGGCCATCCCCCCCCGGGGGGGGGGTGATTTCTTGCTTCCATTTCTCTGTCTCTGTCTTTCTGGCAAGCACACGTGCCCTATAGCAAAAACCTCTCAAAAAGTCAGAAAGGGACCAGGAGGTGGTATAGTAGTTAAGGTACTTGACTACTACATGGCTAACCACGCTTTGAGTCCTGAACCTGGTGGCTTGCTTTATCACGTTTCCTCTCTCTCACTCAGACTCTCTGGTGAGCACATGTGTCCTATAGCAAGCAAACTGGAAAATAACAATGATATTGGAAAATAATAATGATAATAAAAGTGAATGATTGGAAAATAATAATGATAATAAAAGTTAATGTGTAATTCTTTAAAAAAAAAAAAAAAAAGAGCCAGAAAAAAAATTTGGGTGAAAACAATATGATGAAAATCACCAAAAAAATCTGGGGCTGGCAGATGGCATGTTGGTTAAGGGTGCTAGACTCCCACATGGCTGACTGCGGTTCAAGTCCTGAACCTGGTGGCTTTCTCTCTGGTCAAATTAAAAAATATATATAAAATAAAGTTAAATAAAATAATTCTTAAAAAAAAAAAAAAAGAAAAAGAAAATGATAAAAAGTGAAGTGCATAAGGTAGCAATTACTGTTTAATCAAAGACACGTATACACTTTTATGTGTTAAGTAAACCTTCCATGTTAATGAATTTCTTTTTGAGAGGTTTTTTGCTATAGGGCACGTGTGCTCGCCAGACAGACAGAGAGAGACATAGAGACAGAAAGCGAGAAATCACCCCCCAGGGGGGATGGTCACGCTGCAATCCCTTCTCTTCCATTCTCCTCTCGGGATCTTGGGCACGCACACACACGCACCCAGTGTGAGTTTTAAGCCACCGGGTCCGGGACGCAAACCGCGGTCGACTACGTGGGAGTCCAGCGACATAGCCATTACGCTAACTGCTGGTTCCCAATGAGATATTTTTATTGCCGATGGTTTCCACATAGACTACATGGTTGAGCACATCTGTTACAAAGTAATTTCACATAGGTGGGGGGTCTAAGCCAGTGAGTTAAATTGGGTCTAAATGGGTCCTCAGAAAGTCATGATGCACAATTGCAGAGAAAAAAATACATCATGACCTTTCCAACAGCCTAATATAAATCTACATAGTATATTTCCATAGAGTATTGTAATACTTTGAATTTGGGAGTTCTAAAAGCTTTATTGATACTAATTAACCAACCTTTGTCTCTTAGGTGGAGAAGTAGATACATATTACCGATTTTTCAAGTGATGAAAATTATTTGTCTAAGACCATAAAGATTTTTTATCAATGACAGAATGTAAGAAATAGCATGGAGACAAACTGAAGCCCAGATCATCTCTAGAAAAATCAGACAAAAAAATATTAGATATCATCCAACTAATTCTTTTGCAGGACACCACTAAAACTTACTGAATATCCCATGATAACCACACTGTTGAAAAGTGTCCCCAGCCCAACTTCCGGATCACATGATATCTCCCATTAAACAGATCTCCAATTTTCACAAGATGATAACCTCCTGGAAGAAACAACAATAATAATACAATCAGAAGAAACAAAAGGAGAAACAATCACTTAAATAAGAAAAGGTAGTTCATATCCCATTTTCAACATTGATATACTTTTTAAAATTTATTTTTCACCGACCTTGACTGAGGGTTTGGGCTGACTCAATAGACTGCAGGGAGGGAGCTGCTCCACTACATAAGAAACCCAGACCTAGAAGCAGGTCCTCTATAGAAGGTTTAGCAACACGATTCCCCATGAATGTGCTCTGTGACAGGTGATGGAGCGGCCCCCTTTCCAGCCGGTTGCATACCATTTCCTAGGACAAAGGGCTCTCAGCACTGAACCTGGGCCCAATGCCCAGCAGAGCAACATCTATATACTTCTAATCAAATAAAGTTTCTTTGAAGGCCAGCTGGTGGCATAGTGGTTATGGCATCTCACACGACCAACTCTGTGGTTCAAATTCTGGACCCAGTGGTTTGAAAAACATACCATACATGTGTGCCTTTGTGCCCAAAATCCTGAGAGGAGAATAAGAGAAGGAACTGCAGTGTGGTCAATCCCTCCTAGGGGTGAATTCTCCTCCCTGCCCCCTTAGTGCAAGCACCCTATAGCATTAAAAAAAAAAAAAAGTTTCTTCTATACAACCAGTTCAACAGAAGACTTTTTTTTTTTTTTAAAGAATCATTTAATTTTCTTCTTCTTCTTCCTCCTCTATTTGACTAGAGAGGAAGAGGGAGAAGGAGAGTGAGAAAGTCAGTTGCCAGGTCTGGGACTTGAACTGTAGTCATCCATATGTGCGTCCAGTCCCTTAATAACCACACCACATACTACCAGCTGGCCCCCAACAGAAGAAACTCTTTTTTTCTTTCAAAGAATTATTTAATTTATGTTTATTTATTTATTTATTTTTATTAAATTTGAGAGAGAGAGAAAGTGAGAAAGCAAGCTACCAGGTCCAGAGTCAAACCACGGGGTTAGCCATGTGGGAGTTGCATCCTTAACCACTGTGCCACCGGCTGGCCTTCTCTTTTTATTTTTTAAAAGAGATTTTTGCTATAAGGCATGTGTGTTCACCAGAGAGACAGAGAAACAAACAGAAAGAAGAAAAAAGAGAAGAAAAGAAGAGGGGAAGGGAGGGGAGAGGGGGGAAAAAAAACGGAAGAGAAGGGAAGGGAAGAGAAGGAAAGGGAAGGGAAAGAAAAGGAAAGAAAAGGAAGAAAGAAGGAAAGAAAGGAAAGACGGACAGGAAGACAAGACGAAAGAAAGAAAGAAAGAGAGAGAGAGAGAAAAAAAGAAAGAGAGAGAGAGAGAGAAAGAAAGAAAGAAAGAAAGAAAGAAAAATTATGCTCCAAGGTTGATGGCCTTGCCACAATTCCTTCTCCTCCATTCTCCTCTTAGGATTTTGGGCATGCACATACATGTGCCCAATGTAAGTGTTAAGCCACCAGGTCCGGGACTCAAACCATGATCAACTATGTGGGAGTCCAGCGACGTGACTATTAGGCCATCTGCTGGTCCCCATGACGTATTTTTCTGTTTCTCTATGCAAACATGTGTCATTACTCTCCTGACAACATAATAAATTTCTTTATAGTTGCAGCCTGAGGATATGTTTTAGAAGAGGTAATAACAATAAATTCTATTTATGTAGCTTTAAAAAAAAAAGAAAACAGGAAGATTAAATAAAACAAAAAAATAAGAGTTGAAAGGCTGCCAACAGTGACAGGAATTGAAGTATTTTAACATTTATCTTTGTCTGATGAGAATGACCAAGTTCTTCTCTAGATGGTCTGATATACTCCATTAAATGTTCCTAATCTCATGGATCCTAGAAAGTCTTATCAGGGAGCAGCAGACAACCTGACAACACCACCTTTTTTTTAAAAAAAAAAAAAAAAAAAGAGGTTTTTGCTTTAGGGTGTGTGTCTCTCTCAGTGAGAGACAGAGAAGGAAAGTGAGAAATCACATCATGAGAGAATGGTCACGCATGCACACGCACTTGGCATGATCTTCAAGCCACCGGGTACATGGCTCAAACCTTGGCCAGCTATGCGCGAGTTCAGCAACATAACCGCTTGCCATCTGCTGGCCCCCGATAACACCTTTTAAATTCTAGTTTAACTTGCGTCTTCTGCTGCTCCTGGCGCTGCCTGTGTGCTCGTTCGGTGAGGACCTGGTACCTCTTTTGTGAAGTGGCAGCTGAGGAGACTCCGGCGCTTGCCATGGCTGACAAAAAGCCCAAGGAGGGACCAGCAGTTAGCGTAATGGCTATGTCGCTGGACTCCCACGTAGTCGACCGCGGTTCGAGTCCCGGACCCGGTGGCTTAAACTCACGCCGGGAGCGTGTGCGTGCGTGCCCAAGATCCCGAGAGGAGAATGGAGGAGAAGGGATTGCGGCGTGGCCATCCCCCCTGGGGGGTGATTTCCTGCTTTCTATCTCTCTGTCTCTCTCTGTCTGTCTGGCGAGCGCACGCGCCCTATAGCAAAAACCTCTCCAAAAAAAAAAAAAAAAAAAAAAAGCCCAAGGAAGGAGTCCAGACCAAGAACAATGATCATGTTAATTTGGAAGTGGCACGGCAGGATGGTTCTGGGGTGCAGTTTAAGATGAAGGGGCACACACCACTTAGTAAACTAATGAAAGCCTATTGTGAACGACAGGGTTTGTCAATGAGGCAGATCAGATTCCGATTTGATGGGCAGCCGATCAACGAAAGACACCTGCACAGTTGGAAATGGAGGATGAAGATACAATAGATGTGTTCTAACAGCAGACAGGAGCTGTCTGCTATAAAGGGCACCTGCTACTTTACTCCAGAGCTCTGTTCTTACAGACCAAGAACACATTCTCAATTAGAAAACCACAATTTGGTGTCACCACGCCCCGACTACTACAGTACAGTTTTCTCTACTCTTTCATTTTCCTTTCCCCATTCCTTTATTGTACATAAAGTAACTAGTGTATGTGCACAAGCATATTGCATTTTTTTTTTAACTAAATGGCCAATGGTATGTTTTGATTGACATCAAATGGAGATAGGATGGGGAAAAATGCCAGTTCTGTGAAAATACCCCCTTTTCTCCATTTGTGGCATGCTCATTCAGCTCTTATCTTTATATTCCAGTAAGTTCTTTTGCTCTCACTGTTTTAACAAAAAGAAAAAGAAAAAAAACCCCAACAACATAAAAATCCTTGCATACCTTGTTTGATTGGAGAGTTTTAATGTTTTTCATTTATCATTGTAAAACCAAGGACAATTTTATAACTTTTTTGTATGTAGCTGTTACATGTAGGGCAATTTGTCTTTAAATAGGGGTAAATTACTCTTAAAGAAAAAAAAGGAATCCTAGATAGTTTTCCCCTTCAAGTCAAGTGTCTTGTTGTTTAAAGAAAACTTGTTTAAAATGGAAAAAAAAAGGGACCAGCAGTTAGCATAATGGCTATGTCACTGGACTCCCATGTAGTCGACTGTGGTTTGAGTCCTGGACCCAGTGGCTTAAACTCACGCCAGGTGCATGTGCGTGTGTGCCCAAGATCCTGGAGGAGAAGGGATTGCGGCGTGGCCACCCACCCTGGGGGGTGATTTCTTGCTTTCTGTCTCTCTGTCTTTCTGGTGAGCACATGCACCCTATAGCAAAAAAACCTCTTCAAAAAAAAAAAAAAAAAAAAAAGAAAAAGGAAAAAAGAAAAAAATAATTCCAGTTTAACTTATTTTAGCAGCCATCCACCATGAGAAAATAGTACCAAGAAAGTTGTTGTTGTTTTTTATTATTATTTTTTAATCCACATATGAGCGCCCAGGTGGCGTGGTGGCAAAGATGCTGGACACTCATGTGGCCCACTGAGGTTTGAGCCCTGGAATCAGCAGCCTGAAAATCACATGGGGTGGGGGCCAACAGATTGAATTCACACCAGGAGTGTGTGTGTACCCAAAATTCCAAGAGGAGAATACAGAAGAAGGGCTGTGGCATGGCCACCCCCCTGGGGGGTGATTTCTTACTTTCCCTGTCTGTCTGTCTCTGGTGAACTCAAGTGCCTTATGGCAAAACCATGAAACAAACAACAAAACAATCTATATATGTTGGGGTGAGCTGATGGCATGATGGGATAAGGCAGCTGGATCCCTTATGGCTGACTGAGTGGTTCAAGTCCCAGAACCAGCAGTTTCCAAAATCCTGTGGGGAGAATGGAGGAGAAGGTACTGAGGCATGGCCATCCCCCTGGAGGTGCTTTCTCTCTTTCTCTCTGACCCTCTCCAGCGAGATTATGCATGTTATTGCTGTATAGAAAAAAATCACGGGACTGGCAGATAGCTGATTATGTCACTGGACCTGGCAGCTTGAAACTCACTCTCTCCCAAGAGGAGAGTGGAGAAAGGATTGCGGTGAGGCCATCCCCCTGGGAATGATTTCTCACTTTGTCTTTCTGGCAAGCTCATGGGTCCTATAGCAAAAATATCTAAACAAAATTTTTTTTTTTTTTTAAAATCTACGTATGTTACTGTTGATTACTTCTAGGTGAGAACATTACAGATAGCTCCTCACTCCCTTTAATGTACTTTTGAAATTGTGTAAGATAAATATGTACTATTATTTTTAAAGAGAAAAATTGGTAAAAACATAAATATTTCATATAACGTTACTTTGGTAAATTAAGTCAAAGCAAGAGCAAGTGCCATTCCTGAATCCTAGAGAAAAGGCTTCAACAAGCAGAAAGTATCAAAACTGTGTCTGTGCTGACGGAACGAACACCCAAATGAGAAACTGCAGATGCGAAAGACACTTACACCTCTGTACAGACCTACCTTTACAGTAATCGTTAGGGTCTTCCTGCTCATCATCATCGGATCCCAGTATCTCCTCTTCTTGCTCTGGAAGATCACTCTCAGAGTGGGGAGCAGAGCCTCGGTGCTGAGTCTCAGATCTATGAAATGATATAAACATGTTCATTCCATACAGAGGATACAATAGGACTTGAAGATCCCACATAGTCGGCAGGACAGTTTCAGTCCTGGACCCGGCAGCTTAACCATCCTCTGGGGGAACCAGCAGTTAACGTAATGGCTATGTCGCTGGACTCCCATGAAGTCGACCTTGGTTCGCATCCCGGTGGCTTAAACTCACACCGGGCGCGTGTGCGTGTGTGCCCAAGATCCCGAGAGGAGAATGGAGGAGAAGGGACTGTGGTGTGGCCATCCCCCCTCGGGGGTGATTTCTCGCTATCTCTCTCTCTCTTTCTGGCGAGTGCACGTGCCCTATAGCAAAAACCTCTCCAAAAAAATAAATAAATAAAATAATCACCCTGGGTATTATGCATGCATGCCTCAAATCCCCAAAGGTGAAATGGAGAAGAGATTGCAGCATAGCCATCTATGGGGCAGTGGTGGGGTAGGGGTTGCTTTCTCACTTTCCATCTCTCTTTCTCCAGAGAGCAAATGTACCCTCTAGTAAATAAATTAAAAAAGAAAGAAGAAAAAGAAAATGTCGCTATCAAATTTTCTCCTATTAAACCTTCCAACAGGGGCCAGGCATATGGTGTAATGGTTACGTCACTGGCTTCCACATAGCCAACCATAGTTTGAGTCCCAGACTCCACAGCTTAAACCTTACGCCAGGTGCATGTGCCCAAGATCCCAAGAGAATGGAAGAGAAGGGGTTATGGTGGAGCCATGCCCCCCATGTGGGGGGGTGATATATCACTTTCTGTCTGTTTCTCCAGTGAGTGTATGCACCCTATAGCAAAAAATCTCTCAATCAATCAATAAAAAATAAACCTCCCAATAATATAAATATGATCTTATTTCTTGTCAAGTAACAGCCTGGGAGATTATTAGCTGTAGCTTCACTGCATATTAGACAAACATTACTTTTCTTTTGGAGATGTTTTTGCTATAGGGCACATGCGCTCGCCAGAAAGACAGAGACAGAGAGACAGAAAGTGAGAAATCACCCCCCAGGGGAGATGGCCACGTCTTAATCCCTTCTCCTCCATTCTTCTCTTGGGGTCTTGGGCCCGCAAGCACAAGCACCCGGCTTGAGTTTAAGCCACTGGGTCAAGGACTGGAATTGCGGTTGACAACATGGGAGTCCAGCAACATAGCCATTACACCAACTGCTGGTCCCTCCATTAATATTCTTACATTTCTCTTATTTCTATTTTTTTTTCAAGAATTTTGTTATACTTTTTAGATTTATCTTCTTGGGGCCATCAGGTGGCACGGTAGTTAAGGTGCTGAACTCCCACAAGGCTGAATGTGGTTGGAGTTTTGGACCTGGTGGCTTGAGAATCATGCTGGACACATGTGTGCACAAGGCCAAAATCTTGAGAAGAGCGTGGAGAAGGGGCTGTGACATAATCATCATCCCTGGGGGGTAGTTTCTCACTTTCCCTCTCTCCATCTCTCTCCAGCAAGCACACATACCCTATAGCAAAAACCTGAAAAAAAAGATTTATCTTCCTGTCTTCCTTTTTTCATACAGTTTTTGCTGTCATTCTTATAAAAAAAAAAATTAAGGGGGCCAGCAAGTGGCATGGTAGATAAAATGCTGTATGGCTTATCGAGGTTCAAGTCCCAAACCTGGCAGCTTGAAAACCATGCTAGAACGTGTGCATACATGCCCAAATCCCAGGAGAACAGAGAAGGTACTGACTGTAGCATGGCCATCCTGTGTGTGTGTGTGGGGTGATTTCTCACTTTCCCTCTCACTTGTCTCTCTCTCTCTCTCTCATGTGTCCGATGGCAAAACAAAAACAAAAAGGACATAGTGGGGCCAGGAGGTGGTACAGTGGTTAAGGCACTGGACTCCCACAGAGCTGAATGTGGTTTAAGTACTGGACTTGGTGGCTTGAAAATCACACCGGGCACATGTGTGTGCAAGTCCAAAATCCTGAGAGGAGAATGGAGAAAGGACTACAATGTGGCTATAACACTGGGGGGTCATTTATCACTTTTCCTCTGTCTCTTTGAAAGTGCATGTGCCCAATGGCAAAAATCTTAAAGAGAGAGAAAAAAGAAAACATTAAAAAAAAAAATGCTATACGGGGCCCAGCAGGTGGCATAGTGGTTAAGGGTGCTGGACTCCCATATGGCTGACTGCGGTTTGAGTCCCGAACCAGGCGGCTTGCTTTCTCACTCTCCCTCTCTCGTGTGCACACTCTGACTCTCTCTGGTCAAATTAAAATAAGTAAATAAATAAGGCCATATAAAATAATTTTAAAAATAATGCTATATAAAGAATTTTTTTTTCGAGAGAGATTTTTGCTATAGGGTATGTGTGCTCACCAGAGACAGAGACAGAAACCAAGAAAGCACCCCCCCAGGGGTAAGGGGCACACAGCAAGCCCTTCTCCGCCATTCTTCTCTTGGGATTTTGGGCACACATGCACACGTGCCCAGCATGAGTTTAAGAAGGTGGGTCTGGGACTCACACAGTGGTCAACTATGTGAGAGTCTAGCAATGTGACCATTACACCATCTGCTGGTCCCTATATAAAGAATTTTTAACACTAAAAACGAAAGACCATTCTTCCTAGAACAAAAAACAGTTCCAAAACTGTGCTTTGAAACTCTTCATAACTATGTCAAGTCTCAAGTATTTGTCATTATTCCTGTTCAAAACAAAAATGAGTATGTCAGCACTCTAAAGTTCCAAAATAGATAAAATTGAACCCACGTACGAAATCACTAATACAAACTGAAACGAATGGCAGATGAAGTAACAGTGGTATACTTTCAAAGTTGTCAAATGATTTCTAGTATGATTACAATTCGGTAATGAAAAGAATCAGAAATATACTTGACTAGAGTACAAAATGGAGTCATGACAAAAATCTGGGCGGCAAGGCAGATGTGAAAGCGCTTCGCAGTTCTGCTGCTTATATTTCTTGGCTAAACCTGTGAATGTGAACAGAGGGATGAGACAAGCCGAATGAGAGCCTTTCTTCTTACGGCTACGAATTATTTGACTCACGAGTCCATTTCTGGTCTAGTTTGCACTGTTCACCCCAATCATCTCCACAAATAGCAAAACCAAAATATCCAACAAAAACTTACTGAGAGCCTTTTTTGTGTAAATACTGTATATTCATAATCACTACAAAGAGTATGCTATTTATGTTTCCATTTAAATTTTTCAGGAATTTACATATTTAAATTAACTAAAGTGTGTTAGTGACTCTATAAATTGGTTAATAACCTGCCTGTACACCTGTGGGTTGGGTTTGAAAAGTACTATAAAAATTGTCTTTGGGGCCAGCAGGTGGCATGGTAGTTAAGGCACTGAACTTCCACATGGTTGACAGTCGTTTGAGTCCTGGACCCGGTGATTGGAAAAATCACACTAGGCTCATGTGAGTGTGTGCCCAAAATCCTCAGCGAATGGAGAAGGGATTGCAGCCTGGCCATGCCCCTTAGAGGATGATTTCTCACTTTCCCTGTCTCTCCAGTGAGCACATGTGCAGCAAATACCGTAAAAAGAAAAAAAAAGAAATTATCTTAATTAAAATTCAATCTATATACCATAATTAGCTCATCTCAGAGTGATGCCTAGAAAATTTTCACCACCCCTCTCCCCTAAAAAACCTCAAACTCATTAGAAGTCACTCACCATTACCTGCTTCTTCCAGATTCTAGTAAGCACTAATCTTTCTGTCTGAATGGACTCACCTATTCTGGACATTTAATATAAGTGGAATCATACATATGTGGTTTTTTGTGACTGATTTTTTCCATTTAGCATGTTTTCAAGGTTCACATATACTGTAGTATGTATCAGTACATTATTCTTATACAAAATTATTAAATTATTTAACTTTATTTTTATTTTAATTTGATCAGAGAGGGACGGAGAGAGGGAGATAGAAAGCCAGGTCCTAAATATGAACCACAGTCGGCCATGATGGGAGTCCAGCGTCCTTAACCACCATGCCACACCACTGCACCCCCCATTCCTTTTTATAATTAATACTCCATTATATAGATTTCCTTTTTTTTTTTTTTTTTTTTTTAAAGGCTTTTGCCATAGGACATGTGCACTTGCAGGAGAGACAGAGAGAGAAATCCCTAATCTGGGGGTTCATCGGTGGTGTGGTAGTTAGGGCAGCTGGACTCCCACTCCCACATGGCTTAGAGGTTCAAATCCTAGACCTGGCAGCTTGCGTTCTCACTTTCCTTCTCTCTCTCTCTGATCAACTTCAAAAAAAAAATAGAATAAAATAATGACAATTAAAAAAAAAAAAGAATCCCTATTCTGCAATCTCCTCTCTTCCATTCTCCTCTTGGAATTTGGGCATGCACATAAACACGCTCAGTGTGATTTTTCAAGCCACCAGATCTGGTCCTCAAATCACAGCTAGCCATGTGGGAATCTATTACCCTAACCACTATAGCACCTGCTGGTCTCTATATTTTATTTATCTATTCATCAACTGATAGACTACTGGGTTGTTTCTATTTTTTTTTTGGCTGTTATAAATTATGTTGTCATGGATATTTTAGAAAAATATTTACATTCATGTTCATAGTATCATTTCTTATAATAACCAAAAGCAGGAAACTAAATGTCCATCAACAGGAGAATGACTAAGTAGATCACAGTATCTCATATCATGAAAAATGAATGAGCTACATACACAAGCATGGATAAATATAAACACACAGTGAAGTGAGGATAGCAAGTTCAGAATATAGACAAGGAGACTTCAAAAAGTCTGTGGAAAATGTAATTACAGTTCAAATTTATTTTGGTCCAAAATTTTTTTGAGGTCCACACAATTTTCTTCATAGTACACATTTTCTGTTCTGAAAATCCCTCTATAGGAGATCAATTAAATCGAATTTAAAAAACACAATATTTTATCTGTTTAGAGATGGTTCATATACAGTTAAAATATAAAGAAATACACAACAAATTCAGGATTTACTAACCCTGCGGGGGAACTATTAATATAACACAGGGATAATCTAAGAGTGACACACACACAGGCATTCGCTATATATGGTCATTTCTCAAACTAGGTAGACGCTATTGAAATGTTTATCATTATTCTTTATTTCTACACCTCAAATATTGTATTTTTAAAATTCTGGCTATGGTTGTTTTGGTTCAAGCAGGAATTTAAGACGTACCTAGTTTGTTAAGAATTTAAAACTCAGGGACCAGCAGTTAGCGTAATGGCTATGTCACTGGACTCCCGTGTAGTCAACTGCAGTTCAAGTCCTGGACCCGGTGGCTTAAACTCACGCGGGGCATGTGTGCGTGCGTACCCAACATCCCGAGAGGAGAATGGAGGAGAAGGGATTGCGGCGTGGCCATTCCCCCGGGGGGGTGATTTCTTGCTTTCTATCTCTCTGTCTCTTTCGGGCGAGTGCATGCGCCCTGTAGCAAAAACCTCTCAAAAAAATTTTTTTAAACTCAGAATCTTATTGACTTTATCCATCAAAATAACACCAACAGTGACTTTGTGTTGCCTCTTGGAGGTCATTTACTATAATGCAAACGGGGTGGGTGCAGCTGCACATTTTCATTGGTGAAAACATCTGTGCCTGCAGGCTTTTTCTATGGTTAGCTTGCTTCTCTGTTTTACAGGTACAGTTCAAAGAAACAAAAAGCGTACAAGGACAATTTGAATAATAACCAGGCTTGCTCTAAACTTACATATCTGTATGTATAACTCTGAACCTATCCTTTCCAAGCCAGAAAAAAAGAAGAAACCTCAAACTATATGCAGAAACTTATAAAAGTATGTTGGCATTGACTCTGTTACCTCATACAACACCTAGATCCCAGATCTTTTAGCTAAGCAATATATACTAAAACAAAAAAACTAACGAAACACTTTATATTAGTGTAAAATAAATGAACATAACTTATAATCACAGTAGCAGTTAAGTAAACTACGGTATATCCTAATGAAATGGTAATATTGTGGAAAGCTAAGACACACCATTCAAGTGAAAAAGATGAGTGAATCATGTACTGTTCCACCGCAAAAAACGGTACATATACTCACATATAAACACAATGAAGGGGCATTTCACGGATACAAGTATTGACAGGGTTTCCTGCTCAGAAAGAGTGAAGTGTAAGGATGTGGGTGGGGAAAAGGGAGTTTTCATATTTGGTAAGGTAAAATACAATTCTGAACTGTTGGACTCTTTCATTGAAAACTACTCATGAAATATTCACATCATTTAAAAGAAAAAGATAACTAAAAAAATACAACTTGTTGAAATAGGAAAAGCGCAAGGATACTAGCCTGCTGCTCCTATACCGACTTTGTCTTATCCAGCATTACTCTCGTTTAGTACCTGCCCCGCTACGATCTGGCAAGGCTGCCAACCACCTGGCCCAATCTGTCTCCCTACAGGGACAGAAAGGAAGGAAGGAAGGAAGGAGGAAAATGCATAGTATTCTCTTCCTCTTTCTCCAGTAGAAATTAAAGCTACCCTTGGATTCATCCAAAGTCAAGGAATTGAAAGTTCTCACTGCTAACTACGAGTTCTTGCCACATGGCCAATGGCAGCAAACCAACACTCCTTCTAAGGAAAGATCTCAGAATGGAGCAGAAGAAAACAACAGCGGCAGAACCAGGGACAAATACTTCACTTGCAAAGAACCCCAAGCACAAAGAAGGGAACTCTATTAGTCAGTAAGATCCTGCAAAATGCATACCCTCATGAGAATCATCACAGGACAATTTCTTATAATCATATTTAAAAAATTAATGACTTTGGGGCCAACAGGTGAAGTGGTGGTTAAGGTGCTGGATTCCCACATGGCTGACTGTGGTTCGAGTCCTGAACCTGGTAGCTTACTTCTCACTTTCCCCTTCTCACTCTCTTTCTGTCTCTTTGGTCAAATTAAAAAAAAAAAAAATCATAACAAATACAATTAAATAAATAAATTAAAAATTAAAAAAATTAATGAGTTTGAAATTCTGCTGAGTTTCTAAGACTTCGAATTTTTTAAAAATAAAATCTACTTGGAAAAAACTTTCTGTACTCAATATTTAAAAATATTAAACTTCAGTGTCCCTTGGTTACCTGATATCATGTGATATGGGGGATTCAAGTAGTAGCAGTTCAAAAGAACTAATTTATACATGGATTTTAAGGTAAACTAATCTTCATTACTAAATGAAGTTAACTAAAATAATTTTGCCATTCAGCCTAACCTTCAGATTGACGTAAAAAGCTAACGTTATCAGGACTTTCTTGTTCTGCAGATTGCCTATATTTCTTGAATAAGTAATATGTGTACAAGATAAACTTTGCTTCAAACCAATACAAAAAATATTGTGGAAGAAACTGCTATATGTCTTCTCATTTTCTCCCTCTGCCATGGTAGTAATATATGAAGCTGGGCCCACAGAATACCAAAGAGAAATCATGTTTCTGGGTCTCTCCTACAGCTATTTATGGGCATGTGACTAATACAAGGGAAGCCCTCAAGAAACAAATGGCATCCTAAGCACCTTTTTCTTCTCAGGCCCGAAACACACGTTACCGTGGCCCCTGAGGACAAGACCACAAACTACGGCGGTAGAACTGAGCTAAAAAGAGCCAGGTCCTTGATGCTTCGTGGAATAGTCACGGAACAGCTAATGACATAGCCCCAGTTTTACACTGGGAAGAAATACACCATCTTATTTAAGCCACTGTAACTTTGGTTTTTATTTCCCTCACCTCAATTTACAATCTCCCATTTTCACTTGTCTAAAGGGACAAGCCACTCTCTTCTCTAGCATTCTTTTTATTTATTTATTTTTTGGGAGAGGTTTTTGCTATAGGGCGCAATTGCTCGCCAGACAGAGAGACAGAAAGTGAGAAATCACACCCCACCCACCCCCAGGGAATGGACACGCCACAATCTCTTCTCCATTCTCCTCTCGGGATCTTGGACACACATGCACACGTACCTGGTATGAGTTTAAGCTACCGGGTCCAGGACTCAAACCACGGTCAACTACATGGGAGCCCAGTGACATAGCCATTCTGCCAACTGCTGGTCCCTCTCTTCTCTATCTTTTTATAGTAAAATTTATGTGTGCCTGTTTGTGTGTGTGCGTATGCATACATACTTACTTTTTAACAATAGTTACGGACAATACAATGCTTGATTGGTATAGGGAACGAGCACTTGCCAGAGACAGAAAGTGAGTAATCACTCCCTGGGGAGATGGGCACATCACAACCCCTTCCCCTCCATTCTTTCAGGACCTTGGGCACACACACACACACACACACACACACACACACACTGAGTTTTTAACTGCCAGGTCTGAGACTCAAACCAAGGTTGACTATGTGGGAGTCCAGTAAAGTAACCATTCCGCCATCTTACTTTTTAACAGAGGTGGAGGTGGGATATACCCTAATTTTTAAAAAGTTCTTTCTATGTGGATACATCTTTCCAATGCCACAGTCAACCTGTATGAATAACCTTGTACTTATTTTATAATACACTATGTACATTGTGTGAATGCACACAAATGTAGCAAATCCTAGAAGACAAATACTAAGTTAAAGCATATGTTCAATTTACTTTCGATACATAATGCTAACATCCCGCAGGGGGGATATGGCCACGCCGCAATCCCTTCTCCATTCTCCTCTCGGGATCTTGGGCACACACGCACATGCGCCTGGTGTGAGTTTTAAGCCACCAGGTCTGGGACGCGAACCGCGATTGACTATGTGGGAGTCCAGTGACATAGCCATTACGCTAACTGATGACCCCAAGGGCAGCTTGCTTTCTTATCCCCTTTCTTTCTCTGGTCAAATTAAAAAATAATAATAATAAATAAGATAAAATAATTCTTTTTAAAAAAGTGAATAAGGGGTCAGCAGATGGCATAATGGCTACGTCACTGGACTCCCATGTAGTTGACCATGGTTCGAGTCCCACACCCGGTGGCTTAAACTCACGCTGGGTGCGTGTGCATGTGTGCCTAAGATCCCGAGAGGAGAATGGAGGAGAAGGAACTGTGGTGTGGCCATCCCCACTGTGGGGGGTGATTTCTCTCTTTCTGTTTCTCTGGAGAGTGCATGCACCCTATACCAAAAATCTCCCCCCCCCCCGAAAAAAAAATTCACATTACCTGCTGATTTGTGCAAAAAGAAACACAGACAGAATAATCTGGAAATTAAACAATGGATTAGTAGAAAAGGAGTGAAAGAAGGGGAATGGACAAGACCCACAGAACAGGGATGAGGAGAAAGTGAACTTGTAAGGATACTTTCTGTATATCTTGGACTATTTAAAGCAATCGTAAGGTGTCCTGTATTTCCCAAAATAAAAAAGTTAATCAACTAGGCCAAACTTAAAATGAAATAGATCCACTAAGGAATGAACTTTACTACAAGCAAATGATTATCACACTTTTAGAATAGTTTCAAGTTTTCTTCCCAATTTGTTTTGATTTTTCCTAAGACTTTTTTTTTTTTTTTTTATCATGGATACCTTTGAAAAATCTTACGTGATAAAATATAGTGGGTCATCAGAAAAACCATGATGTATTTTTCTATGCAAAAATGCATCATGGGACCAGCAGGTGGTATGGTGGTTAATGGTGCTGGACTCCCACTTGGCTGAACAGAGTTCGAGTTCCAGCCCTGGCAGCTAGGCTCTTTCGCTACCCATACCTCCCCCCATCCCTCTCTGGTCAAATAAAAATAAATAAATAAGTAAATAAATAAAGCTAAAAAAAAAAAAAGAACAGAGTCACTATTAAAAAATGCACACACGTCATGACTTTTCCAATATATATGGATGTGTATGTTTATGTATATATGTATATACATATGTATGCATGTATATGTATATGTGCATATACACACATATCATATAAATACAGTTACTGGTCATGCTCAGGGAGCCTACACTACTCCAAGATTAGTTTAGCTTTGATAATTTTTTCTTGTATATTCCTGGTTTTATTTTCTTTTAAAACATTTAAATCTTTGATCCATCTGCAATTTTGTTAAGAATAATAGGGTGAAGGGGCCAGCAGGTGATGTAATGGACTCCCATGTGGCTAACTGCAGTTAAGTCCTGGACCTGGTGCCTTGCTTTCTCTCTCTCTCCTAGTAGAACTGAATAATAACAACAATAAGTAAAAATTAAATAATTCCTTTTTAAAAAAAAGAACGGGAGGGACCAGCAGCTGGTGTAATGGCTATGTTGCTGGACTCCCATGTAGGTGACAGCAGTTCGAGTCCCATACCTGGTGGCTTAATCTCATGATGGGCGTATGTGCGTGCATACCCAAGATCCCTGGAGGAGAAGGGATTGCGGTGTGGCCCTCCCCCCTGGGGGGTGATTTCTCGCTTTCTGTCTCTCTTTCTCTCTGTCTTTCTGCCGAGCGCACACGCCCTATGGCAAAAACCTCTCCCCCCTCCCCCCAAAAAAAGAGAGAGAGAATAGGTCAAGAGTGTAACTGTTTTTTAAAATCCCAGTTCTGCTAGGGGACCAGCAGGTGGCATGGTGGTTAAGGTGCTGGACACTGCCACATGGCCGACCATGGTCTGAGTCCCAGACCTGGAGGCTTGCTTTCTCATTCCCACTTTCCCTCTCTTTCTCTGGTCAAATAAAAATAAATGAATAAATAAAACGGATAATTCTTTCAAAAAAAATTACAAGTCTGCTAGAAATAGCTAGAATCCATCTTTTCTGAACTCATTTGAAACGTAACCTTATGGTACTAAATTACCATGCATTTGGTTCTCTTTCTGGATTCTCTATTCTGTTCCACTTATTTGTCTATTCAAAGATAAATACCAGGCAAGTTTAATTATTAAAGCATCAGAACATTTCAGTATCTGGTAAGGCAGTTATACTGATATACTTATTATTATACTTTTTTGGAATTGTTTTGACTGTGCTTATATTTTTATCTTTTCATAAATTTAGAATTTGCTTTAGTTCTCTTTTTAAAAAATATTTTAGTTTAGTTTTTCTTTTTTTTTAAGAATATTTTTTGCTACAGGGTACATGTGCTCGCCAGGGAGACAAGACAGAAATCACTCTTCCAGAGGGGATGGCCATAATGGAATCTTTTCTTTTCCACTCTTCTCTTGCGATTTTGACCATGCATGACCATATGCATGGTGTATGTTTCAAGCCACCGGGTCCAGGATTCAAACCACAGTCGACTACATGGGAATCCAGCACCCTAACCACTATGCCACCTGCTGGCGTCAGTTGTTATTTTTTAATTTGCTATATGGCACATGCACTCATTAGAGAGAGGGAGGGAGAGAGAATGAGCAAGCGAGTCACCAGATCTGGGACTCAAACAATGGTTGACCATGTGAGAGTCCAGTGCCTTAATCACCAAACCACTGCTGGCCCCTTGCTTTAATAGGCTATTGTTAGTGGAATATAAAATTTATACATTACACAGAACTAATTATTACCCAAACTAGAGCTTTCCAAATCAATGACCAGTGTATATTTTCATATATTCAAATATTTTAGATGACTTAATAATTATATATCCTACAATTGTTTAAAACACAGTACTTCACTATGACATTAATTACCATTGCTTCTGTACCCACTTAGTTTTAGGGAAATGCCAAAGAATGGGCCCAAGAATTGCAACAGATTCAGCCACTTAAGATTTTCCTCAGCAATGAATTTATGAGATGTCAAAAAATGTACTAATATGCCAATATATTGCCCTCATAAAACTTCAACTTAAAACGATCCCTCGATCTTGGTTTCTAAATATCGCTTTCCTCTAAAAGGAATCAAGACTCTTCAGAGAAATCACTGATTCCAGGGATATGACAAATTATAAGATGGACCTGCATATTTTGTTGTGCCAGAAAATACAGAAGAACTCAAAGAACAAATTGCTGGAAGGACAGGAATTAGCTTGAAGGGACTCCCAAAAGCCAAATCTGAAAGAATCTGAGCATCAAAATAAAGAAAGTAATGGACTAAAACTCACAAAAAAGACAAACTTCATCAATTCCTATCAATAATGATGACTATAATGATGAATAAGTTAATGGGGAAAAGGGAAAGTTCCTTCCAAGAACTGAGTGCTGGCCATTAACTATACAGGAAAATGACAAAATTAGATAGTCACTATTGTGAACGAGCACCTTAACTAAAGATAGTACCACCAATCCTGAGCGAGTACCACGTGCCTTTGAAGGTGATGCCCTAAGGCAGTGTTAACAGCAGAACCTGCATCACAACGAAACAGACCTACAAAGACAAGTTTTGCCTCCTCTCCAGGCCTTTGTCGCACATACTTGTACTCAGAAACAAACCACATTAGTTATTTTTTAAAAATAAGATAAAATAAATGGTCTATATTCTTTAAAAAATCAGTGTCAGGAAAGACAGACGCAGGCTATATCTATGTTAGATGTTTTTTAGAAATTGTATTTTTATAAAGAATTAGTTGTTTAATTTTATTTATTAGTATTAGCTTTTAATTTGACCAGAAAGAAAGAGATGAGAAAGCAAGGCACCAGGTCAGAGACTTGAACCATGGTCAGTTGTATGGGAGTCCAGTACCTACCTCCATACTACCTGCCAGCACAGGAACAGTGTTAGATTTAAAGGACACAAAAACTAAATGAAATGCATGATCCTCAACTGAACCAGTAAAAATATCTTTTTTTCCTATAAAGGTCATTGGGACAACAGCAATGTGAATAAGATTTAGATTAACAATATTGTATTAGTGTTTTATGTCCTATTTTGGTAATTATCAATTTGACATCTGAATGTCCTTTTTATAACGGAATACATAAACTATTTAGGGATAAAGGGACATGATGTTTGTAATGTACTCTTAAATAGCTCCTAAACTAAGGTTTTTGCAGGCATCCATATTTTCCATTTATAGGACCGAGCAGGCAAGGCAACCTTTGTAGAGCCTGCTTGATCTTGGGAAGGCTTACGGCCTACATTTATGACAAACAGCCATAGATGGCATTTTGTCTGTGATCTCCTAATCCCAGCAACCTAGGATCCACAAGCAGCAGGCTTTTAGCTGTAATTCTTGTGTACTTTTTCTTTTTTCTAATTTGCCAGGGCTCTCATGCTCACCAGAGAGAGACAAGAGAAGGTGAGAGAGAGTGGGAAAGCCAGAAAGCACTCCCATGGGGCATGGTCACACAATTTCTTCTCCATTTAGCTCTCCTTTTGGGATTTTGGGCACACATGCATGTGTCCTGAGTGTTTTTCACGCCACAGGACAAGGACTCAAACCGTGTGACAGCCATATGGGACCCAGCTACCCCAACCATGAAGCCACAGGCTGGCCCAATTACTATTTACTTTAAAAATTGAGGAGCTTTAATAAAGGATAAACATTAGGCAACCAATATTCTCGAAAGAGATTTTTTCCCACAAAACCTTACATGGATCTGATTCGTCACTGCCCTCTAAACCAATCTCCCTAGTCTTTTTCCTTAGGTCTATGTTAAAAGTGCCATCTTGTCAGAGAACTTCCCTGACTTTCCACAGCAGCCTTTAGCATTCTCTTTACTCAGCTTTTTCTTCAGCACTTGGAACTTTATGGTCTTCTTTTCCTATTTCCAGAATGTTAGTTTCATGACGACAGGCTTCATATTGGTTAATGCCATGTCCTAAATCCCTAGAACAGGGATACATACAAGGAATTTCTCTTTCATCTTTAGTTATTATTTACCATTACTCAACTGAATTCCACCACACCTCTGCCCTCAATTAGTCCCCAATGAACAAGACTGTGAAGATCCTTAAGTGTCAGGCACGAGAAGGAAGTGGAAAGAAGTGAAGTTGTCAGAGTGACACTACAAAAGGAATGTTTTTTTAGTAAAAACAGCAGGTCTAGAAAAAAAAATGCAGAAGACACAGCAGAAGTGGTAGTTAACAGTCCATGCTTCCACAGTCAGGAGACAGATTGGATCCTGGCTCCACACACCAGAGCACCAAGAGTCTGATAGACTGTTTAAAGAAGCGCTCTCGGGCTAGCCTGTGGCATGGTGGTTGAGGTGGCTGGATTCCACGTGGCCAGCTGTGTGTTTTGAGTCCCAGACCTGGAAGCTTGAGATACACACTGGTCGAGTGCGCATGAGTACCTGAAAGGGAGGGAGAAGTGGAAAAGGGATTACAGGGAGCCTATTCCCTATGAGTGCTTCCTCACCTTCTATCTCTGGTTAGCACACACACCCTCTGGTAAAATTAAGGAAAAAAGCATTCTGTGCCTCAGCTGCCTCAGGATAATACCTACCTCACAGGAAATTTCACGGCGTCAGTTAATCATGTGCACACTACAGTGCCTGAATATATACTCTAGCATTGTACATAGGAAATAGGGAAAAGGAACAAGCAAATATTTGTTAATGTATTCAACTTTGTTTTACTGAGTGCCTATAGATATGTCAGGCACTTTTCTAAGCACTGGAAATGCAACCATGAGCAAACAGAATCCCCTGCCTTCATCGTGTTTATATCCTAGCTACAAAGTGACCAAAAATAGCCCTAATTTATTGAAATCTACCCAATTCTTGCGTTTCAACTGGTTAACAAGAGTTGGGATGGCAAAGTCCCATCAATGTACTACCTCACTGTCTCCAGGAGATACACGTTCTATAACGACAGATTGTGAGAAGGGTTATACAGAAAATGCAAGCAGGATGGGGGACGGAATATACTCCTGCTATTTGAAATAGGGTTGTGATGTTAGAGTAGGGCAAGAGATGCAGGAGTTTCATCTGGAATGATTAAAAACTGTGGTTCCAGGACCAGCAAATGGCATACTGGTTATGTCACTTGGCTCCCACGTAGTTGACCCGGTCTGAGTACCAGACCTGGTAGCTTAAAACTTATGCCAGTGCAGGACCGGCAGTTGGCGTGATGGCTATGTCACTGGACTCCCATGTAATTGACAGTGGTTTGAGTCCCAGACTCGGTGGCTTAAAATTCACATGGGGCACCTGTGCGTGTGTGCCCAAGATCCCAAAAGGAGAATGGAGGAGAGATTGCTGCGTGGCCATCCCCTGGGCGGTGATTTCTTGCTTTCTGTCCATTTCTCTGTCTTTCTGAGTGCACGTGCCCTATAGCAAAAATTTCTCCAAAATAAAAAATTTAAAAGACAAACAAACAAACTTATGCCAGCACGTGTGTGTGTGTGTGTGTGTGTGTGTGTGTGTGTGTCCAAGATCCCAAGAGGATAATGGAGAAGGGATTGCAGCGTGGCTGTCCCCACTCTGGGGGTGATATCCTACTTTCTATCTCTCTTTTTCTCTGGCACGTGCACATGCCTTTTAGCAAAAATCTCTCCTAATGCAACCTCGTTTAGACGAGGGGTCTTTATAGAGATAATCAAGTTACAATGATGGGAAATCTGGGCCCAGCCACGGTAACGTGCACTGGAAGGTCACTGCTACTTGGCAGGCCAAGATCACATGGAAGACTGGGTTTGACTCCTAGCCCACCCCAAAAAGGCAGGTGGAACAGTACACACCTGTATGCTGGCTATCTGTGAGGCAAAGGCAGGAGGACTGTGACACAGACCCTAAGAAAATACCACACACACAAAAGGGAAATTTGGAAGTACAGAAAAACGTGTATAGAGGGAAGACTACATGAAGAGAAGGGAGAAGACAGTCATCAACAAGGCCTTAAGTAGATTCTCCCTCACTGTCCTCGTAAGGAACCAACCCTATCAACACCTTGACTTCACACTTCTAGACTCCAGAACTAAAACAAGAAACTTTTGTTTAAGCCACCTTGTTTGTGGCACTTTGTTATGGAATACTGAATAAAATCCTATTTGTATAGTTGCTTCTCTTACTTAAGGAATCGTATGCCCCTTGAGGTCCAGCCATGTGGCACAAACTGTTAAGACACCAAGCCCCTGGGACCAGCAGCTAGTGTAATGGCTATGTTGCTGGACTTCCATGTAGCCGACTGCGGTTCAAGTCCTAGACCCAGTGGCTTAAACTCATGCCGGGTGCGTGTGTGTGCATGTGAGCCCAAGATCCCGAGAGGAGAATGGAGGAGAAGGGATTGCGGCGTGGCCATCCCCCCCGGGGGATGATTTCTCGGTTTCTGTCTCTCTGGCAAGCGCACACACCCTATAGCAAAAATCTCTCCAAAAAAAAAAAAAAAGACACCAAGCCCCACCACGACCACATGGAAGGTCCATCTTCAATCCCCAATCTAACCTAGAGGTTAGGTATGGTTTGTACAGTAAACAAGGGAGAGAGGCTGAGGCAAGAAGATCTCAAGCTTAAGGCTGACCTCGCAACACAGCGAGACTGTCTTAAAAAGAACCAGGTGTGGTGGTATGCACCTCCAGATCCATTTGAGAGGCTAAGGCAGGAGAAGTGTCACAGTGAGACGCTGTTTGAGGAGGAAGAAAGGCAAGGGATATCATAAAGCCGCTGCGGGAGAGGGCTGACTATGTTCTGGTCACCTTCATATCCACTCCAGAGAGCCACACTTGCTTAGATCTGCTGCAATGACTTAACAAGGTACTATTTGAAGTTCCAGCACCTACACATACTGGAACTCAATAAATGCTAAATTTATCCCACCTTTTCCATATATATTTTTCCTAAAAGATTCTTTTAAAATTGACATAATCCTTTTCATGTCTAATTTTATCTAAATTTAACTACTGAAACATACTCAAGTTGTCTAAGTATCTCAACTTAGAAATCCTAAACTGATGCTACGGATTGGCTTAATCAAAATAAAATGTGAGTACCTAAGTTTATCAAGTGCTATATACAAATAATCAAAAATAACCCATCCTTGATCTTTAGGCAACTATACTCCAAACTGGACATGTGCCATGTGCTCTCTCCAACCTTTCTCCCTATATACATATATACATGCCCAAAGTAAACCCATCTAAGGTAAGGAGGAAGGCATGAGGAAAGAAGCAGTAACCAAAGTGCTGGATTCCAGTTAAGTCCTGGGCTATGCACTCACACACGAGCTCATTCTTAGAACTGTGCCACTGCGCAGGCGCCTAAGCTTACTTAGTTAAGTGAACTGGATCCCACATGGTCGATGATGGTGTGAGTCCTCAGCCCTTGCAACTTGAAAAGCACGCCAAGCATGTGAGCACACGTAGCCCCAAATTCCAACCGGATGGAGACATGAAAGAGAAGCGACTGCAGTATGACACTCTACTGGGGGTGTCTCCCTCTCTGATTAGTGCATGTGCCCTCTGGCAATTAAAAACAAAAAAACCCCACAACATCCACAGATAAGACAAAGCAAATGCTAAGTCCGAAGACAGAACAAGTTCACCTACCTATGGTGTCGGAGGAAGGCTTAAACCTGGGGCTGTGTCAAAAGGACAGCTCTTTTCGGTAAACAGCATATCAATGTATGTCTATATTTTCCGTTTAGAAACCTACTTATCACTTACCTAAGCCATCCCATTACATAATTCATACTAGCAAAGAAAAGTAGAAAATACAATTCATTCTAGTTTGAATCTCCAAAAGACAAGGATTCATAGAAGGGGGCTTGGCATCAAGCTCATATGTACAAAAAGAAAAAAGCTGGCACATTGGCTGAAACTGCTTGGTAAATGGACATTTGCAAACATTCATAGGCTGGAGACTAGCACTACAATTAAAAGCAAAGTGGGGGTACCAGCAGTTGGTGTAATGGCTATGTCGCTGGACTCCCATGTAGTTGACTGTGGTTCAAGTCTCGGACCTGGTGGCTTAAACACACGCCGGGCACGTGTGCATGCGTGCCCAAGACCCCAAGAGGAGAATGGAGGAGAAATCACCCCGATTTCTCGCCTTCTGTCTGTCTTTCAGGCGAGCGCACATGCCCTATAGCAAAAACCTCTCCAAAAAAAAAAAAAAAAAAAAAACCCCCCCAAAAAAAAAAAAAAAAAAAAAAAAAAACAAACCAGTGGGGAGCAAGCAGGTGGTACCGTGGTTAAGGCATAGACTCCCACATGGCTGACTGCAGTTCAAGTCCTGGACCTGGTGGCATGTGTTTGCATGTCTAAAATCCTAAGAGAATAGACTGGTGTGGCCCTCCCCCCCAGGGGGTGATTTTTCACTTTATCTCTTCCTGTTTCCAGCAAGTGCACATGCCCTATAGCAAGAATCTCTCTAAAACAAACAAACAAACACAGTAAAGTGGCTGAAAGGATATGGATGCCCATAAGGTACACTTATAACCAGTTACATAAGGCTATCTTAATATTTCAGGAAACAAAAGTTTACAATTCACCTCCAGAAGGATTATTAGCAAAAAGATAGCAATGTGAAGAAAAAAAGAAAAATGACACCAACATGACTGATGGTACCAACACTAACTACTAAACTTCATGGCACTGATGTCTGTTCATTACTACTACTGCTGACAGTTTTTTCTTTTTCACATTTTGCTAGTGGGTGCGTGCGCTTTGCCAGAGAGAGAGAAACAGATGAACAAAGTGAGAAATCAGAAATCATCCCCCAGGTGGAATGGCCTGCACCATAATCACTTCTGCTTTTGGGATTTGGGGCATGTACTCACAGTTGCCCGTATGAGTTTCAAGCTGCCAGATCTGAAACTCGAATCCAGAGCCTTAACCTCCATACCACCTACTGACCCACTACCAGTGACAATTCTTGGACAGTAATTAAAATAGATATTAAGAATGAGGAGACCAGCAGTTAGTGTAATGGCTATGTCGTTGAATTCCCATGTAGCTGACCACAGTTCAAGTCCTGGACCTGGTGGCTTAAACTCATGCCGGGCGCGTGTGCGTGCGTGCCCAAGATCACAAGAGGAGAATAGAGGAGGAGGGACTGTGGTGTGGCCATCCCCCCATGGGGTGATTTCTCACTTTCTATCTCTCTGTCTCTCTTGCAAGCGCATGCACCCTATAGCAAAAATCTCTCCAAAAATTAAAAAAATAATAATAAAAGAATGATCAAACTGGGCTGATAGGCAGTGTGGTGGCTATGGGCACTAATCTCCCAGACCTGGCAGCTTGCATTGTTTTACTGTTCCCTCTCTCTGTCTCTTCAAATTGAAAAATAATAGATGAATAAATAAGAATTATCAAACTCTTAAAGTTTGTTCTTTTCTTCTTTAAGAGAAAGAGACAGTGTGACAGTATTCCCAACAGGGTCTCAACACGATTCAGATCTTAGCTTCAGCCAGTCCTGCATCATGGACAAAGTATGTACCCAGTACTCAGAGAGGTCTCTGTGGGTGAATCCAGAGCCTTCCTACACAAGTCAGCCTCATAGAGTGCTGCGTTTTACACACTGCACCATCCAGTCCCCAAATTCTTTGTTTTAAAGAGGCTTTTACCATAGGGCACATATGCTCACCAGATAGACAGAGATAGTGAGAAGAAAAGTGAGAAATCATCCCCCCAGGGGGAATGGCCATGCCACAATCCCTCCTCTTCCATTCTTCTCTTAGGCACACTCGCACACAAACCTGGCATAATTTTCAAGCCACCTGGTCCAGGACTTGAACTGTGGTCAGTTATGTGGGAGTCCAGTGACATAACCACTACACCATCTGCTGGCCCCCAACCCCAACTTCCTGATAAGCTATCCTAAGATACACCATCAATATTGTCCAAGACATTTAAGTCACCAATAAATTACCCAGTAACAATGAATTACATTCAGACATAATCATTATCTATATAAATAAAGGCACACCATAGTATGAACAGACTTTTTTACCTAGCTCCTGCAACTGACTCTGTCCAGTGGCAATATTTTGCTACTAAAGTTCTCTGAAAATGAACAAGTGTATTCAAATTATTCCACAGTTCTGGCAGTCAGATAGGGTGCTGTGAAACTCTGCAGGGCAAGCCCACATTGGAGGGTTCCCGGTCCATATCCTGAGAACCAGCGAATAGACTGAGACCCTGTTGGGGACACTCCTCAATCATGAAAGAAATAAACAAAAAACTGTGTGTGATTTTTTTTTGTAACTTTCTGAAATTACTCACTAAATTAGTTGAAAAACAATACTACGGTCTTCATAGTTCATCTTATAGGAAATTTTTCAAATTTCCAAATTTAATTCTCTAATAAGAAGCCCACAGAACCACAAGGGTCTGCCATAACTTCGCATACTATTACCACTTTGGGAGAAGATGCCTGAGACAAAAGGCCTTTCTTTCTTTCTTTTCCTTCTTTCCTTCCTTCCTTTCATTTAAGTTTTTGCTATAAAATTACCTCCCAGGAGGGATATGGCCATACTGTAATCCCTTCTCCATTCTCTTGGATTTTTGGGGACACACGTACAGGCCCACCATGTTTTTCAAGCTGACGGGTTCAGGATTCACACAGCTAGCCATGTGGGATCCAGTGCGTTAACCACACCTGCTGGCGTGCAACAGGCCGACTAACACCCATGCTTTACCCAGAAGACTCTAAGGCAAAAATCACAAACCACAGTCTACAATACAAATCTTGCCCCAAACTTTTATGATGGCTTAGAAAAAGTTGTAAGGCCAGCAGGTGACATGGTTGTTAAAGTACTGGACTCACACACAGGTGACTGCAGTTCAAGTCCTGAACCTGGTAGCCTGAAATTCACACCAGGCACATGTGTATCCTGGCAAGCGGTATGTTGATTAAGGGTGCTAGACCACATGGCCGACCATGGTTTGAGTCCCAGACCTGGCAACTTGCTTTCTCACCTTCTCTCTCTCTCTCTTTCCC